>NW_026622852.1:26720451-27026186 GCF_023065955.2 Ursus arctos | reverse complement strand
CTTGTGCTCTCTCCCTATCTCTCTCTCTCTCAAATAAATAAACAAAATCTTTTTTAAAAAAGAGAGAGAGAGAAGAATGAATGATTGAATGAATGAGGTTAGTTGGAGGGATGCTGGCATTTGCAGACCAGCCTGTGGAACGAAGGTGGTCATCACAGATATTACTGACTTGATCATTTATTCCACAAATACTCCCTGTGAAGGAGGCAGAGATGAATGAACTGTGGCTTCCCCCTGAGGTAGCTAATAGTGCAGTGTCAGAGCAAAGGGCCCAGTGGCCTTGACTCCTAAGAAAAGGGAGAGAGTGGTCAGAGCCCAAGGAGTAGATGAAGCAGCTGGTGCAGAAAGGGAGGCATCCTGGAGGAGGAGGCACGCATGCTCACAGGCTGCGTCTGTCCTGCAACAGTGCGCATGTCCGCGGGGAATGGCTTACCTTCCACAGCGGCGCGGTGGATGACCTGTGGGTGACAGCCTGACTCCATGCATCACATTTAGAAGCCCCCAAGTGCAAATTTCACCTTGCCAGCCCTGAGTCTTGCCTAAGGATGAGGCTTGGGAGCAGGGCTTCAAAAGCACAGCCAGTCTAAAGGAACGGGCAGTTCAGGTCCGGGACTGAGACATGTGCAGGGTGAGTGTTCCCCAGGCCCTCCCGTGGCACTGCACTGCTCCCGCAACAGGACTCAGATCCTCCCTGTCGCTTTCTGCAGGCTCGGGGCTGCCTGGCCATCCCCCGCCTGCCTCTCTACAGTCCCCTGGGGTCTCTGCCCGTCACCGTCCCGTGCCTTTCATCTCCTTCTCATGTCTAAGCCTTTGTAGGTGGCCTCCTCTGCCCGGCATGCCCTCTCCACCCCCACCCTCTTCGCCCTGCTGACCCCTTGCCCGCTACTCTCAGTTCAAGCATGATTTTCCTGTGGAAGACTTCCCTGACTCCTCCCGGTGCGGTCGCAGCTCTTCCTCATTCTCTATAGTCCTGTGCATATGTTTCTAGACACCTTTTCTACTTGGCAGTAATTACAGTTTGTAGCCATATGTCTGTGTGAGTGTCGACTAAAGGGAGCTGCCCTTTCTAGTTTGGAAAGAGGGTCGTGTCTTAGTCATCACTGTATCCTCTGTGTTTACTTTCTAAACATCGCCTGGACTGAGTAAACACTTTATCCATATTTGTTCAACGAGTGATTATATGGGTAGAAGTGTCCCAGCCTCCTCAGGAAATGACCGACGTCAGGCATCTGTGCAAAGTGACAAGGTAGACCTACCTCACCTTCCTTCCTGACAGAGAAAGTGAGTGGGGGTGCTGGAGGGGCAGGGACAG
Organism: Ursus arctos; assembly: GCF_023065955.2. Lineage (NCBI taxonomy): Eukaryota > Metazoa > Chordata > Mammalia > Carnivora > Ursidae > Ursus > Ursus arctos. Next base: position 27,024,874 of record NW_026622852.1, on the reverse strand, counting down.
CGGGAGGGATCATAGGTCACGGCCCATGCCTGGAGAGGTGGCTCTTTCCAGCTGGCTGCCCTCTGCTAGGAGTGTCTGGGTCACCAAGACAGCCTGGACCCTTTCCCGGACTTGGCCCATGGGTGCTGTGGTTGACTTTCAGAAAGCCAGAGCAGGATGCGGCAAGTCTTCTTCCTAGAAGATGGCTCAGGTCCCCGCAGGGCTGCCTGTGCCTGGAGTACGTGAACCCGTCCCCAGGGAGCCAGGCTTCCAAGGACCCCCGGGGTTACACTTGAAGTTGGCCGTGTGCCTTTACTCTGTGAGCAGATAGTGACCTTGCCCACAGGAGCCCTCAGCGGAGCCACCCCCCACTTCCTCAGTGTAGGTGAAGCTCTGCCCTTCCAGAACTTTGAGCTGTGCAAAGAGCCCAGCCTGTGAATCCCATGGGGGAGGGATGGAGCCTGAGGACATCTGTGGGAGGACGGCCTTTCCAGCGTCTGATGGAGCAGCCTGAGCGGGAGGAAAGAGGTGGGCCCTGCCCAGCTGGGGGCAGAATGAGACCTTAGTGGGAGTCAGTCCCAGACGACTGGCTGGCAGGAGGGAGCCTGCAGCAGGAGTTTGGGGCCTGGCTGGCGGGGTGGGGCTGGGGAGTATAACTGAAGGGTGGAAGAGTGGATGTGGTCTCTCTGACAGGGAGAAATTTGATGGGAGCGCTGGGGACCGAGAGCAAGGTCATACTTCAGCAGGGGTGACTGGGGCAGAGCAATAGCCGAGGAGGAGCGAGATGAGTGTCCTCGTGTGTGTGTGTGTGTGTGTGTGCACCTTTGATAGTGGGTTCGTTTGGCAGATGCCAACTAATGAGAGAGCACGGACAGGGCTGTGAGCTCCCACATTCTGCTAGTCTCAATGCCCTTGTAGGAATGGTCCCCGTGGGGATAGGCCATGATGGAGAAAGGGACTCTGAGGATGATGTCCCATGGGCAGGAACAGGGACCAGTCTCGTGGAAGATTCGTGTCACAGGTAGCCAGAGGAGGGGCCCAAAGTCTGGGCTGGGGGACATCAGCCAGAGAGAGCGGCTTCCATTGTGGCCCGCATGTTGGGGTATCTGGTCATTCAGACTGTAGCCTAGCCTATGGTATCCTCTTGGGTCAAAGTGGAGGTGCGATCTGTTTTCTCAGGGGGCTTTATGAGCTGCCTCTGAAGGCCCTTCCTATAGAAATCCTGGGGTGCTCTGAGCTGTCAGCCTCTGTGGAGGACTCTGGAAGGCCAGTATTCATGGAAACGCCCACAGCTGGTGTCTCTGCCCAACAGTCAGACCCTGCATTGCATCTGCCTCCAGATAGGACAGTTGGGGACATACCCACTTTTGGTAGCATCTCAGTGACACAGCACCCCACTGCTTCAGGCTCTTTGGTTTGGCCTCTTCCTCACACGACATGATGGATGAGGTCTAGGGCAGCATGTGCTGGCAGGGTGGGACATGGGGGAGAATCGGGCAAGGCCTGTGTGAGGGCACCTGCCGTCGAGAGGTCTGATGTGTGCTGATCTCCCCTGAGGCTCCCCAATGGCGAAGGCAGAGGCCTGGGTTCCAGAAATGTCTGTGGTCAGCCCTGCATGAGCAGCTGGGTCTCAGAGGGCCCCGGGAGATGAAGGCCCTTGAGGCCATTTCCTTGCTGGAAACTTTTGTCCTCCTTGCTGTCCTTCATTTTGAACGGTTTGAGTTCAAGGCTCACCAAAAATATTTCATCCCATTTTTTTAAAAGATATTATTTATTTATTTGAGGGGGGGAGAGAGAGAGCGAGCACATAGGAGCAGGGGGAGGGAGAAGCAGACTCCCCACTGAGCAAGGAACCCGACGCAGGGCTCAATCCCGGTACCTGGGATCATGACCTGAGCCAAAGGCAGACGCTTAACTGACTGAGCCACCCAGGCACCCCCCCCCATTTTCTTTTTTATTGGTAACTCATAATATTTTCTTTGAAACGTAAGCGTCATCCCCAGAGCCTGTTACAGCGTGAAGAGCTAACAATACAAAACACATAGAGAATTTCATGTGTACTTTGTTGGTCATTCATGTTTTTGAGGAGGCAGTAGTACATGGAAAGTTCTGCATCAAGACAAAACACAACAAAAAGCATGCTGTGAGGAGTGTCCCTCCCTTCACCTCTACCCACTCAGTTCCGGCCTCCGGGAAAGGAAGGATGAGCGCTCTCAATGTCTCTCGTGGTGCCTTCCAGAGCTCCTTTGGCGATATATACACAAAATGCACATGAAGTCCTATTTTCTTCCTTTTCCTTACACAGAAGGTTATACGTTATCCATGCTGTGCCGTACCTGGTTTATTTTTCATATGACAGTGTACCCCGAAGATCTTTCCATATCGGCGCACAGCGGCAGTCCTCGCTCCTTCGCGCAGCCGCCCGGTGCTCCACCGTGCGAGCACACCATCACTTATTAAGCCAGCCCCCCCAAATAAATTCTTGCGTTGTTTCCAGTCTTTTGCTACTAGAACCTTGTACCTAGAGCACATCCCGTATGTGTGAGGCCAGTGGTAAAGCACATAGTTTTAGAGGGGCAGCTGCTCTATTTATCAAAGGGGATGTGCGTTTGTGATTTGGATAGATTTTGTCAAATTGTCTGTCATGGCTGTGTGACTTGTGGGCTCCCACCAGGATTGTGTGCAGGCTGTTTTCCTACAGCTGTCCTGCCACAGCGCTTTACTGACTGGTCATGTGGTGTGGGGGCAAATGTCCTGGGTGAGGGCATCAGCTCTGGGACGAAACCGTACCTGCAAGGGCTGGGGACCTTCAGTGCAGAAGAGGCAGTGGCCCCTGGTGATTGAGACTCCCGCTCAAGGGGCGCCGGGGCGGCTCAGTCGGTTAAGCGTCCAGCTCTTGATTTCGGCTCAGGTCATGATCTCAGGGTTGTGGGATTGGGCGGTGAGTAGGGTTCCACACTGAGCAGGAGGTCTGCTGCTCCTTCTTCCTTTGCTGCCCCCCCCCCCCATGAGCCCTCTTGCTCTCTCTCTCTCTCAAATAAATAAAAAAATCTTTAAAAAAAGACTCCCAGTCAACCTGAGCTCCAATCCTCAGGCAAATTACCTGATCTCTCAGGCCTCAATTTTCTCATCTGCAAAATGGGGGAAACATTATCAACCTCGGGGTCATTGTGAGTTTCAGAAGAGATGATGCCTGTAAAAAGGGTTTGGCCATGGTGCCTGGCAAGTGGCTCTGGGAGGCTGGCTGCGCTGAGTGGCTGAGGAGCCCCTTGTCTGAGTCCCCTTGTGCTTCCTCTCCGTCAGGGGAGGAGCTGGGCTTGGGCGTTTCTCAGGCCCTCTTCTCAATCTCACTGTCTGATCTGCCTTCCTTCAGCAACTCGTGTAACCTGCACCCCCCTTCGTCTCTCCTGCTCATCACAGGTATTCAGGATTCTCCAGTGCCCAACGGTCACTCACTGCCGGGCAGAGATTTCCTCCGGAAGCAGATGCGGGGAGACCTGTTCACGCAGCAGCAGCTGGAGGTGCTGGACCGCGTGTTTGAGAGGCAGCACTACTCGGACATCTTCACCACCACCGAGCCCATCAAGCCCGAGCAGGTACGACGCCCCACTCACTGTCTGCCAGCCCCCTAGCTGGACGCAGGCTTGGCTTGCCCCCCACAAGGCATTTGGCGGGGTGTGGGCGAGGATGCCAGGTTCTATCCCGAGGCCGGCTTCTCGTTGTTCTCGGCCAAACCTGGGTAGTTGCAGCCTCCCACAGGGTCAGGAGGACTTGTCTGGGGTTCTAGCAGCTTCTTGCCTTGGTGCCTTTGTCTCCCGGGCCAGCCTGGTGGGGTGGGGGCGGGGGCGGTGGCATGACTGGTTGGGCTGCTCTGCCATTGCTGCATGGTGTCCTTTCCTCAGGCTCTTTGCACGGGGAGGGGTGGTGTCATGATTTCAGGGCCACTCGAGTTGGTCTTGGGTCATTAGCCTGTCAGTCAGGGTGAAGATGGAAATACGGCCATACGCCACGTTATGATGGTGCTAGTGTGTGCCCCACTGTCAGCCCACCTGTCAGGTCCCCCTGGCATGCTTTTAGAGTCTGGAAATGAAGAAGGGTGTCACTGGACAAACTCCCAGCTGGGTCATTTGCAAGAAGGGAGGGAAGTAGGAGGATGACCCCTGCTAACCCTGCACAGAGATGCAGTCACTGCCTTGGCTACGGGGCCAGAAAGGCTCTGCCCCGTGAGAGGCTTCTGGGGCCCGGATAAGGTCCCTCAAGTACCAGATCCAGCTCAGGACGCTATTTCCTGATGCCCAGTCTGGGCTGGTTACCTGGCAGGCACAGACAGCTCAGATACGGTTCCTGCCTGCAGAGAGCACCCAGCTGTGGGCACGTCCGAGAAACCTGGCTAGCTGCTACGGGCGGGGGAGACTGGCCCCGCCGAGCTTCCTCTACATGCTCATTAGATGGCACTTGTGAAGTTTTCCCACAGAACCATTCCAAACCATGTAGGCTGCCTGCATGAGCTCCCGTGGTGAGGAAAGATGCCAGACGGGATGTTGAGTAGTGAGGAGGGAGCAAAGCCTCAAGGGCCACCATCCTATGACAGTCTGGCTCTCTGAACAGCTCCCGTGAGGGCTTTCACAGACCATCTAGCCACTTTGTTTTCAGATGGGGAAACTGAGGCCCAGAGAAGCAGAGAGACTTGCCTGACACCACACAGCCAGTCATGTATTCACTGAACAAACATTGAGGAGTGTCACCTATGTGCAAAGCATGGAGCCAGGCACTAGGTACTTTAGTGAACAAGACAGGCTTGCATCTGTCCTCAGGGAGCCTGCAGGTGTGTGGAAGAACCACCGTCAGTAAGAATAACCCAAAGCGTCACAGATTACAGATGTCTTGGGTGCTGAGGTGGGGACGTCTGAGGTTCTCTGAAAGAATAAAGCAGAGGCTGAGCCAGCCTGGAGGCCACAATGGCCCCCTGGGGGAAATGTGTTCGTGCTGAGCCCCAAGGTGTAGGGCAGAGCCAGGAGAAGGGACATCGGGAAGGGGTGTGCCTAACAGAAGGAATAGCAGATGTGTGGCCTGGAGGTAAGAGGGGGCATAGCAGGAGTGAGGAATGGAAGAGAGCCAAGAGAGCCAGTGTGGCTGTGCTTCAGGGCACAAGGGTGTGGGGAGAAGTGACGCTGGGGAGATGGGCCAGGTCTTGTAGACCATGGTTAAGACTTTGGTCTCTCTCCTACAAGTGAAGTGTCCTCTGGGAACGAGGGGGTCCTACGTGTTGGACAGAGCTGGTCGCACCGGCTCTGGATCTTGAACTTTCAGGAGAACAGTCTGTTTGCATCACAGCCTCTCCCACTGCTCAGAGCCCTTCTGAGAGATGGCCAGAGTCACATTCCATCTGACGCAGCAGGAGAAAGAAAAGGAGACTTCTTGGATGAGGCCTACCTTTCCCTCCAGAGCCGGGAGAACATTTATTTTCTAACCATTGACAAGGTCACGTGATTTTAGAGCTAGCAGAGATTGCAGAGACAAGCTTTCAGCCCCCTCATCTTTTAGAGGCCCCGAGAGGGGACAGGGTGTGTCCAAGGTCACACAGTGAGTGAATGGTGAAGAGTGAGGTTCAGGCCTCTACACTCAGCCTGGCCTCTACTGCATGAAGCCTCGGGTGCCTGTATGAAGCTCCTGTACATTTAATGTAGACATTCAGTGTAAGAGACTGGGTTTCCCTGTGTTGCACGTGATTCTCATGGAAGCTCAGGTCTGCGTCATATTTCACTTAACTTAGAATGCCCGGGAAATCTGGGCAGAGACTGTAGGGCTTCATAATTGGGAGTCCAGAAGCCATCCATGTATTTACTCACTTGCTCAGACATTTATATGCTCATTTATCCAACATATTTCTTGCATGCTGGCTATGAGGCTGGCACAGTGCCAGGCACCCAGGGGGTGCAGGGATGAGTCAGGCATCAGCTCTGTCTGCCCACAGTCTCCCAGGGGCAATATGACATGGGTTCAGAACCTGCAAGGCGAGGGAGAAGGTTCTGTGGGCCCTGATGAGTGAGGAGGTTGCCTCAGTTGGGAGCAGAGGAGCGAGATGTTACAGAGGAGGCAATGTTGGGGGACAGGTCTGATAGGCTCATGTAGAGATGGGGCCCAGCAGGGAGGAGCCCTGCATTACACACCCCGCCAGGGCCCTGTTCCTAGCAGTCTGGCTGTGCAGTGTCCTTCAGAACGGCGCGGACACGACCGCGGGCCTGTGTCTGTGTGGGCTCCAAGGCGGGGCGTGCAGGCGAACGTGTGGCGGGGTAATGACTGACTCAGAGCTTTCTGGTTAATCTGCTTCACCTCCCCGTAATGTGCCGTAATGAGGAGAGATGGAAGGTGAGGCCGCGGGGCTGCCAGGCACACACACAGGCACTGGACTATGAATGACATACCCTCGCTCCCGGTTCCCAGTCACTGGACAAATGACAGCCAAAGCAAGGGGCCACAGCCCAGGAAGGGGTGCGTGTCAAGGGTACGAGCTCCTTGAGCCCCCTCATGCCCACTCTCTGCCTGGCCTTGTGAGCCCCAGTGCAGCATGGCCTGGTGGTGGCACCCAGAAGGGGGCCTGGATCTCTGGCAGCCAAGGGGCACATCTCCGCTCTATGTGAGCAGATCCGGGTCTCCACGGTCTAGTGGCCTTGGTGGGGTCCTGCTGTTGGTTTCACTGAGCAGCCTGTGGAGAAGGAAGAACTTTTCCTGGCCTTGGGGTTGAGGGAGTTTGACTTGAGTCCACCCGAGTCCCGGCTCTGCCCTGTCGGGCGGGATGCTTTTTCTCTGGACCTCAGTTTCCATACCTGTGGCAGCAGCACCTGTGAATTTGCACACCAACAGCTGCACAACTGTGGTCTTCCTCACTCACGCATGCGTGGTATGGTTTGCAAGGGACTTTTATGTCCATTCTCTCCTCCTTCGGCTCTCGATTTAAGTGCCCACTAAACAGTGTGGGTAAGATTATTGGGCTCCGTTTTACAGATTGGTACATTTTCCCCCCCAGATTGTTTACCCCACGTTCAGCCTGGGGAGTTTCCAGGACTTGTGGAGGCCGCAGAGCTGGGATTTGATTTCGGGGTCTTCTGTCCTCATCTTGTGCTGAATGGTTGCATGGGCCTCCTTGTCCCCGAAAGATTCTAGGAGCGTTTTCTAACTGGCTGGTTCTCAGAACTGGCCTTTTGCGGCCAGAGTCTGTCTGTTATTCCAGAATCCTCAGAGTTTCGCCATGGGCTTGGGTGGTCCAATCCCCCTGAATTACCCAGCGCACCCACTTGTGGGAAGAACATTCGTCTTTGAGGCCAGCTGGGCGTCCTGCCAGTCACGCCCACCCCCACCTTGACGCTCCTCCCACCAAGATCGGCCCTGGTGGGTAGGCCAGGCTTCTGGCTTTTGTGTGGAAACTTAGTAAACCCTGGGCCCTGGGTGTCATGCATTCCCACTTCTGGAGCAATGAAACGCTTCCTTTTCAAAGCGGTTATTGAGAAAGCAGTTCTGTTTTCCCTACATGTGGAGGGAGTAAACATCACCCGGAAGGAGAGCAGGAAACAAAAAGAAAAGAAAAGAAAAAAAGCTGGTGGCGTGCATGTTCGTTTCAGTGAAACTGGCGGTGACGCTGTGGCCGTGGGAGCCGCTCCGTCCTCCGGCCTCGGCAGGAAGGCTGAGGCGAGCACAGCCTGCTGTATTTACTCTCGGCAGACTATTAACCAACACCAGGCTATTAATCTGGCTTTTGAGCCTTCACTAAAGCCCATAAAAGCTCACAGTTGTCAAATGGAGTTCATTTTAATTTCCTTTCAATCACAGTAAATTATTCAGGTGATAAATCAGCTGGAGCAGCCTCCTGGCTGTAATAGAAACCCTAATTCCTGGCTAATTATCCAGCCCATTGCTGCCAACAGATCAATACGGGCGCAAAATGGAACCAGCCCAGGGCCCTCCCTCCCATCGGGCCAGAGACAGAAAGACAGCTGGGGAAGGGGACGTGCTGCTGACCTCCCGGGAAGTTCAAAGGTCATGGGGGGTTAAACCGGGAGAAGGCTTGTCCCTTGTCTAAAGGAGAAAGCCACCAGAAATGCCTCCTGCTTGCTTGTGCTGCTGTGCCCTCCGCATGGTGGGACTTCTCCAGGCTGGTGGGCCTGGGCCGGGCACGGCCTCTTCCTGTGCGTGTCCTACTCCTGGAAAGGGGTTTGTGTTTTTGAGCGTCATTGAGCTTGGTCAACGGGGATGGTCTGCAGTCCTACCTGAGTCAGAAACAGGGCTGGGATGGTGGGGAGAAAGATGAGGTGCAGGGCATGTTGCTGGCTTCAGGGAGCTCACGTTCCTCTGTAGTGAGTCCGGGCCCACCAGAAGGAGGTGGGAGTGAGGAGACAAGTATGCTGGGCTGAGGAAGGGGGAAGGCTTCCTGGAGGAGGTGCCGTTCGTGCTGTATCTTGAAGGATGGGCAGAATCCAGATCTGTGGAGATGGTGGAGCTGGCTGGAGGGGGCATTCTAGGGGAGGAACTGTGTGGGCAAAGGTATGGCAGGGGACTGTGAGCCGATCTGGGCGGTTGGGATGTACGAGGAATGAAAGGCAGTCAGGGATAATGGGGCTGGAGAAGTAGGAGGTGAGCCAGACCCCAGAGGAATGTGGAGGTGAGGAAGTCTGGCTTTGCTTTTGGGGGTAGTGTATCCCGAAGAGCCCTGCGTCTGTGGCCTGGACCACTGTGCTCACCTGGAAGCTACCGTCACGGGGCCTCCTGCCTTTTGCCCTGCCCATGTTGCTCCTGTTAGATTTCTCTTCTGGAAGCCCATCCTCACTTAGGAGCCCCTCATGGTTTCTCGCACTGGAGACCCCAGCCCCAGCCCTTCATTCCCATCATGACCCTTCACCACCACCCCACGTCCCTCTGCTGGCCCCCAGGATGCTCTGGCTGTGGCCAGGCCTGACCTCTCACTGCCCCTTGTGGGCTGGGCTCCTCCTCCGTGTGAGGGGGCCGCGGACCGCGGGCTGGTGTGTGTGTGCACGCGCGTGTGTGTGCCTGAGCGCGTGAATAGCGGGGATGGCCGCGAGCACGCAGGGCGGCAGGTACTGCAATTACTATGACTTTCTTAATGTTGTTCTCACTCCAAGGGCCTGCTCACCGTTTCCCTTTGGTCTGTTTCTAAATCTCCCCTGGCCAGGCCACCAGGAGTCCTGCTGGCCCTGGGAGGCCTTCAGTGACCCACTTCAGTCCGCGTGGACTTGCTTCGTGTGTAAGTTCGTGAAAGCATCAGGTTCTGATCATTACCGTAGTGATTGCTGCAGCGACGGTGTATTCATCGTTCCCCCCGTGCTGGCTCTGTTCCGAGAGCACCTTCCTTGCCCCATCTCATTACAAAGTCAGAGCGGCGCTACTTCCCCGTTGTGCAGGTGGGATGGCTGAGGCTTAGGGAGGTTAGCGGTGGATCGGCCAAGATTGCAAGCCAGATCCCTGGCTCCAGGGTCCGAGCTGCCAGCCACCAGGGCTGTCCCAGGTGCAGCCCAGCCTGGCTGCCCACTGATTCGTACAGGTGACCAGTTTCCTGGGAACACACCTGGGGGTTCAGTGTACTCATCCTGGGGGGCAAGCACGAGTTAGAAAGCAGTGGGGCTGCCACAGAACCCAGTGTGGCTTTTGGAAGGAGGAGCAGAAGTCTGAGGGCGGTGACTCTACTGTTCCAGTGTTCTAGACCTGCTTCTGCTCGGCTCTCCCCGGTCCTCCCCTCCCAAGGCTGTGCTCAGGGCCAGCTCCTCCTTTGCAGATGAAGTAGAGAGTGTTTAGAAGAGACCCTTGGAAATTCTTTCCCAGGAGAGGGATGACTGGAGAAGTTAGGGCTATTTGGTCGAAGAAGGGAAGACTTGGGGATGTGAGCAGGGAAGGAGGTAGGCTAAGAGAACTTTCTAATAGCCGAAGCTTTCTAACCAGCGGTGTGGGACTCCTTGTGAAGTAGTGAGCTTCCTGTCACCAGAGGCATGTAAGTAGAATCTATCCTTATTCATATGTGCTGTATTAGAAGTTTAAGAATCCACTGAGGACTTGATTAGCTAAATGTCAAGGCTCTTCCAACCTGAAAGAATAATTCTAAGGGTAAGAAGAGCAAGAGGGCTCTGGTGGGAGGAGGGAAAGGAAGAGGGGAGGCAACAAAAGGAGACCTTTAACGCTGCAGGGTGGAAGGGACACTCAAGGGAAATGCCCCCCAGGGACTTTCACCAGGGCTGGCCAGCCTGGGTCACAGGGGCCGTGGCCCTGAGCACAAGAGGCTGGGGCTGCCACGTCTCGGGAGGCTGGCGATGACCCCAGCTCCCTTCATGCACAGAGCAGGGTGGGGGCTCTTGGTGAAGAAGCCAGGGCCAGAAGTCTGGGTGGTGAGGCCGCTGCCAGCCTCGCTGCCCACGCACGGTCCTGGGCCTCCTCTGCCTCAGGGAAGGAGGGTGAAGAGGAGGATGAAACAGACCCGCGTCCTGCCCACACGTGCCAGAGCTTGCGGGGGGGGCTGGCGCGTGACGTGTAACTTAATAAAGGAATCGCTAATTGAAAACCCCCACAGCCGCTTACGTGGGACTGTCGCTCACCATGGCTCTGGGAAGTAGAGGATGTCTGCAGTCCGATCTTCATGGGGCAGATAAGGAAACCGAGGCAGAGCGAGACTACGTAACGCGTCCTGATGAAGTAACTCAGCCATATTCTCCGCTCCCTGCTGTTTACGGGTGAAGACAGTCGTCTGGAGTCCGTGCCCTTTCCTCTGCATGGCAGACACTTCCTGATTGATTGGGTGGTTTCACTCAGCAGGGTGTTTATTGGGCACCTTCCCTGCGCCAGGGACTGTGCTAAGTGCTGGGACACAGCAGCAACAAGGACAAACGTGCTCCCCAGAATGTACCCTACAGCAAAGGAGACAGATGTGGACAAAATGATTACATCGGTAAAAATAGGGTGTCATTACGAAGCATCACAGAGTGTGATGGGTGCTCGGAAGAGAAAGACCAAAGGGTGAAGAGTGGGACCTCATCTAGATGGGGGGGTCAGGGAATGTCTCTCTGAGGAGGCATCTTTGAGCTCAAGAAGGGGAAGTGTGGTGGGAATAGTGTTCTGTGCAGAGAGAACAGCCTATGCAAAGGCTTGAGGCTGGAAAGAGTGTGGTCCAGTAACCAAAAATGCCCCGTGGGGCTGGTAAGCATGGACGGCAGAAAGTGGCGTGTGGTGCAGGGGTGGGGTGGTGGGCGCCAGATAGGGACTAGGGCCAGGCCTTGAATTTTGTCTTGAGAGCAAGGAGAAGCCTCTGCAAGATTGCAATCCAGAGACTGTCAGGACCCAGTCCAATACAGGTTTGATTATTCTGCGGCAATGGGGAGTCTTGAAGGGTCGGGGGACCTGGAGGCTGTTGCCAAGGTCCAGACCCTGTCGCTGTACCCCTGGAGGTCACTGTATCCCTGGAGACAGTTGTCAGCCCTGTGTGGGGTGGGCCTGCTCTCCCGTCTGGACTCTAGACCAGAAATTGTGGCCTGTGATGCACGGCTTCTCTCCCCTCCTTTCTGCTTCTCTGTGTCCCCCCGCCTACTCTTAAGGCCCCCAGCTCTGCAGCCAGGCCCCCAGGTTACTAGAGTTGAGCTCAGATTTGATTCTGAGCTTTCTGATGGTCCAAAGTGGGAAGCCGTCCGTTGTGAGCTTCTCATCGTCCACCAGGGGGAAAACAGGACAATTCCCCAAAGGAGGCCACGCTTTTTCTGACAGAGTGGAAAGGAAATTGTCACAGGGGTTGCAGTGGGGGGCCCTGTGGAGGCCCTGGGCTCAGTCCTCCGCAACACGTGCAGAAGAGCCACAGCCAGTTTCACAAGGCTCCGTCCTCCGGGGCGGTGTGATGCCCACGTGCTTGGCAGTGCATTTCTGCAGGGGCTCGCCTGCCCTCACCACAGGGCTTGAGAAGGCAGCCTTGCTGATAGCCCAAGTTAAACCGAGAAAAATCGCAGACGGTCTAGGGCAGCATTCCTAGATTTTCCAGTCTGATGCTCGGAAGTTGTGCTACTATCTTGGGGCTTGGTGACTTCCTGCCGCCCACGGGTACCTTAGGGAAAATGCCCTACCAGAGGGTTTGGTTCTATAAGAATGTACCTCAGAGGGACACTTGGATGGCTCAGTTGGTTAAGCGTCTGCCTTCAGCTCAGGTCATGATCCCGGAGTCCTGGGACTGAGTCCCACATCGGGCTCCCAGCTCTGCAAGGAGCTTGCGTCTCCCTCTCCCTCTACTGCTCCCCCTGCTTGTGCTCTCTCGCTCTCTCTGTCAAATAAATAAATAAAATATTAAAAAAAAAAAAAAAAGGAACGTACCTCAACATCAACTCAACTCTTGATGAGGAGGAGAAGTTAGTAGTTTTGCATTTGACTTCTCTGATGGGGGCTTGGTGTGCAGGAACTTAGGGACGTTGAAGGAAGGAAGAGGCATATGTTATAGAGATTAAAGACGCAGACGGCTTACCCGCACAGTTGCAGATGGACGGGATGGAACTGAGAGGGCACGGCTGGGCCTTCTCATGGGAAGCAGGCACTCTCTGACCTAGTTGTACCTGGAAGCCTGATGCCAGAGGAAGACTTTTTTTTTTTTTTAAAGATTTATTATTAGAGAGTGAGAGAGAGCATGAGTGGGAGAGGCAGAGGGAGAAGGAGAGAGAATCTGAAGCGTACTTAGAGCTGAGCGCGGAGCCCGACGTGGGGCTCGATCTCACGACCCTGACTTCACGACCTGAGCCGAAACCTAGAGTCAGAAGCTTAAGCGACTGTGCCATGCAGGCGCCCCCAGAGGAAGACTTCTGACCCTAAGGCGTGGTGGAGGTAACCCGATGAATGTCCTGGGCTTTGACCAGTCTAATGAGTGACTCTTCCCATGGAAGGAGCCATAAGAGTGGAGAGGGTGGTGGCAGCAAGGAGAAGGACAGGAATTCTCTTCCCAGTTCTTCCCAGCATGTGGAGAGGGGGTAGAAACCCCTTCCCGAACACCGAGATGCAAGCAAGATTTAACTTGGTTGTCATCTTGCCTTCGGAATGAGGTAATAGCAAGGACTGTGCTGGAATTCTTGCTCCCTAGATCTCCAGAGGAGTTGGGTGCCTCTAGACCAGCCATATTTCCCTTATCCTTCTGTTGTCATCATCTCAAAGTGACCCAAAGGTGAAACTACAGGGATGCTGGGGCTTCAACCTTTCTGACTTACTCTACTCCTTAGAGTCTTGCCTAGGATGCCCATTTCTTCCTGAACAGCTTTTAAAATATTTTCTGAACAATGGAATTTTCTGAGTGTTCTTTCTCTTCCTGTGAGTCAAGCAGAAGAGTGGCTTCCCAAGAAAAACCATTGTCCCTGTTTTGCAAGATCAAGGAATGTTTGAGGGAACACTGAGCAAGGTTGCCATAGTGTGAAAGCATGGGACGGGCCCCTGGGCTTGCGTGACGCCTCTTGGGCTACTCACTTCTCTCTGGGTCCTGGTTTCTGCACTTGAGGTGGGGGATTAGACTGGGTCATCCTTGAGATCCATTCCAGCTCTAACACTCTGTGTTGAGGAAAAACACACATTGGAAATCCATCTCTTATTTTTCTTTTTTAAAGATTTTATTTATTTATTTGACAGAGATAGAGACAGCCAGTGAGAGAGGGAACACAAGCAGGGGGAGTGGGAGAGGAAGAAGCAGGCTCATAGCGGAGGAGCCTGATGTGGGGCTCGATCCCATAACGTCGGGATCACGCCCTGAGCCGAAGGCAGACGCTTAACCGCTGTGCCACCCAGGCGCCCCACCATCTCTTATTTTTATTTTGACTTGTTTAGTTTTTCTTCTTGTCCGTTCCACTCTTTTAGATGACAAGCAAACTCTGTGTATGTGGAGTTTAAAGATTACAAGCAAATTGTCAAAGAGCTGCCTGCACCTTGCTCGGATGTTCTTTCATTCATGTATTCATTCATTCATCCAGGAAATCTTTACAGATATGCCATGTCAGTGACACTGACCACCTGTGCTGTGCCGGTGGCATAAAGTAACAGCAAGAGATGCAGCAAAGGTACTGTGTGGAAATTGACTTTGGGGTAGAGATATTGCCCCCTACCCAAGGCTAGGCAATATTGGCAATAAAAAAAAAGACAAACAACAGACTATTCCACTCCTAGAGCTTGTTTGTGTTGACAGTGCACTTAAAGTTTGGCTTAAGGAATTTGACTATTTACAAAGCTCTTAAGAAAATCAAACTTTACTGTTTTGTAAATTACAAAAAAAAAAAAAACAAAACCAAAAACCAAAACAAAACCCACATAGATTTCTGGTTCTGATAACAAGGTCTTAGTTATTACAGGCACCCCTTTCTCCTCCAACAATAGAAATACTGGATCAAATATAGCAACAAAATATTTTTGATATATATCAGGTTGAATTAGAGATAGGGAAATCCTTGGGAGCTGGAAATTAGGAAGGAGCTCAGAGCCAGAACTTTAAGTGTGTGAGCAAATGTCGCAGGGGCCCAGGGTACTTACCAGTTCTGGAGATAGTTTCTAGTGAACAGGGGCTGGGAGCGTTGATGCTGGTGCTGAGATCGAAGATATGGCCTTAAACCTGTGTGATGTGGGAGTTGGAACTGAAACTTCTGCAAAAAACTTGAAACCTGGAAGGGTGGCACTTTCCCGTAATGAGCAATAGGCACATTTTGCCTCCAGGCTGACGAAAGCCCTAGAAATTTTGATTCTGCATGGGACTCGGAGCAGAAGTTTCCCATGGGAGATTAAAATCTCAAGCCTATGCCACATACAAGTATGTGGCATATATATAAAGTATCTCACTTTATATTATTCCCAAGAAACTCAAGAAGAGAAATTAATATAAAAACTGGGCTTCTATCAGTGAAATCCTCGAGATGCCTAACAGAAGCGTATGAAAAACCCTCTCCCAGATCCTTCCACAATCTAGTCTGTATAATGTGTCTGCAGAAGAAACAATAACCACTGAAGATGACCTCACAATTTAAAAAGTTGCAAACCACACAAGGAAATGAGGAGGAAATGGAGATGTAACCAGAATTAGTACTGCAAGATCCTAAAATAACAGACAATCTGAAGGAAACTATAAAATGTCTACAGAGACGAAGAAGGGACTGGAAACACTACAAAAGGATAAGACACCATGAAAAAGGAATACTCAGATTAGAAAAAGAACCAAAGACATTTTCTGTAAATAAAAATTTTATTAGTCATCAAAATTTAAACTTGAATTCATGGATTAAATACCAGATAAGACCCAGCTGAGTACAAAATTAGAGATTTGGGGGACAGAGCTGAGGAAAGTGCTGGGAATGCAGTATAGAAGTCTAAGGAGTTGGGAAGTAGGGAAGAGAGGGTTACATGGAACGCCTAGGTGGGGCTCAGTTGGTTAAGCATCTAACTCTTGATTTTGGCTCAGGTCATGATCTCAGGATTGTGAGATCGAGCCCCATATCAGATTCCATGCTGAGTGCAGAGTCTGCTTGAGATTCTCTTTCCCCCTCTCCCTGTGCCCCTCCTCCCCATGCTGTCTCTGTCAAATGAGTAAGTCTTTAAAAAAAAAAAAAAGAAAGAAAGAAAGAGAGGGTAACAGATAAAGCAGAGTTTCATGAGAAGGTCCAACATGTATCTAAGAGTTGCTCTGGAAAAATAAATAGGAAAAAATAGAGGTGAAGCAATATTTGAAGAAATTATGGCCAAAGAGTATATGGAATAGAACTTTCACAAGACATGTGTCAGTAGATTGAAGAAACATACTAAATTCCAAGCAAGTTAAATAAAAATAAACGTACGTCTAGGCAAAGCAGTCGTGAAATTGAAGAACATCAGCGCCAAAGAGAAAGTTATAAAAGCAACCAGAGAGAAAGTATAACTTTCAGATTGACACAACACTTCTTTTTCAGCATCGGTAGGAATCAGAAGATAGAAGATCTGTAAGTGTTAAGAGGTAATAACAGTTGATCTGCATTCAGATAAATGATCATTTAACAGCGAAGGCAAATAGACACTTTCAGACAAATACACGGAAGGTTTACCCCTCACAGACTCTTGCTGAACTGCTGAAGGATGTACTTCAGGAAAAAGGCCGCGAGAGACCTCCAGTTTTAGCTCGCGCATACGAAGAGCGTGGAAGTCGTTACAACAACAGATAAAGCGGAAAACTAAAACTTTTTTAACTTTAAATTTTTTTCCTAATTGTGGTAAAAAACATGTAATGTAGAAATTACCCTCTTAAACATATTGAAGTGTATGTTTCAATAGTGTGAAGCAGATAAAATGGAATCCTAGAACATATTTAATTAAACCCAGAGAAAGAAGAAAAAGGGAAGGGAATGAAACAAAGAACAAGTTCAATGAATAGGAAACAATTACAAACATAGTAAATATTAATCCAGCTAGAACAATGCTTGCTTTATATGTGAATGGTCTAAATATACCCATGAAAAGACAGAGATTGTCAGAGTGGATGGAAAAAACACACAAGACCAAACTATATGTTGCCTACAGGAAGAATATGAAACACAGAAGGAAGGGATGGGATTTAAGGAGCAATGGTAACCAAACACCTCGATAAACAAAGGATAATCTAAATTACTGATGGTAGAAATAATGACTAATTTTGGTGTGTTTAAAAACCAATAGAAAAACGTACAATAATAATATGTAATATTGGGAGTGAGCTGATCCAAATTAAAAACTCTAAGATCCTTGTATTACTCAGGAGGAGGATAGATATATTGATAAGCTTTGGATTTGGTTGTGTCAACGATGGAGATGAGCACATGAAGGTAATCACTACAGTCATGGTAACGGAATGTTTAAGTTCCAAATCAGCTGAGGCAAAAAGAGATACGCAGAATACTCAGTGGATCCAACAGAAGACAGGAGAGAAGAAGAAAGAAGAAAAAAGCATGGTAAATTAAAAATACAAAATTGGTAGATAATAAAAATAAATACAAACATTTGATTAGTCTCAATAAATACAAATAGATTGAATTTGTCAGATAATACAGAAGATATGAGAAATAACCAAAACCCAGAAATATGCTGCTTATAGGAATGAACCTAAAACAAAATAGTACTCAAAGACTGCAAATAAGGAGATAGGAAAACACAGACCAGGCAAATACTAACCAAATCAAACGTGATAGGGCGTTAACACTTTCAGATGAAATGAACTTTCAGGCCCAAAGGATCTGCAGAGACAAAGAGGATCGAGGAGCATCCATAGGAAGATACAGCAATCCTGAAACTATATGTCCTTAGCAAGAGAGTCTCAAAATTTTTAAAGCAAAAAATGTCAAAGAACTGATTTTTAAAAATCCCATAATATATTTTAGGGACTTTAACATACCCCTCTTCCTAATGGATACGTCAAGCTGACGAAAAATTGGTTTGCATATTTATAAGCTCTGTACAACATAATATGTTTGATCAAGTAGACATAGAAAAGGGCAACAATTAACGACTACACGTACTTTTCAAACACATGTGGAAGGAACACTTACAGAGATTGACTTTGTGCTAGTTGTGAAAGCAAATCTCAACAATACCAAGAATTTGCATCATAGACCATGTTTTTTGATCAGAGTGTGCTAACATTGAAAATTAATAGTCCAAACAAATCATAGCCTCCAATCTTCTGTATGTTTGAAAAAAAGAAAATCAACTTTTTAAAAAAAGATTTTATTTATTTATTTGACAGAGAGACATCCAGCGAGAAAGGGAACACAAGCAGGGGGAGCAGGAGAGGAAGAAACAGGCTCCCAGTGGAGGAGCCTGATGCGGGGCTCGATCCCATAACGCCGGGATCACGCCCTGAGCCGAAGGCAGACGCTTAACAACTGAGCCACCCAGGCGCCCCAGAAAATCAACTTTCTAAAAAAAAACTTTCATGGGTCAAAAAAGGAATCTTAACAGAAATGATGAAATATTAGAACTGAACAACCAAAAAAACTCGACCCCCCCCCCAAATAACAATGTTGCATATCAAAACTTGTGCAGTGAAGCTAACGTGGTACTTAGAGGGAAATGCATAGCTTTAAATGCAGTTTGTTTTTAAAAAGATAAAACGAGCTAAGCATTCACGTCAAGCAGTTACAAAAAGAGTAGCAAATTCCAATAAGGCAAAGAAGAGGTAGCACATACGTTTGCGAGAAATTCAAACAGGACAGAATCATACAAAAAGAAACCTGCTGCTCCCCTAATCTGTGTCTCCTTAGAGAGCCGACGTTGACTAATGAAAGAAGAATTTCTAGACATGTATGTTCTAAAAATAGCAGTGGATGACTAGTTACAGTGATAGCAGGGAGTGGACAGGCCTGGGATAGGAAGGAATCTGTGGTTTCATAAATAATAACTCCATAGTTATATGAGTGATATTTCAGAAAATTGAAGTGAGAGGACATGAAGATAAACAGAAGCACCGGTGAGAAAGATCTAGGGGTTTTCGTTGTCTGTGAATTCTGTCATGTGGCTGCCAGCGAAAGCAGAATCCAGACTGCTTTCTTTTGTGTTGGTCAGACCACACCTGTGGTGTAGGACTCCAGGTGGGTGCCTTACCTTGGGAAGGATGGCAACTAATTGGAACATGACCAGAGGGGTGACCGGGTGGGGGAAGGGACTAGACCTAAGATCTAGCATTTATAAAGCCCTTAGTATGTGCCAGGGACTGTGCGGAACTCTGTGTAGCTCCTTACCTACTCTCTCCCTGCTCTACGAAGGAGGTGGTGTACAATTGTTCCCATTTTACAAAGGAGAGAACTGAGAAGAGAGAGGACAACTTGTCCAAAGACCCATCGGTGGAAACATCTGTAGCCAGATCTTAAAGCCAGGCAGTCAGAGTCCGGGGCCTATACCTTAAACCACCACTTAGCTTACCCCCCACATTCACTCTCCCGCATCCCACCCCGAGACCTGTCTGGAGGCACTTGTGGAGGAACTGGAACTGGTTGGCCTGGAGAAGAGAAAACTCAATGGATACACGAGAGTGTAGTCTGATCTCAGAAGGGTTCTTATGGAGGGAGAGCAGATGTATTTGTGGGTCCAGTGGGCAGGCCCAGGACCTAGGTGGAAGTTATGGGCAGCTTTCAAATCAGACAAAGGAAACCTTCCAGACAGAACTGCCCACATGTGGATTGGGCTTTGGGTTCCCTGTTGCTGGGAGTGTCTGGCATGGGCAGTGCGGCCACGTAGGAGGAAGGCTAGGAAAGTTTTCAAGCATTGGATGCGGCTTTGGAAGAGATGACCACTAGGGTCCCTTCCAGCTCTGAGCTTCGGCATTCTATGACCAATGTTGTTGCCTTTCCTCTCGTCCGCTTTGGAGAAGAGATGGGTTTGATGATTCTTTCCTGATAACTTGGCTATGAAACAGAAGGGTGAATTTATTGAAGACCATCACATCATGCAGCTCAGTGTCAGTGCTTTTTAGGGAAATACAGACAATTCTAGGGGTGGAGTAAGGGAATTGGCCACGCTATTATCATTTCGGGCCACCAAGAGGACAGACAACTTTATCCACCTGTTGTAACTGTTCGGCCTTCCTGGCGGGAGTTGGCTCATCAGGATGAGAGTGTGTTCAGAAGGTGCTTAGAGGTTTGAGGTCTGGCAGGTGGACCAGATCTAAAGGACAGGATAACATCCTACCCATGGCCATCCATGGGGCTGAAGCAGGAGAATGGAGGTTAAGATCAATGGAGTCAAAGAGGTGTGCTCAGTGAGCTTGAAAGCAGATGAAGATGTCAGGGGAGGTCCCCAGGAAGGGGGCATCTGTCAGGAGGGAGGTAGGCAGCTCATTAACACTATGGAGGGACTGTCTGGGGCAGATGGTGAGGGGTTCCGAGGAGATGAAGTGGCTGGATGGTGCGGTGGAGCAGTGGCCTGGATGGAATCGGTCTGTCCTACCTCCACCTTGTCCAGAAGGTGGGGGGAGCGGAGCAAGGCATGCTTCCCATTGCAGAGGGCGTCAGGGAGCAACGTGTGGAGGACTGCTCGAGGCGGCACAGTGCTGCGGTGAGGAGCACAGGCTTCCAAACCAGCTCTTTGTGACTTTGCAGCCTGTTACCTGACTTTTGAGCCTCTTGGGAGATCCTGGTAATACGTGATTGCAGGCTTACCTCCAGAGTCTGTGGGACTCTCTCTCCTGGGGTTTGAGTATATGGGGCATCATCACTTCTAGAACAGACATAAACTTTTCTTACTTTGTGTGCAAAGTTATTAATTTACACCAATTTGGCCTTACCACTGCTCTAACCTCAGTTTTCTCATATGTCAAATGGAATAATAACAGTTCTTGTGTCATTTTGGTTGTACAGATGAAATGAAATGGACGTGAAGAGAAGTTAACAAAAGGCCCAGCCCGTAACAGACACTCCATAAACGTTACTTCTATTATTGCTGCTTTTATCATTATCGACAAGGAACATTTGGCACAGCAGAGGTTCGGCAGGGCAGAGACGGGGTTATGACGGCAAGGGGATCGGGGCTGGCTGGGCAGGCGGGAGGTCAAGAGGAGGCAGGGGGGCTTCTGCTCCGGAGAGGCAGAGAAGTCGGACTTGTCAGGTGGGATGGATGGGAGCGGCACCAGAGGTGCCATGTGACCTGCAGTGGCGGGACATTTGCCCTGCTGAGTTGCTGGAAACTTTCTCTTCCCTAGGCTCTGTTTTTACTGTTTGCCTGGCTACAAATTACACCAGCAAATGAGCTCAGGCTTTAAGGGGAAAATCCCATTAAAGTAATCAAAATAACAATTTGTATCACTTTTAGAACTTCTGCCTGAGGAGCTAAGAAATCTTTGTAATAAATTATTAATTCTGGGTTGTATTGTAAGAATTTTCCCCTACAAACAAGCAAATTAATATTTCCCTTTTGGTGCAACAGAGGACAGGAATTCTCCAGTCTCCTAGATCTGTCTTGAAGAGAGAAGGGGGTATTCAAACGCAGACTTTAATGCTTCTGAGCTCGTGAATGTCCCTCCTGGGAGGAAGGGCTGGGACCTCACTCTCAGGGATGCCTGCCGCTCCCCTTCATGCTCAGCCTGTCTGGGAACTCAGGTGGCACCGTGCTGGTCACCTGCATTGGCCACATGGCAAGGTGGTTCAGAGTGAGGTCTCTGGAGTTGGCTTGGTTCTGGAAGCTAGTGCCTGCACGTACAGGCTGTGTGATCTGACTAAGTGGCCCAACCCCACTGAACCTCCGTTTCCCCATCCACGAGAGGAAGATGGAGATGCTAGTGTGCTCTATGTGGAGTTGGGGTGAGGGCAGACGGGGACTCGTGCGTGAGGTCTTGGACAGCTCTTGGCACATGTTATTTACCCTCATTATTTACATCCTCAGAGAGTGCCCGAGGGGTAGAGATGAGGCAGGAGCCTCGCACAGGGCAGTCTGAAGAGCTGCACAGGGAATGGCTGGGGAGGGGTGTGAGTAAGAGGGCGCCAGGTAGACAAGAGGAAGACCGAAAGCTGGGAGACCTGTGCTTGTGTAGTCTGGGGCTGGGGCAGTGGTTTCAGGAGGCTGGCGCATGAGGAGGTGGGCTTGATGACTCTGGAAAGCCTGTTTAAACACACACACACACACACACACACACACACACACACACACAGCAGCGCACACAATACCATATAATGAAATGGAATATCGTATAGCTTATGATGGTATGATACCTGGAGAGTTTACCAGTTAAATACTTTGACTTATTTAATCCTTGTAACAAACCCTTTCTGGTTGCTGTTTATTTTCCTCCTTTAGAAGCTGAGGAAGCTGAGGGCACGATCGTTGATACACAGTGAAGGCTCAAATGCTGACCTGACTTTTGCCCCTGCATGTGGTACGACACATGCGGTAGGCTTGGTGACAGTGTGATTCGTCCCCTCTTTTCAACTTCAGTGCTCGTCACCGTTGGATGCTGGAGTGAGCGTGAGGGTCGGTGGTGGGGCTGATGCGGCTGCATCTGGAGCTGCCAGGAAGAGGGGCACTGCTTCCCTGTGGGATACTCTTCAAGGAATAGGTGTATCCATTTATACAGATTGTTCTCAACAGATCTGGGTGTTAAATTATAACGTGGAATACAACTGGAGAAACCCTTTGCTCTCTGTGCTCTGGGAACAGCGCTGTAGGTTCTCTGGCTACTAACCTAGGCTTCTAATCCTCTCTAGAACGGGTAGGCATTTCCCTCCTGTGTTGGCTCTGGGCTTGGCTCACTCATCACCGAGTCCTTGTGGTTTGGGAGGGTAGGAGCTAGGAAGCAGAAAGTGGGTCATGGGGCTGTCAGATAAGTTGCCTCAAGGGTCTCCTGGGGATGCCTCACAGCTCATCAGTGAATTCCTAGTATCCTCAAACAGACTCGAACCACAAAGGGGCCTGGTGAGCCTGTGACCTGTCGCTAGCACCCAGTCTTCTCTTCCATCACTCGAGAGTCAGAAATCCACACCTATGCTGGGAGGCAAAAGAACTCGGAAATGTTTACACACAGCCTTGAACGACGAACTCTTCATTGCCTTGGAGAAGTTTAGCTACAGGAAAGTCTTAAGGGGGTCCTAAGACTGGCCATGAGATCCCATGCTAGGGCAGATTTGGGGTCCCAATCTCTAGAGGTTTTAACCTGGCAAATGTGGGCCCAGGTTCTGGCTGGTTCTGGAGAAGTTTATTTTCTCAGCTATACAAACTGAGGTCAACTGTTGGATTTCTCCAGATCTTGGACAGGTTCCCAGTAACAGCTACTTGATTTAAAAACCCAAGCTGGCCATCTCTGCACCCAGAGATGCATAGAGGAATGCTCAGAGGGGCGCTGCTTGTCAGCACAGGGGTCCTGAAGCTCGGGGGGGGGGGCGCGGGGAATGGCCGGGGGCCCCTGGGAGCCTTGTGATGGAGCAGCACAGAGTTTCTGGCACTCTTCTGTTACTTTGCTGCTTTTTTGGGATGGTGTGTGTGTTGCATGTGTGTATGGGTGTAGAGAACTCAAAGTTGGATCTTCTCCAGTCCACGGCCATGCTGCTTTATAGTAACAGGGCACTTATGTTGTGCTAAGCGCTGGTATTAACTCATTAACCAGGTGTTAACTCATTTCATCCCTTCTACTGCCCTGTGCGGTGGGGACTTTTACGATCTTAATTTTGCAGATGGGGAAACTGAGCAACAAAATGGCTGAGTAAGTTTCCCAGGGCCATCCCGCTGGTGAGTACTTGTGCCGAGATTTGAGGACAGGCTCCTCTACCTCATTCGAGGAGTGGTCTGCACAATGGGATCAGCTGATGCCATTTGCCAGAAAGAATGGCTGTGCGCCACGTCTTCTAAAATAAAAGTTACTATTTTTAGGGTCTGTTTCCTGTGTTTGAACAAGATTTCTAAATAGCAATCCCTTTTAACAAGTTACTTGATTTGGTTATCTTGGCACAGATTTCATCTCAGAAGGTACGGGAAGCAGCACTGATCAAAGCTAGCTGTCCGGAGGGAGTTTTATTTCCTTTGCTTTTTAATGACAGAGATGGGAGTGTGGCTACACCTGCCCCCAGCGTCTTCTGGGACCTAACCCGTGTCAGTGCTAACTGGAGGAGAACTCGTGGGTCTCCATCATCTAGATATCTGTGTGTTGGAGTGGGTCCAAAGCGATTTCCTAAGGAGACTCCTGTTCCTGCCCCAGGGTCTCTGCTCTGCTCATCTCTGTGTGGCTCCAGCCCCAGGCGTCTGCCCAAGCCCTCAGTTCTCACAAGCAGGTGTCAGGGCCGCTCCCAGTTACCAGCTGGGTCTGTATTTAGCTGTGGGCACAGAGTAGCTTCCTTCCTGCCACTTGTTAGGAATCAAACTGCTTTCCATTGTTATTAGTTTGGCTCAGAGAAGCAATATTTAGGGAGGATTGCTTGGAGAACAAGTAATCCTTGAGTCTTCTGTTTATTAAACTTATTCCCGGATCAAACCATTCAATTGGGTCACTAAACCACACGTGTGGTACCCTTAGAGTTACCTTTGCTGCATCGCATTTTGGGGTGACGCCTGACTCTTCACGAGGGACACCCTAAGAAACAGCCTGCAGCCGTCATCTCAGGGTCTGGAGGGCATTCACAGTTTCTCAGCTCAGTCTTTAGGGAGGGCTCAGGGAGAACCACCGCTTGGTCTGCGAGTCCGTGGAAGAACCTGCGAGCAATGGACGGTTTGTGTGTCATGGGCTCTGTGAGGTATCACAGCAGCTCTCTCCTTTCCAGCTGCCAGCAAGGGTCCAGATGTGGTCCCTCCAATGGCAAGTTCCCAAGCTGCTAGCCTCGATCTTGGCTGAGAGTGTGGGCTCTAGAGCCACGCTGCCCGAGTTCAGTCCCAACTCCATCGTCTACCAACAGTGCAGTTAGTCTTGGGCAGGTTACTTGGCCTTGCTGAGCCCTTGTTTGTTCACCTACAAAATGGGGGTAGTGAGTTCTAACTTTGTAGGATTGTGCGCGGTTTCAGCGAGGGTCCCCGTGCGGGGCGGAGCCTGGTGCCGAGCACGTCCTATGGGTTCGCTGTTGGCGGGTTCCGTGCTCTCCTCTTGCTTCCCTTTCTGCCCTCCTCGCCTCCTTGTATTTTTTGCATCATTGTGAGCTGCCCTATATCTTTTCTGGAAAGTGATGAGCCAGGAAAGAGTGAATGAATAAATAAAGTTAATGTAACAGTTGCTAATAGGAACGGTTGTTTGGGGACTCATTTACTCTTCTCAAAGTCTTTCATGTATCCTTTCTGGTTTCATTATGAAAATTCTCTGGCAGTATTATTTTACCCTGAGTCCTCATACAGAGATCCCTAGGCCTTCTCTTTGGGTATTAAATAGCTCACAAAGAGGTGGCTTTTGTGTGTGTGTGTGAATGTCGAACTAATCCGCAAATCCTCGGTAGTGTCTTCTGTAGAGCTGAAGTAAGCGAGTGACGTCAGCTGTATCTCACCGTGAAGTTCTGGTTTTTATTTTTTATTTTTTTAAAGATTTTATTTATTTATTTGACAGAGATAGAGACAGCCAGCGAGAGAGGGAACACAAGCAGGGGGAGTGGGAGAGGAAGAAGCAGGCTCATAGTGGAGGAGCCTGATGTGGGGCTCGATCCCATAACGCTGGGATCACGCCCTGAGCCGAAGGCAGACGCTTAACCGCTGTGCCACCCAGGCGCCCCGAAGTTCTGGTTTTTAGAAAGGAACGTTGGCGTGGTAAAACTCCAGGCTCATGCTCTGGAGGTCAGGCGTGACCATCTGAAACGAGGGATAGGAAGGGATGGGGAATGGATTGGAACTAGTGCCTGTGGGATGCTAGGAGCCAGCCGGCCAGACACTGGGAAGAGCCTGGGGACCCCGGTTTCCCTCTCTCTGCCAGAGCTTACCCTCGAACTGTACTCAGCTCAAGGCAGCGTCCCTGGGGAGGTGTATCCAGTCATCCTCCAGACAGACCAGAGACCCACAGGGAAGGGGGAAAAGAAGAACGTGAAGCAGTTGAGGTGGGGGATGGTGGGACTGAGATGGAGAATAGACAGGTTTGGCCGAGATGGGGGGGCACCCTGGAGGAGGGGAAGTCTCAGGACAGAACAGGCCCTGGATGGGGGGAACCGAGGGCTGGATGCAGAGGAGGGGGGCTGGGAGAGGCCAGGGTACTTGGAACCGCTGCCTCCCTGAAGTAGAGTTAGCTGTGCTGAAGGGAGCTTTTCACGGCACCCAGGGCTGCTCTGCTCAGGCACTGTGGGAAAGAAGTCAACGTGTCCTACCCCTGGAAGCTTCTCTGCTAAACACTCTCACGCCAGCGTCAGCAGTTGCAGCCGCATGATCTCACTTACAGTTTTATTGTGTGGCCGTGGAAAACTCGCTTCCTCTCTCTGTGCCTCGACTTCTGTGTTGGCAGAAAGGAGAAGTACTAATGACAGCACCTCCCAGATTGAGTTGGAACAGAGCTCAGCACAAAAGGTGGATTGGCAGCTAAGCACAGCATTTGCAGCAAGGAGGGGTGTAAACGTACCAAATGTATCCGCCGTGGAGCTCCCTCTGCACGAGGTGCTGGGACGTTCTCTGATGCCTTTCATATCTGTGACCTTATTTGGTCCCTATTAATACTTCTGGGATGTTAAGGACAGACAGAAGCTCTTACTCCCATTTTGCCAGTGAAGCAATTGAGAGCCAGAGAAACAGAGCCCGTCTCTTTTCTCCTTCCCAACAGCAAGTGTCACTTTTCCTGAGACCCTCACCCTGATTTGGGCCCACGTCCTAGAGCACAGCTTTTGTGCTCACTTGGCCTCAACTTCCTGACAATTGGTGAATGGGGACACCCTAAATCCCTTCCAGCTTAGAGGCTATCTGGAGCCATGGGCCTGATGTAGGAGAGCCTCCAGCCTTCCCCTGAGCTGAGGAGCGGGCCAGGGTTCTAGATACATGGTGGGCACATGAATTCATGTATGCAACTGCCCGCTGCTCAGCGTGATGCCAGAGAGACTTGTGCCGGACAGGCTGGGTGATGCAGAGACCTGCAAGGTACCCCTCAAGACAGATGAGGTCCCCAGGGGCCTGCAGGCACGGCCATGGCCCTCTTGAAGTCCAGGCAGCACATGCTCATGGTCACTTTCCTAACACTGGTTTTTTATTTTAAAAATGTTAATCAATAGTGCATGGCAAATGGTAAAAATTTCAGACAATACCAAATGTAGACAGTAAAAAATAAGTCTGCCCCCCACTCCTTTCTTGACGCCACCCAGTTCCCCTCCTGGGAGGCAACTACTATTACCAGTTTCTTCTGTCTTCTTCAGAGATTTACATACAATCCTTGAATGAGGGTAAGGTATATGTATGTATATATGTGTATTACAATATAGATAATTCCTTCCTTTTGAACACAGATGGTAGCATTTTGTATGCACTGTTCCATTTTTGTTCTTTTCCATGAACAAATATTTCTTAGAAATTGTTCCATATCGATAGAGGGCTGCTACGTTCTTTTTAACAGCTACGTAGTATTCCACTGTATGGAATATCACAGTTGGTTTAGCAGGTGGCCTGTGGGTCGCTTTCTATCTTTCTCATTTTCGGAAAAGCCTGCATTGAGCATCCTTATCCACATTTGTTTTCGTACATGTGGGACTATAGCTGCAGGATACGTTCCCAGAAGTGGAAAGGCGGGATCCATCTATAGGCACTATGAATTTTGAAAGATAGAACCCCTGCTCACCAAAGAGTTTCATCGAAACCCTGATGTGACACCTGTTTCCCCCGCCCACCCACGTAGTGTAGTATCAACTTCTTGAATCATTGCTAATCTTATAGATGAAAAAGGATACATTGTGGTTTTAATTTGCTTTTCTCTTATTATGAGTAAGGTCTGGCTTTTTCTTCTTTTACACATACTTTTTATTTTGGAATAATTTTAAATTTAGAAAACTTGTAAAGGTAGTACAGAGGGTTCCCGTACTCTTCTCACCCAATTTCCCCTATCATTAACATCTTCTGTAACCATGGTTCATTTGCCAAAAACGAAGGAACCAACATTGGTACAATACTAATAGCTAAACTCCAGACTTTATTTGGCATTTGAGCAGTTTTCACACTTCGGTGAGCGTAAGGTAGGTGTGTGAGCTGATGGTGGCGTTGTGGGCACCAAAGCCACTCCCCTGCCCAGAGGTTGTGGGTGACTGTGATTTACATTATCCCCGGAACAGCGCAGGCTTCTGGGCTGGAAAGGCAGACTCAGGGGAGAAGTGATTGCTGTTTCTCTAAGTTCCTCTGGGAGAGAAATGGAGTTGTGGTTAAATCACAGTCTCTTTGTGGCTTTCATCAGCATTTCCTAGCTTTTGGTATTCCGGCATAGGAAATAGTACGTGTCAAGGCACAGGTGTATGAAGCTTCATCAGGTTTTTTTAAAGGTTTTATTTATTTTTTTAGAGAGAGAGAGAGAGAACATGAGCAGGAGGAGGGGCAGAGGGAGAAGCAGGCTCCCCACTGAGCAGGGAGCTGGTTGTGGGACTCGATCCCAGGACCCTGGGGATCATGACCTGAGCTGAATGCAGACGCTTAACCGACTGAGCCACCCAGGCACGCCTGAAACTTCATCAGCTTTAAAAATCCCATGACATAAGTAGTACTTCTCTTCTAGCAAATTAATGCATTACGGGTAAGGCTTAAGCTAACAACTCTGATCTCAGTCCCTTCTTTCCCCTCCCAGAGGCCACAGTATGGATGCTTTGGTGTGTATCCTGGAGCACACGAACTTTTCTGGAAAGCCTGAACCCAGGGCTGAGGGTGGCTGGACAACGGGCAGGTGTTGGGAACTCTCCTTCCCCTTCTTTCTCTGTCCATGTTCGTCCCTCCCATGCAGACAGCCCTTTACACTAACCATGAGCTTCACAGCATGACCCCACTTGAGCCTTGTGGCTGCTCCAGGAGGCGGGTGGGGACCATCTTAACCCTGCTCTCCTTGGACAGACTAGAGGAGGCTGAGGCCCAGAGGAGTGGGTAGCTTGTCCCAGATCACACAGCTAGTAAGAGGCCGAGTTGTACTTGGACTCATTTCTGTTGCTTCCTGAAGAATAGCAGTCACACCAAAAACGATGCCATCAAAGTATGATTGCATACTAGTCGCTTTGCGCACACGACCTCATTTCCTCCTCAGAACAGCTCTGTGGGCCAAGTACTGTTCTCAGGCTGGTTCTGCATAGAGGAGGTGGGGTACCTAGGGGTGAGGCAGGCGGTCTGAGATGGCGGAGCTGGGATTCCAAGTCAGCTGTATCTGCCCCCTGAGCCCATAGGCTTCGCCGCTCCGCTTGCCAGCCCCCCATCTATGCCTTTCTCTTCCCACGGCTGCCTCGCGACAGGGTTGAGAGTTTACCGGGCATTTCCACTCCCTCATTCACCAGATCAGTGGTACCAGTGCTTCTGGGCACTTCCAGCCTTAACTCCCTTGGGGCCGGTGCCTCCCTCTGTCTCCCTCTACCCTGGTTTCAGTGCTCGTCTCATCTGCTCACTGCCTGGGCCCAGGTACTCTCTCCTCCTCTCTTTGCACTTCTTTAGGGTCTTTCCCAAGCACCCACAGGGTGCCAGGCGGTGGTGGAGGTGAAGGAGGGCACAGAGCAGACAAAGATCCAAACTGGCTGCCCGCAGGGAGCTTCCGTTCTCCTGGAACAAAGACTGTTTCTGACCTGAGGTCTCTGGGCTCCTCCAGGTCCAAAGGCAGTTCTTCCTGGGCTGGCTTTCTGGGCATCCCGCTCTCTTGCCATTTACTGGGATGGTGGCACGTGCTGGCGTCAGTTCTAGAGTCCCCACGTGTTTCCCCCTCAAGGCCTGCCTGCCTCCTCCCATCGTCCCGGGGATGTCGCTGGGGCTCAGGACAGGTCCCCCGGCTGCTCCTGGGGATCGTGTGCCCGCGTGATTTACCGTGCCTCACAGCGTCTCATGTCTTTAAAATTACAGTGCCCATTTCCTGCTGAAATAATTTCCACAAAGAGTGGCTCCTATTACCGCAAGAGGCGTGCAGACGTCATGATTTATTATTATTTATGGTCCCAAGGCCTTGTTTATGCAAGACGGGTTAGGTGCGTGCGATAGAAATGCCATTATGCAAATGACATTGAATGTCCTTACTGCGCCTAAATAATTTCTGTGTTGGACGATTAAACCTCATCTGTTATTGATATGGGCTGCAGTCGGGCTATTACAGAGTCCCAACAGTACTTACTCCCAGTAATGGGAAAATTGAGAGAGAGACACCAACACAATTGCCTCAAGTGGGCCGTGATGGTCAGGAAGGAGTAGAACATCTCGGAGGCGCGCGCACAGGGAGCCCGCCGACTCCTCCGGATAAATAAGGAAGGCAGCGCCCAGCAATAAATTAAGCCTTGGATTTGAGTGGGTGCCTTGGAGGATTTGCGGCCTTCTAGTTGTGTGATTTAGCTGTTTGATTGAGCCAGGGGATCAGGCAGCCCCACCCCGAGTTCCAGGGTGCCCCTCGCTGAGGGAGCCGCCAGTGTGGAGGGGAGGGCACAGGGGAGGAGGGCGGCCGCCGGTGACACTGGGCACGCAATGCGCCGCGCCAACACGCCACCAGCCGCCTGCCGCCCGGCCCCGCACACGACTGCCTGCCTTCGAGAGCTCCCTCTCGCTCTTGCTCTTTCTTTTTTTTTTGACACAGCTGTGAAGTCCCATTTTGATCAGTGTTGATAGCTTATGAATTCCAAAATTGACAAAATTTACAGAAAAATGAGGATAATCCATCTTCCTTAGCAGCCTGTCAGGAGCTGGCCATACTTCATAATCTCCAATTACAGATGCTATTTTCCGACATTTACATGCAGATATTAGAACCAAATGAAAATGAGAAACAAAGAGAGAATGGAAATGCAGCTATTTATATGTATAAAAGACAAACAGGTAAATTCAAGACATTTAGATTGGATTTGGGGTCCCTTTAGGAGGCTGGAAAGAGACAGCCTGGAGCACGTGGGGTTTCAGAATAAAATGGTAAGACACGTGGCCTCGCCAGGCCTGCCCGCGGTCTGGCGGTTTGGGTTCAAAATGGGTCAACTGTGCTCGAACAGCTGGGGATGCTTGATTTGGGTGGGGGCGCGTAGGGTATCCCTCAGGGTTTTTGGGGGACTCTGGGGACCACCCCTAGCACAGGCTAAGCCATCGAGTCCACACATAGTTCACAAATGAGTAAGTTTAGACCCTTCACCATTTGTTTTAAACAATGGTGTGTGTGTTGCAGTGGGGAGACAGGAAATGCCACTGGAGTCAGCTCTTTCTCCGGCGTAAATTTCAAAAAGTTGGCACATTCTGGTGACCAGGGCATCCACTGGTCCTGAGTAGGAGATGCGTGAAGATAACCACTCTGTCAGAAGGGCTCTGGCCAGGTGCACCGGGAGTTGCACCAATAAACTTTTAAAATGGGATATAAATAATAAAATTAATGGGGAGAGAAGGAGTTCTGATATATGGATCATCCGCTTCCTTCTCGAGGCTAATCTGGCTGAGAGAGGAGGGTCTGGGAGGAGGCTTTGTAATGAAAATGTTCTTCCCATAAAATTGAAGGGAGAACAGCCTTGTTGCCCTCGCAGCTGTATGTGGCACTGGCTTCTGGAAAGCCGGGGATATTAATTAGCACAGCTTTGGATTAAACTCTCCCAACCATGTCGGATGGTACGATTTTTTCCCTTTGTGAGCTTGACACGGGTGGCAAGAAGAAGTCTGCCTGGGTTTTCCCTGCTTCCTATCATGGCTGAAGTTTTCTTTTATTTGGGGATCAGACCTCTTCCTCTCCCAGAAATGAAAATGAGGTATTTCAGGGCTTTCCAGGGCAGTTGGGCAGAGAGAGGCTGTTTTGTTGGAGCAGGTGGAGGAAGTGGAAAATGGTTGGACCGGGAGATGTGGCTTGAAACCTTTTGTTTGTTTGTATGAAGCCCGTTTCTAGCCAGCAGTGTTACATTATTTGAGGTTTGATCTGTGGGAGCGAGGTGAAGGAAATAAAACCAGGAGGCTAAATGTAATGTATATGTGTGTATGAGAGAGAAAAAGGAATTGTTAAAAATCAGACTCAAACCAGGCTCTCAGAAGTGTTTGTTCACACGTCTGGTCTCAGGGCCAAGGGCTTGCTTATTTAAGTAAATTATAGATATTAACACGCATGAAATTATTATTATGCTTTGTTTCCAGGTACAAAGTACGAGATTCATGAAATTAACACGTAACTGCAAAACGTGAACGTATTTTCAATAATTAAAAGCAAAGGCTCTGAAGTCAAGTTAACCCTGATAAAAAGGCAAATAAACAGAAACACTGCTGTCGCTGTGCTAGTTTTTCCCCTGCTATCTCCATTAACTAAATTTGGGCTTACAGCTAAAACCTAAGCCTAGCGTCTGCTTCCTTCCGTTTCTGATGTCTCTAAAAGCCAGAATGTTACCTTCGGTAAGGAACACAGGGCTTGAACCAAGCAGTCCGAGGCCTGATTTTTCCTGAATGGGACTAACAATGTCACATGTTCCTGTTTGTTTCTCACTAATGTTAAGATTAATTGCTCGTTCTGACATCCATCAGAGCGTGGCCGTCCTCTGAGTCCAAGTGGGGAGAAGAGAGAATAAAGTTAATGGCGTCTATGGCCGAACCCATCTAGAAACATGTCCGCAGGAGGTCATTCTTGAGCCAGGCCTTGCAGGGGTGGATAGACAAGGATAGGAAGAGAGAAGGGGAAAGGGCCCTCGGGGAGAGGGAATGGCCCTGTGACAGGTGCAGGGTCGGGAGCAAGTAGGTGTCCGAAGGGGCTGTGAAGCGTGTGGGGCCTCACCTGTTCTGAGAGTTGCCATCTCTCTCCCTGGGCCCCTGCACCTCTGTGTGAGGCACGTGGAATCGTGATGAAGAACACAGGTTAGAGAGAACCGGGTCTGACACCCCCCTCCACAGCTCACCCACCTTCCCTACCCTTGGTTTTCTCATCCGCCCCGGGATGGGGTTGATGATAGTGGCAGAGAGGTGGTGCGTCGCGCTGTGAGATCCTGGACTTGGGGTGGCACTGCTGGGGGGTGATTGGGACACAGTAGTTGGGCTCCTTGTGCCTCACTTTCATCTTCTGCTGGGGGAGGGGGGGACGATAATACCCACGGGGTGGTTGTCAGGATGAAGGAGACGACCGTGTTTTAACGCCTGGAATAGCACCTGGTGTAGTCAGCATCCAGGGAGTTCATGTTATTCTGAGGGTTATTAAAAGCGTGTGAGGGTTTCGGTGAGAGCTGATAGAGGCTTCAGACTTGCAAACCACGGAGTTCTGTTCTTCTCAGCTTTTTTTTTTTTCTTTTTTTCTGGTGCTTCTCTTGCGTGGCTTCTGTTTGGCCCTAGCAAACCTCGGGGACAAGGAGGGCACTCCCTCCCAAAGCTGCGTGTGTGTGCCTTTGCAAAATATCGCTCTTTGGAAGGTTCTGCCTGAGAGGGAGCAGGTGGCGCGAGAGGTGGCCTGCAGCCCGAGGAGCGGGTGTGCGCGTGCACGCATGCGCATCACCGCTCCCCAGCAGCCCGGCGGAGGCGGTGGTGGTGGGCAGGGGCATCCGCCTCCCTGCCCCGACTCTACTGATCTTGCAGTACAGGGGGAAGTCTCCTTTCTTTACCTCCCCGGGATGACCTCTGTCCTCCTTCAGCTGGGCAGTCCATCCGAAAGAAAGTGGGCTATGAGCATCTTGAGGTGGCCCCTTCACGCCCATACCAGCTAATCTAGGATTGGTGGGGGGGGGGGGTTCTCTTTGCACGCCCCTATTCAGGGCCTTTGCTAGCCAATAGGTCTGCATTCCTTCGGGGGTGATGGGCCTCCCTGCCCGGCCCCCTTTCTGGTCCTGTGGCAGGATGGGACAGCTAGGCCCCACCATGGGCCACCTAGGAGAAGCCCATAGTGTTTGGCTGCCTAGAGATGGGGCTTTGTTTGGGGGACTCTCTCTCCTCTTCTTCATGTCAGGATCTGGAGGCGCTCATCACACAGACAGGCAGAACCTGAGCAGGCTCTGGGGCTCCCAGGACAGGGTGTCCTCTTCCTCCACCACCACACACACTGTACCGTCTTACCACTTCGGAGGCCTTGACCCCTGGGTCCCAGCTCTCACCCTCCAGGAGTGGAGCTTAGGGCTCCAAGCCTTGTCATTTCCTTTCTTGCATTTGGGAAGACAAGAGCCAGAATGCTGTGAGCCCAGGGCCTTTTCTTCCCCTCTTCTAGCAGAACTCTGAAGGTTCAGGGTGAGCCCTGGATTCCTTTGCCCCTTCTCTCCCTCCCTTGCTCAGTTTCACTCAGGATAGGTCCTGCCCATGCCAACTGGTAAGATCCAGCTTCAGACCAGGCAGGGACGCTGCCTGTAGGTGTCTCCCCATCTCAGAAGGGGAGCAGACACGGTCCTAAATTACTAGAGTGAAGTAGCATGGAACAGACGTCCTAAAGGAAGTGCAGGGAAAGTGCCGTGGGGATTCAGAGAAGGAAATGATCTGTTTCAACCACAGACTGAGGAAAAGCATCAGGAGCAGATGCCATTTGATCTGGACCATAGAGGACAGGATTTTGACTGCGGTGGGGATAGGAAGACAGCATGAGCAAAGGTACTGACGTGGGCTTTCAGGGATTAGTGTGTGTGGTGTGGCTGGAGTAGAGGACGATGTTTTTGGAAGTAGGGTACATTGGAGTGGAAGCTGGAGAAGTAGGTTGGAATTTGAATTAGGGCCTGTAGGGTTCAGGTCAACAGTACCTGGAGGCAACAGGAAGCCTGGGAGAGTTTTTAAGCACCACGGTAGGGGTGGGAGAAATTGAACATTTAAACAAAATCATATACGTAATCACTTTGCATTGCTAATGAACTTGTGGTGAGCTCCGTGTTGATTGAGAACAGCATGAGTCAGCCAGACAATGAGGTCACAAGAAAAGCAGAGGTGAGCTTCTTATGCCCCCGTCAGAGAAAACATGTCCAGAACGAGGAGTGGAGGACATGGGGGCCCTGCATTAGGTCCAGAGCGAACAGCCTTGCCACCTGTGGCCTGAGGACATTTGTTGGAACTGGGGCCACCGAGGGCACACACAAGACCAATGTAGGGAGGCCTGCGAGGACAGATTTAGCACTTCATAGCCGAGCTCAGTGGCCAGGCAGTGGTTGCCTCAGAAAGTAGTGAGTTCTCCATCACTGGTGGGGTTCAAACCTCAGATAAAAGATCAGCCTTCATCA
This sequence comes from Ursus arctos, assembly GCF_023065955.2. Lineage (NCBI taxonomy): Eukaryota > Metazoa > Chordata > Mammalia > Carnivora > Ursidae > Ursus > Ursus arctos. Next base: position 26,990,210 of record NW_026622852.1, on the reverse strand, counting down.
TAACTCCTGAGCTCCTTTGGGCTCTGAGATTTGGGGCTCACTAAAATTCTTTAAGTGATCAGGGGGGAAAGAGGGAGCCTCCTGGTTAGTCCTTGCTGGAAGTTTCTCTTGGACAGAAACTACAATATCTAATTTCAGTCACCTCCCCGGGGCTTCCCCTGCTATTCCACACCTGGGAGTGTGTCTGGGGCAGGCTGCAACAGAATAGGGGGTAATGAGTGAGTTAAACTTTGTAAACCTCTTGATTTGATTCCACTGCAACTGATTGTGGCCCAAGCATGGGCACAGATCTGGAGACCCAGATGAATAGAGAGCATGTCTCATCCATGCCTCTAGTACTTTCTGATAAATAAAAGCACCCTGATCTCACTTACCCTCTCAGTGACCCTGGGCAGCACCTCTGGTGCTGTTGCCAGAGTCAGGTCATGGTACCTGTCCCAATTCATTTGGTTCCACGGGCATTTATGTCACATCTGTTCCGAGCTGGGCACTGGGCCAGGAGCTGCTGTCACAAAGACGAGGGAGACACAGCTCCATCCTCATGAAGTTCACACTCCAGTGGGGGGATGAGGACACTAAACAATTAGATGATGCAAAGTGGTAAGTGTAGTGGTGGAGGTATGACTACTTAGATGTTCTAGGAACACAGAAGAGGGGAAATCTGGGAAGGCTTCCTGGAAGGAGAAGGTCATTCAGAATCCTTGGCAGTTCTTTGCCAGTCAATACTAACAGTACCACTGTAGATTAGGGAGTACTTTTGCAAGCATCATTTACAGCAAACTTTTATTTATTTTTTTTAAAGAGAGAGCACACATGCAAGCGGGGAGGGGAGGGGCAGAGGGAGAGGGAGAGAGAGAATCCCAAGCAGGCTCCATGCCCAGCTTGGAGCCAACGCGGGCTTCAGTCCCACAACCCTGAGATCATGACCAGAGCCAAAATCAAGAGTTAGTCAAGAGTCAGATGTTTAATCAACTGAAACACCAGGCACCCCCAGCAACCATTTTAAAATTTTATTTATCTTTAAAGATTTATTTATTTATTTGATAGATAGAGAGTGTGTGTGGAAGCAGGAGGAGGGGCAGAGGGAAAGGGAGACAAACAGACTCTCTGCTGAGCACAGAACCCCACACAGGGCTCGATCCCAGGACCGTGAGACCATGACCTGAGCAGAAATCAAGAGCCAGATGCCTAACCTACTGAGCCACCCAGGTGTCTCAACAAACATTTTTAAAGTTTGATTCGTCTTTATTAGGTTTATTGGGGATGGGATGCTAAAACCTCCTTTTTAAATTAAACTTTGGGCTTGAGATCATTGGTTCACATGTAGTTGTAAAAAATAATACAAAAGGATTCTCTCTACCCTTTTCCAGTTTCTCCCAGTGACGATATGCTGCAAAGCTGCAGTACTATATCACGTTGGGGGATTGGCGTTGGCGGACTTGACACCCAGAACAGTTTCCTCACCACAGGATCTGTCCTGTTACCCTCTGCAGCGTTGGCCAGTGTTTACACGTCTGGCCCTGAGGGCCCAAAATATGAGAATAAAAAGGACTGCCCTCTAGGACTTGACATATATCAAGGGTCATATATCCCCATGTTACACATGAGAGAAGCAGCCGAGAATGTGAGGCGCCTGGCCTGGTTCCACACGGCATGACCTTGGCCTGTCAGATTCGAACCCCGTCTTTCTGGCCTCGGGGCTGGTAGGCTTCCTTAGCCACACTCCTCCCCTGATGGTGGCCAGGCGTCTGGATTCAGGGGCCTGGGTAGAAGGGGCAACGCCTTCACTAACCCACAGAGTGTGGCCTAAGCCTGACCTCACCACATCAGCGAGAAACCCAGTGAGGACCACACCTGTGCAGAGCAGAGCCCCCCAGGGGAGGCCTCACAGCCAAAGGGGCCCTGACGGTTCTGGTCCACCTCCCTCATTTGACAGGTAGGGTCACTGAGGCCTGAGGGGTGGGGCCTGCCCCAGGTTGAATGGGAGTCCACGGCAGTGTCAGGTCTCCAGGCTCCCTGCCAATTGATTTGATCCACTGTAATCAGGACAGAACTATTCCTTTCTTTTCTTTTCTTTTTTTTTTTTTTAAGATTTTATTTGTTTGTTTGTTTTTCGGGGGGAGGGTTAGAGGGAGAGGGTGAGAGAGAATGTTAGGCAGGCTCCACACCCAATACAGAGCCCGATGCAGGGCTCAGTCTTACAACCCTGAGATCATGACCGGAGCTGAAATCAAGAGTTGGACACTTAACCGACTGAGCCACCCAGGTGCCCCTAAAGATTTTATTTTTAAGTAATCTCTACACCCAACACGGGACTCGAACCCACAACCTGGAGGTCAAGATTTGCATACTCCATCGACTGAGCCAGCCAGGTGCCCCGCGACAGAACTGGTCTTGAACGTATGCTCTGCAGGTACAGTTTTCGTGTACCCAGGTTTAGAAAGTGTGGAACTTTTGTCCTCTTTGCTCGCAGCTTCGGGGCTCTCTCCCTAGCTGGAGGAGTAGAGTTCGGCCTGGGGCCAGGGCACTTTACTGAGGAGGATGTCCCACCGGAAGTGTGTAAGCTTCCCCTCCAGGCTGGTAGTGAAGTCTTCGAAAATCCTAACTCGGCTTCTGGGGTAATGGGCCAGGACTGAGCTTGGAGCTGGCACACCGGGGCTCCCCTCTCTGAGCCCCATCTTTCCAAGGACTTTGCCAACTGGACAGGGCTGGGCAGATGGGAGGCTTTATGCTTCTTGTGTTTGGAACCTTGGCGTCCGTGAAGATGGAGAGATAACAGACTTCAAGACAGCAGATTCCTGGCTGGCCTCTTCCTCTGGGGTGCTCTCATTATTCCGCAGGTGTTTTTCTGAACAGTTAACGGGTGCAGCAAGTGGGATCGTGACTCAATATGTGCTCTTTGGGATTTTTGACTTTAATCATGGAGGATTTCAAAAGTAGACAAAATAGTCTAGTTAACCTGTAAGCATCCCGCCCCTAGATTCAACGATTCTTGACGCACGGCTCGTCCTGTTTCATAGATACCCCTACTGTCCTCACACTCTGCTTTATTTTTCAACAGCTTAATTGAATTTTAATTTTTATATCCTAAAATTCACTCATTTGAGGTATACAGGTCAGTGATTTTTAGTACTTTATGGAGCTGTGCCACCAACACCAACAGCCCAGTTTTAGAACAGTTCCTTCCCTCCAAGAAGGTCCCTCATGTGCATTTAGAGTTAAAGCCAGTTCCCCCTCCAGCTCCAGCCACCCCTGCTCTGATTTCTGTGTGATAAATTTGCCAGTTCTGGACACTCCACCCATATCTGGCATCTTTCTTTTTTCTTTTCTTTTCTTTTCTTTTCTTTTCTTTTCTTTTCTTTTTTTTTAAGATTTTAAAAATTTATTCATTTGAGAGAAAGAGAGAGAGAACATGAGCAGGAGGGAGGGTCAGAGGGAGAGGGAGAAGAAGGCTCCCTGCTGAGCATAGAGCCCGATGTGGGGCTCGATCCCAGGACCCCGGGATCATGACCTGAGCTGAAGGCAGATGCTTGACCGACTGAGCCACCCAGGCGCCCCATACCTGGCATCTTTGACTTAGTGTGCTTTTAGGCTCACCTGTATCGCAGCACGCATTGGTGCTTTGTTCCTTTCTCCTGTAGAGTAGTATCCCGTGGCATAGATAGACCACAGTCTGTTAACGGCAGCCAACTTCGTTAACTTTGTTTTGAAGCAGACTCCGGACATCGTATCACTTAATCTGTGAATGTTTTAGAATGACTCTTCAAGAGATGAGACCCTAACAAGCATAATCGTGATACCGTTATCACACCTAAAAAGTTAGCCAATCGATAAGGTCCTCAAATATCTCAAATATACAATCTGTTTTTGCATTTATGATAGTTTCGTAATATGTCATAATATTTTTTTTTACAGTTGTATTTTATACAGTCTATTTATGGGAGTCAGGGTCCACATTGCGACTGACTGATGCGTCTCAGGTCTCCTCTAACCTATAGGATCTGCTCCATCTCTCTTTTCTTGCCTTGGAGCTCGTCTGTTGAAGAGGAAATCCCTCCTTTGTCATGTGGCTGGTTAGGTGAAGAGCCATCCGCGGAGGCAGGGAACTTGGAGATCACACGCAAGTCCTCAGACAGCTGGGGAAGCAGAGGCCAGGGAAGGGAGACAGCTGCCCTCAGGCCCCGGCTCCACCCCAGCTGCCCAAGGCATCCAGACCCCTCTGCCTCCTCAGGCTCAGTCATCAGGCCAGCCCCGGGACACGGCTCCCTGTCTCCGGCTCGCGTCCTCCGCTGGGTAGGTGTGTCGGTGGGCAGGTGCCTGGTCCCTCAGGATGGGAGTGGTTGGCCTGGCGCTGGCCCAGCTCCCAAGGGCCACCTGAGGCTGGGCAGTGAGCCTGGAGGAGCTCAGCAGGTGACAGGGAAGCCTCTTGGGCAGAGGTGGCCATCCGAGGTAGCCAGCCCTGCAGCCTCATCCCCACGCCCCGCCCTTCTTCGTGCTGCCCTCCTTCTCACGTGTCTGTGTTTCTTTTCTCCTCCATGCTATGGCAGTGGTGCCCCGTGCTGATGAGACAATACTTGGTGCAGCCCCAGGCAGTCCTTTTCCAGGTAATTTCCTAGGGACCCAAATGATGCCCAGTACCCACTTTCCCGGGGCACGTGCCTCCTGGAGTCCCTTCTAGGATTCCTTACCCCTTGTGTTGCTTAGCTTCCAAAGTGCCACCCCTGTCCTTATCCTTCAGATCCTCACACACCCTGGCAGGCAGGCAGCAAGGAGTTTTACTTAAATCTCATTTTATTCATGAGGAAAATGAGGCTCCAAGAGCTGGCCTGGCTTCCCTGATGTCACACAGAAGAGAGAGAGAGGCAGAGTTGGGGTGAGAATCCTGTGTTATCGCTCCTGGTTCACTGTTCTTTCTACCACAGGGTCAAAGGTTATACATGAGACAGATAAAAATTAGCCACGTAAGTCCATTCCCCTCCCTGTACCTCAGTTTTTCCACGTCGGGGACGAGGACCTTGAGTGTCTGTCTAGCTCAGACATTGGAGAGTTCAGGACTTTCCATCACCTGGAGCATGGTATCTCTGAGGAGGGTGTGCATACCTGCCAGTCTTGACCTTGAGGCCTTACAGGAATCTGTGGCAGTAGGCAGAGTTTTATCCCCGTTGGTTGCCCTGGAGTGGACAGTCTGTGAACTGCTGTCCTCAGTTCATTTCTCTTTCTGGGTCATGGTCAAGGATGGCACCAGGGGGCCCTGATGGGAAGGGAGCAGAAGCCCCAGATGACATCCTAAGACAGAACCCCAAGAGCTCAGAGGAGTCAGAGGTTCAGAACACAGCTATTGCCTGTGACTGTCAGTGGCGGGGGGGGGGGAGGCCGTGTTCCCCAGCGTGTGGGTGTGCCGACACACTTACGCACGTGTGACCACCCGTGTTCCTTCAGTTCAGCCCTTGGCCCCCAAAATAACTGTGAGAAGTGGAAGTACATTGTCGCGGTTACCAGAGACGTAATTATGCCTTCTCTCTTCTCTTTCTCTCTCCTGACCTCCTTCCCATCTTTCTTTTTCTGTCTTTCTTTCTACCTCGTCCAGTCTCCACTTTCACAAAGGATCTGAGGTGCCTTGCAAAATAAACAATTACACGTATCTAAGTTAGTAAGTTAAGGCTGAAAAAAGTTCAGAAATGATGTGGTGAAAGAGGGAAGGTCCTAACGCCAGGTGCCCGCAATGCTGTGGTTGTGGTGGTTAAACACCGAATCTGACTCAGCTTCTTGCAGCCAAAGCCAAAAGGGGCAAACCGTGGTTTCCAGTGTTCCTCTTGCTCAACCACAGGCAGGTTAACTACTCATCAGGAGAAAAAAGCATCAGGGGTGCTGAACTGCAGGAGGGAATGACAAGGACTTTGACTATTCTAATGGGCAGTGTCTTCAGAGGTTAAAAAAAAAGAAGTTCTTAGTATGGCTCTTTTATTTCCTCTAACAAATGTTGAATGCCTGAGATTTTCTCACTTCCCCAGAGGCTTTAACTCATGGTGGCAAAGGACGTTGTTTTCTGGTCACCTGACTTGACGAGGGGCGAGGCGGGAGGGGGGCAGGGGAAAGTTAGTGTATCACTTGGGGTTCTTGTTCAAACACGTCTCAGTTAATTTTTGAGTGTTGCGGCTAATGCCATGTTACTGGGCTATATATTCATTCATTCACCAAGCACTTTGGGGGCTCTAGGGATGTTCCCTGTTCCGTGCTCTCAAGGCAACCTAGAGGGTGATAGACAAATGGCCATTAAACACGGTAGAAGTATGGTAATGGAGGTCTGTGGAAGTAGGCAAGCATAGACGAAGAGTCGTGATTTCTTTGTAGAAGTGGAGGACCTGAGAATGGCTTCACCAAGGAGGTGACATTGGAGCTGGGTCTTATGGACAGTGTAGGAGTTCTCTGTGACTGAGTGAGACGAGTCCTCCAGGCCAAGGTAGGACTGCCAGGAGTGGCTGAGGAGAAGCTGCCAGAGCAAGATTGCCCAGGAGATTGGAGAGAATCATCGGCAGCTCCACGGGACAGGCAGCGACGAGAACTTAGGGAATAATTACATCCCAAAACTAAATGATAGCATCCCCTGGCTCATGCAGGAGCAGACTAACAGCTTGGGCCAAGCCCTGCCGGTTGGTGGTGGTAGTGGGAGGTAAGGTAGCCAAGGGCAGCTGAGGGCCAGTTTCCGAGTCCCCTGTCCCCAGGGCCCCCACTCTTTAGGAAAGTTCACTCTACCTTCTGGCAGCCAGTGGTGGTTGGGAGACTGGATTTTTGGACCTCCTACCACATGTGTAACACAAGTTAAAGATTTTTATCTTGGAAAGGTGGTCCAAACCTAACTGTCAAAGTGACTGGACAGACTTTGACAATGAATTGATTGACTAACACCAAATCAAATAGCTAAAAGACTCTTCCAACTGGACATCAAAGAAATTAAGAGGCAGAATGTCCCCATTGGCCACCCTCTTGCAATTTTCTTAAACCCAGGTTGATTCTGCTTTCTTGGGAGAGATAAAGGCTTCCCCTTGCAGACCCAGCTGCCCAGCCTGGAGTCTAGGAAGGGGGCAGGTCTGGGGATGCTGACTTTTGTTTGAGATTGCTGCCTGGCCCGCCAAAGGGTCACTCTTTCATGTGTTCGTCCATGTGTTCCCTGTGCACGCCCTTCACAGTTGAATCCCGTCTCGACTACCTTTCCGTCTTTGCCCCTTCCACTTTCACTTCCTCCAACAAGTGGCATGTGCCGTTTCCAGATCACTTCTGTCCTCTTACCTCTGTGCCATCCTGCAGCACTTATCAGCCTTGGGGGTTGAGGATCGCTCAGATCCAGGTTTAATACTGCCTGCCCAAGAACCCTGTCCTGACCACTTCCCACTCCACGGTCAATGAATGGTTCTGCTCTCCTGCTCCTCTTGGATAAAGCTTCTGGGCCACATGTCTTTTCCCTCGGGGTTTATGGATGAAGGTCAGAGAGCATGTCTGGTCTTCACATGCCATCTTGTGCACAAGAAAGGCTCAATAAACACTGAACATTCATTATGCTCAGGCCTCCACAAGGGCACTCGGTAACACAGAGTGGAGGGAGCCCTATTCTCTACCCCAGAGTCCCACGAACTCCAGAAGACACCATCTTGGAAGAAACCCTTACAGAATTGTTTTGACCTCCTTTTTCTTGCTCATGGCAATGCACCAAAGGAGCTGTTCTAGTGAGCTTCACTTCCGAGTTCCTTTTTTTAGCAAATTAGGAGGCTAATGCCATGACCAGGTCCCATTCTGTGGGGGATGAAGTCTAGACAGTGACCTTTTCCCAACAGCTCCTTGCTACATGGAATAAAAACTTTGCTGGTCCTGACCTGAAGCAAGAAAGATATTCTCGTCTCCACCTAGTATACCTGTATCCACTTACATGTGAAACAAAGGTTTACAAAACAGGACTATTCTTGCTGTGTGTGAGAACCTTGGATATTTTCTGTTCCAATCTATTCTAATTTCATTTTTTATTTAATTTCATTTTTAAAAATATTGGCACTAGCAAATTGATTTCGCATTTCTGTTTACAGTCAGGACTCACAGTATGAAAATCATTAGAATAATTATCAAGACTTTGGAGTTAGATGGATCCAGGTTGGAATCCTGGCTGTGGCACCTAGAAGCTGTGTGACTTTAGGCAAGCTGCTTCCCTTCTATCATACGTTCATCGTCTGTAAAATGGGGATAACATTGAACCTGTTTCATGGAGTTACTGTGAGGATTAAATGGAACATTCAGGTAAAGCTCCTGACTCAGAGCAAGGGATCAATAAATGTGAGCTTTTGACATGGGTGTGAAGATTGTGGTTCTCATTGCCCTGGCATGATCACTTGGTGGGGCCGGCAGAGCAAAGTCGGGTCTCCTGCCTCCTAAGGAATGGTAGCCAGGAAGGACTTCCTGGAGGAGGAGGCATTGGATCAGGGTGGCAGGATGACTGGGACCCACTCCTGTCCTCACAGTGACCAAGAACCCCGTGTGAGCATCCAAGGACCACTTGTTTCCTTCTGAAGGGCAGGCTTGTTCCCAAGGATTGTTTGGCTGGACCCAGAGCCGACCACGTTAGACGCCTTTGCCTTTCCCATTTAGGTCTCCAATCCACCTGGAATTGATTTTTGTGTCTGGTGTAAAGTAAAGATCCAATTTCTTTTTTCCCCCTTGTTTCTGAATGGATAACTGGTTACCCCCGCACTGTTGATTAGAGTCCATCCTTCCCCGCTGATTTGTACATCCCCTCTCTCATATATCAACGTTCCATATATGCACAGATGTTTCTGGACTCGCTTCTGTTTCATTCATCTATTTATCTGTCCCTGTGCCAATCGCACACTGTCTAATTACTACAGCTTTACAGTGATTCCTGATGTCGGGGAGGCGTGTCCCTATCTTGTCCTTCTCCCTTAGAAGCCTGTGCTCGTCTCTGCATGTTTCAGAATCAGCCTCTGCTGGAGATGATTGAGAGCCCCAGGAGCTCTGGACAAAGCTGTCCTCAGTGAGGCTCGTGGCAGGGCGCCTGGGCCTGCAGTACCTCGCGGACTCACGGCTGCCAAGTTCGAGCTGCCCAAGAATTCTTTCTCAGTCATATGCCAAGAGAAGCACCAGGAATGTGCCTGAGTCTGACTCCTGTCCGCCTGCCACTGGCCCAGGGGCTCCCCTAGTTACGTGCCCTGTGGCTCAGTCCTCAGCATCCTACCCAAGGTGCCCTGAGCCTCCTTTCAGAAGACTGCTCGGTTCCCTGTCCCTCTCTGCCCAGAACATAGGCCTGGACAGACAGGGATGTGCCCTCCATTGGCAATGCCCGGGTCCTGGAGGGAACTGCTCATGCCAGAATTTGGCATGCACACCCAAAGTCTTTGGCTTAGGTGTTTGCAAATATATTTTTTAAAGATTTTATTTATTTGATAGAGAGAGACAGCCAGTGAGAGAGGGAACACAAGCACGGAGAGTGGGAGAGGAAGAGGCGGGCTCCCAGTGGAGGAGCCCAATGTGGGGCTCGATCCCAGAACACCAGGATCACGCCCTGAGCCAAAGGCAGATGCTTAATGACTGCGCTACCCAGGCGTCCCGCAAATATTTTCTTTACCTGAAAATCGGCCGGGGGTTGGGTGGAAGGAAAAGACCTGGCATTCATGCTTCTCATTTCATCTGTCCTTGAATGTGAAGACCCAGGTTGGTGTTTTCTGGAGACCACTCTGACAGTGGCTCGGATGCCAAGGAAATGACTTGTCACAAGCTTTGATTCCATGAAATGGCTTAAAGAAAGGAGCACGACCGTGGGCCAGGTGCCCAGCGTTGGCGTGGACATGCTCAGTCCGAGGTGTGCGCCTGCAGTTCTCAGCTGACAGTTGCTTACACACTGCCGGGACTCAAAAACCCTCGCCCAACTGTGGTTCGTTTGGTTATACTGTATTGGATTTTGAGTGAGAGTTTTTGGGGGACTACTCCCTACACTGGGATTCTGCCCTGTTGGCCGTGGACAAAGCCCTCTTCGCCTTGAGCCTCAGTTTACTCATCTGTGAATTGAGAGTCTGGCACGATGACGTCTCGGACTCCTCTTCACCTTATTTCTGTGATTCTGCATCTGTGGTTTAAGAGCATTGAAATCGGACACTTTTCTCTCCATCCTCTTGGCAACAAGCCTCTTATTTCTGTCTTGCCTTTGGTTCCTGATCTCTCCCTCCGTGCATGGAAGAGGCCGTCTGTGGCCACCGGGGCTGGGCGGATGGAACCCGCGGGCCACAGGAAGCTGGGGCGGGATTCTTACGCAGCTGCGCCAAGTCCTGCCCACCTCCTCACCCGGCAAGAACGGCCCAGTTTGGATACTGGTCTTGTTCTATTGAGCCGAACCTGCCTTCTCAACACCGGGGGCGGGGTGGTTTGTAAGCCCCCTGTGGGCCCTGGCGCTGGCATGGACTAGCCCAGCAAGGTGGCTGAACCCCAGAATGTGGTGCTGGCGTTTGGCTGGGATGCTTCGGAGTCTTGATACTGAGCTGTCTCTGTTTTGTCTCCTCTTTCAGACCACTGAGTATTCAGCGATGGCCTCGCTGGCTGGAGGGCTAGATGACATGAAGGCCAACCTGACCAGTCCCACCCCCGCCGACATCGGGAGCAGCGTGCCCGGACCGCAGTCCTACCCCATTGTGACAGGTGAGGGTACCTAGAGTGGAGGAGAGAGAGAGAAAGAGAGAGAGAGAGAGAAAGAGACTGAGATTGCCTGCGTAGTGGGACGGGTGGCTTGGTGCTTTTGGACTCAATGGGCCATTTTTTGTTTTAATAAGGTTATGAGGTCCTGGAATTGGGCAGGCAGGAGACTACTGGGGCGGGGGACTATGGTTGTGATGAGACATAGCTCTCTATTGCTCTGCTAAAGCCAGAGGAGAGCAAATGCCAAATGGACTGTGGGCTGGGTCAGATGGCGGGGAGGCCCATGACAGAGGGGCCTCGGTGACTACAGGATCTCCTGTGGGTAGGCCCTGGTGTTCAGTCCCTCTCATGAAGGGCAGCCCTGGCTGGTGAGACTTGAGAAACAGCAGACTTCTGGCAAACTGTCATTGGCATTTCAGATTTCCAGGCAGAGGCTGAGTCAAGAAAGGCAAGAGGTTTAGGCTGGAAGGTGCTTGGTGGATACAAAGTAGTTGCCTTTCTGGAAGGCCCAGCGCCAGCCTCTTTAGCTATCAGCATAAAGAGTTTGGACCCTGGAGTCACACTGCTGGATTTGAACTTGCCATTGACTGGCTCTGTAATCTTGGGTAAATTATATAAGAATTCTGGGCTGTGTTTTAAAAAAAAATCCCCAAAATGGAAATAGTGTTAGCACCTGACCCATAGTGTTGCGAGGATTAATACATATAATACAGATGTGTTATACGTTCATTAGTGCATATAAGGTGCTTAGACTCTTGCTTAGTACAGAGCAAGCACCCAGTCCATGTTGCTGTCATTATTCCTCCCAGAGCCTTCTCGTGGTGGCCGGGCACCATTGCTGGGCTTGGTGCCGCAGACGGGGCTGGACTAGAAGGGCTGGGTTAGGCAGATACCTCTTCCTGCTCCGGCAGCAGTGGGATAATATGGGAGGACAGACTCTGGAAGTTTGTCCAAGCTGGCAGGCAGGAAGCAGTCTCAGATACCAGACAGACAAGTAGTGGGAGGCTTGGGGGTGACGCTTGGGCCAGAGCCTACGGGTCCAGCCGAGGGTAGCAGGATGTCCCTGTAGGCTGATAGGCAGGACAGGGTAAGAAGTAACAGAGACAGGGGTTCTTAGAAGTACAGGTGGACTATGGTTGTGTCAGGAAGGCTGGGAACTGGGCTTGGGTTAGAACTTTGGGGGAGGAGGCTGAATGTCACATAGGCTCCAAGACAGTGAGAACCCAGCTCTGAGACCTGTGCTGATAGATTGGCCCTGGGGGTCATGGGGTTAGACAGAAGCAGTGGAGGCCCTGTTTGTAAATCCTGACAAGAGCCTGGAGGCAGCTGAGGCCGTGCAGGTGGGGAGGTGTCAGCATTGGGGCAGGAATGGAGGCTGCGGAGTCCCAGTTAGAGCGAGGCTTTACTGACAGCACAGATATCCCACGAAGTCGTCTCCCTCAGCAGGCCGCCGTTGGCCCAGACAGGTCTGGGCATGGATTGGGTTTTCAGGTAAACCTTTGACCAAAGACTTGTTTGTACTCCAGAGTGAAGTCAGAATTATGCTTTATTTTTATTTTTATTTTTTAATTTTGGAGATAATTCTAGTCTCTGACCCATTATTACTCTTTGTGTTGTTTTTAACTTTCATCTTCCCTAAAAACACATTAAATTACATGCTGTAGAATGTTAAAAGCACTCAGGTAGTGGATGGTTACCTTGGAAGAAATATTTTCTGCCTTGTTCTGGGAAAAATAGAGAAAATGGGCTCTTTTGCATGCCCTTCCACAGAGGTGTGTTTTCCTGGGTGTTCACTGCTGAAGGGGTATTTCTGTGGAGGACCACGTAGGACTATGAGAGCAAGATATGAGGTGGCACATGAGAGCTGACGGGAAAAATCAGCATTACATTACATGAAGAACTCTTACTATATCTAGGACCACTTTGTGATCATGTGCAATTCTGAGCTATTTCACTTTATTACAAAATTTTTAAATTCAGGGACACCTGGGTGGCTCGGTCAGTGGAGCATCTGAGTCTTGGTTTCAGCTCAGGTCATGATCTCGGGGTCGTGAGATCGAGCCCCAAGCTAGGCTCCATGCTTAGCAGGGAGTCTGCTGGAGATTCTCTCTCCTCTTCCCTCTGCAACCCCCCCGCCCCGGCCCCTGCTCTCACGCACTCTCTGTCTAAAAATAAATAAATAAATCTTGTTTAAAAAAATTCAACCTATTCTTTAAAAGTTCACCCATGTCTTGATTTTGCATAACCATATGCTCGATTTTGAACTATAGAAGTATTCTAATTATAAATACAATCATTAGCTTTCTTGTGAGTAAACAAACAATAGCTAGCTGGGAAAATAATGAAGAAAAGAGGGGCGCCTAGGTGGCTCAGTCGTTAAGCGTCTGCCTTCAGCTCAGGGCGTGATCCCAGCGTTCTGGGATCAAGCCCCACATCAGGCTCCTCCGCTGGGAGCCTGCTTCTTCCTTCCCACTCCCCCTGCTTGTGTTCCCTCTTTCGCTGGCTGTCTCTCTCTCTGTCAAATAAATAAATAAAATCTTTAAAAAAAATAATGAAGAAAAGAGTCCTTTAACAATAGCACCAAAAAAACCCCCAAATGCTGAGAAATAAACCTCACTTGAAACTCCACTAAGGACATAAAAGAATAAATGGAGAGATATAAGTTGTTCTTGAACAGGAAAACTCAGTATCATAAAGATGTCAGTCTCCCCTAAGTAATCTACTCATTCAAAGCAATCCATATCAAACTAGCAGCAGAGTTGTTTTGGTTTTTTATCTTTTTTTTTGGAATGTCAAAATGATATGAAATACTGGAAGAATAAGCACTCAAGGATAGCTAAAAAATTCTGAAATAGAGAAATGAGCAAGTTGTAGCTTATTTAAAAATATTAAGATAAAACAGCAGCAATTAAAACTATTTTTTGTGGGGTTCTTTTACAGTTTGTTTGTTTATTTATTTATTTATTTATTTATTTATTTATTTAAGTAATCTCTATACCCAATGTGGGGCTCAAACTCACAACCCAGAGATCAAGAGTCATTCGCTCTCCAGACTGAGCCAGCCAGGCGTCCCTAAAACTATTTGTAACTGAAACTAAAGTAAACAGACAAATATAACAACAGAGAGAGTCCTTGAATGGATCCAAATATATGTGGGTATTTATAAACGTAGTATTTCAAATCGGTAAAGATAGAGCATTCTGTTAATGGTTTGGGACAACTGGGCTTGTTGGATACATACCTCACTCTTTATGTCAAAATAAATTCCAGGTTGATCTAAACTGCCAGTGTGAAAAACAAAACCAATAATAAACTAAAAAAAAATGAGGGATACTTTTTATAATCTTAGAGTGGGGAAGGCCTTTTAAAATCTGTTCCAAATATAACAGACAAAGAAAAAATTATATAAATGACAGTTAAAAATGTAAGTCTTTTGTCTGTATGTAAAAACATCCAAAAGACAAATAATAAAACTTGGGTGGGGGGGAATACAAAACATAGATGACAAAAATCTAATTTCCTTAATATATAAAGAGCTTTAAAAAACGAATAACGAAAAATCAGTAGGAAAAACAGGTCAAGAATACGGGAGGTGATTCATTGGAAAAAATGCAGATGTCCAACAGCATATGGAAGATACGCACCTGACTCATGATTTTAAAACTGCAGATTAAAACAATCATGAGACACTTTGAAAAACCAATGAGCATATCAAAGATTGAAATGTTTCGTGAGAGCTAGTGTTGGAGAAGGTATGAGAAACAACTATTTTCATACACTGTTACAAATCAGTATAACCTGTTTTGGAAGGAAATTTGGCAATATCTATGAAAAATTTAAATGCACACACCCACCCTCTAACTCAGAACTTTCATATGCAGATCACAGATAGCACCAAAAAAACCCCAATTCACGTAGATGCACAGCGATACCTATATCTGTATAATAATCATAGAATTATTTATAACGGCAAATAAATGGAAACAATGCAGTGTCTGTCGATAGGAGCTGGGTGGTCATAGCACAAAATACTATGGAACTGATTAAACCAATTAAAAAGAATTAAGTAGAGCTGTCTGTGCCGAAATGAATAAATGTCCAAGATATATGTTTAAGTAAATAAACAATTTGTAAAATACTGTGTGAAGTATGATCCCATTGGTGTGAAAAAAATATAGAGGACATACACACAGAGGCACGGGCCCACACAGGCAGGTAGGAGCCCTGTATAATGAGGATTCTGTGGAAGATTCCACAGTCCTTCCCCTGTTTTATGGGGCATTGTGATGTTGGGGTTCTCTGACCGGTCCCAGCCAGCATCCCCTTGAGATAGCAAATATTAACAATGCCCCTTTACTCTCCTGAAGTTAAGTTCATAAAAACTGTCTTCCCATCTGATTTCAAATAAAATCAAAATAATGTCTTAATTATGAGATATAGGAAGAATAAAAGTGAAGTGGTTTATAATTAAATACTATGTACTTTGGGGGTGCCTGGGTGGCCCAGTCGGTTAAGTATCTGTGTTCAACTCAGGTCATGATCCCAGGGTCCTGGGATTGAGCCCCCCCCCACCCCCGGGGTGGGCTCCCTACTCAGCAGGGAGTCTGCTTCTCCCTCTCCCTGTTCCCTGGCTGGGGCTCTCTCTCTCTCTCACTCTCTCTATCTCAAATAAATAAAATCTTTAAAAAAAATACTATGTACTTTGATAAGTAAATACTCTGCCTGATTAAACTGCAAGACATAATGAAGTAGTTGGGGGCCTGCCCCGTGCACAGAATCAGTGTGAATGCCACAGCCCTGAACAGGCTAGGGACTCGTACTTCTTCACACCGTGAGCGCGATTTTATGAATAGGTGAGGAACTGCTGGCAAAGTTCCAAGTAAAATAAGGTACGAGCTTTGCTCGGTTTACACAGCCGTTGCATTCCTAGAAAATTCAGTGTATATTAAGACCATGGAAATTGCAAGTTCACATTTATATGTAAATGAAGTTCAGTGTTAGATTCAAATAATTATAAACAGATTTTTCACCTGTCCTATTGGACAGGACATGACAGTCGTACAAGATGAAAGGAAACTTCACGGTGGGGACTCTTCCACCACAAGGCAGTGATGCCTCTCCATCTTCGAAAAGCCCCCACAAATTTTCCAAACACCCTCTAGGGGGCAGTTGCTGACCCCGCTGAGAAGTATTAGAACACCTTGAAGGAGTGCCCCCAAGAGCTGTTAGGATGGGCCTCCGTGTGACCACGGGGCAGTGATTGAATTCCACTTGTGTTCGTGGATGTGTCGACACAGTTCTGAACTCTTCGGGGAGACCTTGAGCCTTCCAGGCCTCACGCCTTACCTTCTCTGCTCCCCACAGAGCCCAGAGCAGTGTTGGTGCTCAGCTGGACCGTGAGCCAGCCCAGGGCTCTAGCTGGAATCCAGGGGAGGGGTCGATGGGGGGAGGTGGGGGAGGTGGCCTCCATCCTGCTCCATCTCGGCCCTAACATTCCGTGCTGTGCAGGGAAGATCTCATTAGAGAATGAGTCAATTTCTCTCCATCGTTTATATGCCACATTAAATATTAAGTTAAATGCCTGCTCTACCAGCCAGGGCCGCGGTTTGGAAACTGCTCACCATTTGCAAACCAGTGACATGGCCAGCTCATTTCTGCATCATCAGCAGTTTGGGACCGTCCTGATTGGGACTAATTATCTGCAGGTGTGTTCTTGGGCCACAGGCCTGCTGATGGGGCAGCCACTGTGCCTACCTGCCAGGGAGGACAGCGGGTGGGATGCCAGGCTCCCTGCTTCTGCTCACCTCCCTACTAGTGAAGGACCCAGCAGTCTTGCCCTCAGCGGTGCCCACCTGACCTTTGCCTGGAAGAACAAAGGAACAAGGGCAGCCTGTGTCCTTGACGGCCTTCTTCCCCTGAGGACCATCTTTTTGCATCAGCAGTTAGAATGGAGGGAGGAGACTGTGGGAGGCTTCTTCTCCTCAAATAAGTTTGGTGTGGTGGAGGCCCCTAGGGTATGAGGCTCCCCCTGGGCCCTATGCCCTCTAAGCAAAAAAAGACTACTAGTGGGCTGCAGATGAGCCCCCACAAAGACAGACAGAATGATGCCCAGTCCCTGAGACCACCAGCTCTGATTTGCTGTACCCCTGGGTTCAATGTTTGGAGCCTCAATACCCCAGACTTGGCAGCCCAAGAAAGTCCACCCTCCTCTGCCTTTTTCATCTGAGCAAAGCTGAAGACTAGAGGAAAGAGCACTAGATTGGGAGTCAGAGGAATGTGCCTAAGCCTGGACTTTCCCACTTAATTGTCCTATCCTTCAGCAAATAGATTGTCCTCTGAGCCTCAGTTTTCCTGTCTATGAAATGGGGATGGCCATTCCTGCCCTGCATGTGTCCTTTGGCTGTTGCAAAGATATAATGAGACAGCGGGGGGAGACAGTTTGAGGGCCTCCACAGGGACATCTGAGGGTGTGTGGGTAGTTGAGGGAGAAGGTAATCTGGAGGGTCCAGGAGCCAGTGTTGGCACTTCCCAGCCTCCCTCAGGACAAACATCCCAACCACAGATGGGCAGGGTGGGAGGGTCATGCAGTCCAACTGCTCACCTGACAGCTGGGGAGACCCAGGTCTAGAGAGGGGAGGTGACCTGTTCAAGGTCACATCCAGTGAGTTAGAGCTGGAACTAGGGCTCGCTCAGAGCCCTGACCTTTGTGGCCTACTGCCGTTATGTGGTGGGATAGACGAAAGAAAGAAAGAGAGAAAGAGAGAAAGAGAGAAAGAGAGAAAGAAAGAGAGAAAGAAAGAGAGAAAGAAAGAAAGAAAGAAAGAAAGAAAGAAAGAAAGAAAGAAAGAAAGAAATAAAGAGAATTCCCAGTTTAAATTTCCAGAGGGCATTTCTTCTAGCATGTAATTGAGAATGTCAGCAGGAATGCCAGACTGCTTAGCTTGAAGCCCAGTGTCACCATATTCTAGCTGGCTGACCTTGGGCAGGTTACTAACGTCCATGCCCAAGTTCCCATCTATAAAGCGAAGCCCAGACAGACCTCGCTCATAGGCTTCCTGTGAGGATAACATGCGTGGTCCACACAGAGTCTCAGCCCAGTGCTTGGCACGTGTGAACACTCAACAGATGGTAGTGATTAGCGTGTTTCTGGGCTCTTGTACCAAAAAGTCCGGCCAGGGCCAAGCCACTCTGAATGGCCGGCCGTTTGTTCTTCTTTCCGTGGGGAGCACTTCCTCGGATCTGTTTGTTATGGGCCTTTGAGGCTCAATCAGACCCAACGAAATACCTCAGAGTGAAATCATAATGAACAGCAAAGACTAAAATATGAGAAATTCCTTATGTATCCAGGCTTCCAAAGATGCCTCAAAAAATATAATTAAAGCTACAATACAGCATCATATCTTATAACCAAGGGCTCAGCGATGGAGCCTTCCTAGGAATCCCATGGACGAGGCTGGGGTGTCAAAGTTGTGCGCGCTGGAAAAGACCATTGCGTGAGTACTGTTTACTGGACTCTCGCTGTGTGTCCAGCTGGGAGGACGGTGGTGGTCCTGGTGGCCAGTCCCTGCCCTCACCGGGCTTACCTGCTGGGAAGAGCCAGACAATTCACAGCAAACAGAGAAAAAGAAATGCGCAACTTAATTTCATCATGGCTCGTGTTCTGAAGAAACCAGCTGGTTGAAGAGCGATGGGGGGTGGGGGGGACGACAAAGCAGAGCCTCCTAAAAGGATGGATGGCATTTGATCTGAGATCCCAGTGATGAGAAGCTTTGGGAATATTTTGGGGAAAGGTATTTCTGACAAGATCCAGCCTCTGTAGACGCCTTTTAACTGTAAAATGAATGAGTGAGCGAGATGTGGAAAGGGTGGGACTGTTTCTTAGTTCTCTCTCTGCTGCTAGTGGGGCCCAGCCCATAATCAGGCTTTGGGGGCCCTTAAAATCAGTGGAAATTAACTTTAGAGGTTGGGCGGCCCCTCTCTTCACCCACCTGAAGATTTTTCTATATCAGGGCTTGGTTACCTCTGGTGATGGGGATTTCACCACCTCAAAGGCGAAGAATCTTCAGGCAGTACTTACCTGAAGCTGTTCTCCACTGAACTGATTTCCTTTCCCACTAGCAACCCCGACCTAAAGTGCCTGCAAAGTCCAGATAGGCATCCACGCTATGAACTCATAGACCCAGCCACAGCCTAACACCTCCCTTGGCTGGCATTCTGTGTACCCACAGTGCAACCCAAAGGTTGTTTGGTCTGCGTAGTGTCTTTTTAAACTTAAAAAAAAAAAAGAAAGAAAGAAAGCTTAGACTCACATTTTCAAGATCGGAGAAGAACAACCCAAATGTCCATCAGTAGGGAACTGTTGAAGTCAGGAGCAGCTTATCCATCCAACGTACCGTTGTGCAGCTGCAGGAAAGAATGAGGACGCTCTCTATGTCCTGGTAGGAAAGGATCTTCGAGATACATTATTCATGAAAAAAGCAAGACTAGTGTGTACAGAATGCTACCTTTTGTGTAAAGAACAGAAGGACAATGGGAATGCATATATGTATTTGTGCACACATGCATAAAGAAACCCTAGAAGGATACTCGGGAACTTAATAACCATGTTTAGGCAGAAGCCGTGAACTGGGTATGGGAAGAGGACTTTTTATTGAATACCATTTACATGTTTAATTTTTCAAACGTTGTCAATATGTGACTATCAGAAAGTTAAATTTAAAAGTGCCTTAAAGTCAGGAGATTTAGCATAAAGATTAAAACGTCTCACTTGTCTTGGAAAATTGAAAAACGTGTTCACTTTGTGTCCACATTGCCACGCAGCCACAATAAGTAGAGCTGAGAAGTGGTGGCCCCTCTTGGGGGGAGGGCAGCGCTCTCCCATTTGCCCGGGACTCCTGGGCAGCTCAGTAATTAATCAGGCCGGCTGCCCCTGTGGGCTTATGAGCTCTTGACTTTGCTCCAGCCCCTATCCTTTCTCGTCTCCTCTTGCTCCTACTGTCAAGCCAGGAAGAGCTGACCACAGGCTGGCCAATTGGCCTTGCCTGCGTCCGACTCCAGGCCTTTGCTCAGGCCGTTCTGCCTGCCTTTCCCCATATGTCAGCTCAGCATGTAAGCCATCCTGTGGGAAAGGCCTGGGGTGCTGAGTGTAAAGTTCTCGAGAACGTGCAACAACACAGCATTTCATCCTAGCGCAGTGATGTCACACTCTCTCCAAACGAGGTGTTGTGCCTCAGGGGACCACAACCCAGAGAGAAAACTCAGCGTGTGAGATTGGAACTTTTCCCAGAGATACAAGGCTATTTGCATTCCAGAAAGATTCAAGGTGAATCCGATTGGGGTTTAAAGTATTTGGTTTGGGATTGTTAAATAGACTTACAGTAATAGATTCCACAGAAACCTGGAATTTTGGAATCTTAGTGTTTGGAAGGATATTCAGGGGTTCAAAGAAGCTGAAGGTCTGATCACTTGGAAGCCAAAATAAAATTTAAGTATCTCCATAATTAAAATGCACATCAAAGGAAAATATGATTTGCGTTCAGGTTAGCCCAGTGTTCCTAAGAACTATTTGTTGAATAAATGAATTAATATTTGTAGAAAGTGCAGTGTCAATTAAAAAAAATAATTTCAGCAGAAAGTACTGTAGTTGTTTCTGACCTTGTATTTCGTGGGATAAAAATAAACAAAGCTGGATGGCCGTCCTGGTAATGCACTCATAGATTTTTACACTTGCGAGCAGCTTGGAAGCCGACCTTTCCAAATAGCCTTCGAGCAGGTCTCTGGGCCTCCAGCTTCCCAGCCCACCCTGCTGTGATCCATCTTCCTAAAATAGCGATTTCATTAGCTTGTTCTCCTGGTCAGAGATCACCACTGCCTTGCCATTTTCTGGAGGAGAAAACATACCAAACTGTAGTGCCTGGCAATTTGCGGAGGACTGCCATTCATTATCCAATCGCTCGCTCGCTCACTCACTCATCTCTTCATCAAAACCCAGCATCTCCTTCCTGTCAGGATCCTAGAGGTTTGCATGCCCCCAACATGCTCATAGTCTGATGGGGGAGGCAAGCATGCAAAAAAAAAAAACAAAACAAAGCAAACAAGAAAAAGAGAGATAGCCTGGGAGAAGCCATGGTATGTGAGGGCACCGAGGAGGGAATGGTGGCTTCTCTTTGACTGTGGGCTTTGGGGCACATTTTATGGAGGAGGCCATGGCTAGGCTGTTCTGGAAGAGCCTGACTCTCCAAGCTTCTCTTCTGAAGCTTGGTTTGTTTTCTTGCAATCCCTCTTTCATAATTCCTTTTTTAAAAAAAAGATGTCTTTATTTATCTGAGAGAGAGCGAGTGTGCACATGAACAGGGGGAGGGGCGGTGGGAGAGGGAGAGAGAGAATCCCAAGCAGACTCTGTTTTGAGCACAGAGACTGATGAAGGGCTGATCTAATGACCCAGAGATCATGACCTGAGCCAAAACCAAGAGTCAGATGCTCAACCGACTGAGCCACCCAGGTGCCCCTCATAATTCCTTTTTAATCACAACATAATATACATCCATGGTACAATAAAGCCAAGGAGCGTGTAAGTGCGAATAGCTGTGTGTGACCATATCCCCTCACCCCATCCCTAACTTATTCTGCTGGTACCATCAGAGTTGATGGGTTGGTCTATGTTCTTCCAGAAGCTCTTCTTTGCATATATATCAGATTATATACATATGGTTTATTTCCTTCAAATGAGTTTTAACTTCTCAAACTGTTGTTCAATTTTTTGAAAAATTTATTTCATGTCAGTAAGGACAGAACTTCCATCCTCTCTAATGTTCTGGATGAATCATCATGAACTTTTCTCAAGCACTATAGGCTAGAGAGTCCGTATTTTCAGGGCTAAAGGGTGAATCCCTCTCAGTATTTGATACTGGGGCTGCAGACGGAGAAGGACAGGGTCCAGGAAGGAGGGCAGGCAGGGTACCTTGTCCCCCAGCGCTGGTGGCTTAAGACAGCTGACTTGGGGCCCTGCTGCTGCCTCCCCTGTGCTCAGGGCTGTGGGGAGAGAGGCGTGGTTGCTAGGAGCACATCAGGGAAAGCCACAGGGGGGCAAGCTTTAGTTGAGTACAGAGAAGAACTTTCTAACAGTTTGAGCTCTGAAACTGAAATAGGCTGCCTCAGGAGGTAATAACAATGATAGTGAATGTTTATTGAGCATTTGTTATGTGCTTTGCTTCATTTCATCCCTTATTCTGTGAAACATAGGTACTATTTTTGTCCCAGCTCACAGTTAAAGAAACAGCTTCCGTTCACACACCAGTAAGTAACAGAGCTGGTTTTTCTCCTAACTTCTGTACTGTATGGTTTCTGTTGGTAGTAAGCTCCACGTCATCAGAAGTATCCAAGCAGAGCTCTCTCACGTTCACCCGCAGCACAGTTACACTAGCAGCCCCTGGGGTCTGTAGGAGCTGCTCAAACTGCACCATCTGTCATACAGACTCTGGAGCCAGACTGCCTGTCTTTAGGTCCCAGCTCTGCCACTTGTGAATTGGTGACCTCAGTTGCTCAGTTGTTTGTGTGTGAGTGTGTGTGCCTCAGTTTCCTCATCTATAAAATGGGAATAGAAACTTATTATATGATAAAATGAGTTGATTTTTTCAAAAATACAAAAAACACTGCTTGGAACACCAGAAGTGCTACGTAAGTGTTGATTTAAGACTTTTTATTAAAAATAAAATAAAATAAAATTTTGGAACTCAGGAAAGCAGCCTGAGCCAGAGAGCCTCAGGGTCCTCCACCGCAAGAGGGTGGTGAAGAAGCTTACTCGGGGTGGGATCTGTCCAGCCTTGAGCAGGCCGCATGGCTCCCTCTTCTGGATGTTCCACTGGCCTCCTGAATTCGTTTTAGCTGCCGCTGTAACAAATTACCAGAAGCTTCGGGGCTTAAAATGACACATATTTATTATCTCCCGTTCTGGGGGGCAGAAGTCCTAAAATCAAGGAACTGTGTTTCCACTTCTGGAGGCTCTAGGGGGGAATCCTTTTATTTGCTTTTCCCAGCTTTTTCTAGAGGTTGCCTGCATTCCTTGGCTCATGACCCCTTACCCCATCTTCAAAACCAGCAAGGTAGCATCTTTTTCTGCCCTTTGTTTTCTGCTCCTGTTGCCACATTTTCTGTGACTCTGACCTTGCTACCTCCCACTATAGAGACCTTGGTGATTATGTTGGGCCCACCTGGATAACCCAGGGTCACCCCCGCATCTCAAATTCTTGATCTAATCACATCTGCAAAGTTCCTTTTGCTTTGTAAGGTAACATATTCACAGGTTCTGGAGATGAGGATATAAGCATCTTTGGAGGGGTCAGGATACTGTCCGCCATACCTCTCCAGTGCTCAAAGAAAAGTGCTCCCCAGTGCTCAATGGAAAAGCTCTTTGAGGACTCCACGTGCTCTCACAACTGTCCTGACTCACCATCTGGGAGGGAATCAGGCCCCTCCTTAGCTCTGTGTCTGCCTGACCTGTCCCCACCACGTCTGCAAGCGCTGCTGGTCCTCACTCGGTCTGCTCATCGGCCCCACTGTAGTGACAGTAGGGTCAAGAGACTGGACTTTTGGTGCTGGATGGGCCCTTAGGGGTCATCTAATGCAACACCCTCAGTGAGCAGATGGGAACCCTGAGGACTGAGAACTCAGGGTCTCCAAAAGGAAGACAGCTCTGGAATCCACATCCCTTGACTCCTATTCTAGTGTTCCTCCCTCCATGCCAGACTTATCCTTCATCCTTCCAGAACGGGACTATTTCCCTTTCCCGTCCTTGTTTCTCAGCCTGACTGGTCACTGCCATCTGTCTACCTCATCTGTGAAGCTGTCCAATGGAAGCCTTTATCCAGGCCTGTTTGTTTTTTCTTCACCACCGTCCAGCTCAGCCATGCCTGGCGTGACTCCAAGCCTTTTGCTTCTGCTGGTTGCTCTGCTCAGAATGCTTGTCATTTGCCCGGGGTGGCGGTAGTCTGCCATGAAAGAAAGAGCGCTGCGCTGACTGGAATCAGGATCACAGACCTTCATCAGCTCTGCCATACTCCTTGCTGGCTTTGGGGACACCCTTCACCTGCCCATGCCTCAGTTTTCACATCTGCTAACGGGAATTACAATCTGGGCTCATCCCTTTGTACGGGACTGTGGTGAAGTGCACATGAGCTATAAGCCGTAAGCCGTGCCCTTTCTTGTGACTTCATGGAGCCCGTGCCACTGTGACCGTGCCAAGTGCTCTGGTCCTGTCTCTCAGCAAGAGGGAAGAGGTGAGCCGATGGAGGGCTTTGCCTGTAAAAGGTTTTCGTGACAGCTGCTGAGGAACTGAGGAGCCAGCAGGCTTGCCAGCAGTCTCTGCCCATATGCCTTCAGGGCTTGTGTCCGGGAGGCAGGCCCCAGATGCCACTTCCTCCAGGAAGTCCTCCTACTTACTCCACAGTCAGAGCGTTGTCCCCCTCAGCTTGCCCCTGGGGATCAACCCACCTGTTATTCTATTGTGTCTTGATTTATAATTCTTTGTGACCAGCCTGACTTTCTCCTTAGATTGTGAGGTTCTGAAAGATATCTGCCTTCCCCACAACAGCCTAGCATGGAACTTGAATATAGTAGGTACTCAGGAAGTGTTTGACGAATGGATGGAGGAACAAACGAGCTGTCCACTGTGATTGGCTGTTACTAAGTGCCCCAAACCCCACCCTCCTAGGTATATTACCAAGATTATCAGCCTCGTATGTTATGATTCACACATTCATATCACTTTGATGAGCATAAGGCACATTTGACTGCAGGTATTATCACAATTATTATTTCTTTCCAAATGCATTAACTTCTGCTGGCCCGCCACCTTTTCCCCCCCCAGTGTTCACAGTCCAGAGAAAGCCTCTCCAATTTATCTCAATTAGCTCCTATTTTCATACACTGAGAGGCTGTAGAACTTCTTCTCCCACCTTAGATCTTCTATAAATGTTTGGTAAGGCTGGTTTCAGCATGGATCCTTACGGGCACCTGTCCTCTGTCCGACTTGCCTGTCTAGAGACGTGTTTACCTTTCCAGACCCACTGCTTCCTTTTGTACTCTGTTAACCCAGGTCTGGGAAGGGGTCACATGCTCACCTCCAGAGTGGGGTGGTCACATAGTCTATCTGGAGTCGGCTCTAGGGTGGGGGCAAGGTAAGGGCCTTCTCCCCAAAGCTCATTTCAATCCCGAACAGAGCCACTAGCAGGAGTGATCATACTTGCGTCCCACTCACTAAGCATCAGGAGTCATTCTAAGCACTTTATGTTAACTTGTCTAGTCTGCCTAACTACCCTATGAGAGAATTAGTCTTATTATCCCCATTTAACTGATGCAAAAACTGAGGCACAGAGGAGCACAGAAATTTGCTTAAGGTCACACTGCAGCTACATGGTGGAGCCCGGTTTCGAGTGCAAGTAGTCACATTCCAGTAGCCACACACTGACCACTGTGCCACACTGCTTCTCTCCAACCTGGTGTCAGCGGCCAGCAGGAGATCTGACCAGAGGAGCTCGGAGTCAGGCAGAGCCTCATGTGGAGAAGACACCACAGACAGCATTGATGGGTGGCCTCGTGTGGGGGTTGTGGCTGATGTGGCTCTTTCCCAGCGGGCCTGGCAGGAGTATAGTATCTTTTATAACCAGTAGTGTCAGTCTGGGTAGTTGCTCAAAAAGTATTGCCCAGAAGAAGACCATAGCTGGCACAGGTAGCCATCTGTGCCAAAAAGGGCATAGATTAAAACACACACACACACACACACACACACACACACACACACACACACCTGTGGTTTTTATTATCTTTAAATCTCTTTTGTACTAATGAAGCTGAGGGAGTAAAAGACTCCCATAGAACGCAGCCTGGAGCCACGGAGCCCAGGGTATGGCTCCCCGGCCCCCTTTGGTCCCGCAGCCCATTTCAGCTGGCTCCTACCCCAGGCTCACCGAGCCTGGCTGTGCTGGTCTGGGCTGCCTGGAGACCGCGCAGCAGCTGCCCGGCTTCTCTGTGGGCTGAGCGCTCCTCTAGCAGGGACTGGCCCAGCCCTTGGCACCCCCCGGAGGAATCCCTTCTTTGACCTTTGTAATTATTCCTGTTCAATCTTCCTTCATGTTTTTTTCCTCCCCCCACCCCCCCTTTCCGAGGTGCTCGACTCCTGCACTCTCTCCAGTGTATTAAGGATGTGAGTGAAATTGATGACTGGGATGTCTCAGGTCTTTATGATGATGAATGACTTTCACTGCCAAAGCTTTTATTGTCTGTGATTTGGGAAGAAGGGGGAACTGATATATCAAGGCTGCCTGTCACACCATTTAATACAGTTATAAATCCTGACGTCACTAACTGGTGGTCAGGAGCTGGAGAATTCCACCGGCCGCCGCTTTGCCGAGAGCCTTTATGGATTTTTCCCCTCGCCTTTCTTGGCTTGACCGTCACAATTGTGTTTTGGGGGGGGGGATGGGAACGGCTGGATGATGACTTTAAATATCCCAGGGGCAACCTGGGTCAGCGTGGAAAGTGGGAGTCCTCCCCACCCTAAAGAAAGGAGGAGATGCCAGGCCTTTGGTTCTAAGGTGAGCAAGGAAATTGTTCGGTGAAGCCAAATTCTAAAAGTACACGAACACCTTCCTGTATTACCGTAGAGGGTGAGATGCCCTTACTGATTGATTTCACATCTGTTATTCCTCAGATCTTACTTCCATCCTTGGGAGGGCGGCAGTGAGAGGCTTGATCCCCCTGTTATAGAAGAAGAAACTGAGGCCCAGTAAAGCGAAGTGACTTGGCCAAGGTTATGCCCCATTAGACAAATTCAGAGGGCAGCTCTCTGGGTGAAGCCAACAGAACATCACCATTAGGAACTTCGAGCACAGCGTCAGACGCGCTGGGTTCCAACCCAAGACTCCCCCCTGTCTAGCTACCAATCTTGGGAGGGCCCCTCAATTCTCTGACCCTCAGTTTCCTCCCCTGGAAATGGGAATAGCACTTTCCTCATAGGGTTGTTGTGAGACTGACATGAAATGCTGTGTGTAAGATTCTTATGAGGTTTCTACCCCGTCAGAAGTGCTCAGGAAGGGTTAGAGGTGGAACTGCGATGAGAGAAGGATGTGGTAGGTGTCATAGGAGCAAGAGGAGGGCCACTAGGCCTTCCTGAGGTTGTACGGGGAGGTGGCCAAGGAAGGCTTCCTGTAGGAGGTGAAACGTGAGCTGATTGGAATGAGTAGGAATTAGCCAGGCTGCAAGGACAGGAAGGAAAGCATTTGAGGCAGAGGGAACATGATCGACGCAGAAACCACATAGGAATTGCAAGCAGCTCTAGGAGCAGGGAGACCCCTGCCGGACCTGGGGGAGGGCTCAGATCAGGGAGGCTTCCATGACCTGAGATCATAACCTCCGGATGTCAGATGTCAGGGAGCCTTGAAGGGCTTTCAGGAGGGAGTAGCATCTTCAAAGAAATCTCTCTGGGGTCTTGACAGAGGGAGGACATAATGAGGACAAGACTCAGCAAGAAAGCCCAACCCCTTGAAGGTGGTCGTAAATGTCCAGGGGAGAAAGGATGAGGACCTGGACCCAGGCGGTGGCGATGAGGATGGAGAAAACAGTTTGAGGGGTAGAATGGGCAATGGTGAAATGTTGGGGACAGGTGAGTACAGGAAGGAGTGTGGTTCCCCTGGTTGGAGTTGGAGGGCCTGGGTGGATAAGGGAGCCGCCAGCTGAGACAGACAACCGGAAGAGGAGCTGGTTGGATACTCCAGCTTTGCGGCATCCCGGGGACACCCAGATGGGAAGCGCCAGCGGGCAGCGGGGGAGGGGACAGGGCCGGGGACGAGGCCTTGGGAGTCCTGCACCTGGAGGAGATGAGTCACCCAGCGACGATGGGTAGGGATGAGCAGAGATCTAGGAAGAGGCTCTGGGGAAACACCGATGACTGGAGAGACGGAGCCACGGAAGAAGCCCGGGACGAGGTGAAATACGAAGGACAAAGCAGGCCACCATTGCCTTCCACCTTGGAGGCTGTAGCAGTCACAGCTCTTACTGGAGGCCGACAGAATTTTCTCCGGCTGCTTAAGCAGAAAGGGGATTTTCCAAAGGATATAAGGACACTCAGGTGGCTTGGAGGCTTCACGGCCAGGAGCCTACACCTCAGGACTGCTCCTGTGGAGATGCCACACCGTGGCCTGTGGACACGGAGCGCTCGGCTTACACTGCTGTCGCTGGACACTGGATGTCACCACGAGACCCTGTGCCTCGGCAGGTGCACTGCATGGGCGCCCGCTTCCTCGTGTCACTAGCTTCTGGATGAACAACTCACACCACGGGTCTACTTGGTAGAGCCAGTAAGGTGCCTGTGCCCTGGCTGCAAGGGAGGCTGGGAGATCAGGCTTCCGCCTTAAGGAGACTAAACTCTTAAGGGAGAAAATTCCCCAATGAGAGGTGTTCAGTGGTATCACGTCGCCAAAAACGTTTGAAGAATTAAAGAGCGAGCAGAGATCCAAGATAACAAGAGCTGAAAAGCATCCCTTGTCGGTAGCAGTTAGGAGGGCCTTGTTCTTTGAATCATGTATCGACTGCAGTCAGCCCCTTCCCATAGGATTTGAGGTATCATTAAGTTCAAACCCAAGGACATCTGCAGATAGGCCAGAAACCACTGAAAGTAGGGGGAAATGAGGGGCGCCTGGGTGGCACAGCGGTTAAGCGGCTGCCTTCAGCTCAGGGCGTGATCCTGGCGTTATGGGATCGAGCCCCACATCAGGCTCTTCCGCTATGAGCCTGCTTCTTCCTCCCTCACTCCCCCTGCTTGTGTTCCCTCTCTCGCTGGCTGTCTCTATCTCTGTCAAATAAATAAATAAAATCTTGAAAGTAGGGGGAAATGATTGTACCGGATGCCAGGAGAGCCCCGGTGGGGAGAGGTAGCTGGGCCTGGAGGCTGTAGGGTTGGGCTGTTTTTTCTGGATTTGAGTGACCTTTGGCAGTGGCTGGCCTGGGAAGCAGGAGTAGGGAAAGGGGAGAAGTAAGGGCTCCAAGGCTCAGCTCTGACCCAAGGGGTGGCTGGGAGACATTTCCCTTTGCTAGACCTTGGGGAGCTTCCGAGTTTTGAGTTTTGGCGGCTGGCTTGTCTTCAGCGGGGAGGATCAGAAGTATCACCTGTCAGGCTTGAAGAGAAAGCTTCCTGCTCTGAAGAAACAGGGCACAAAAGTCCCTAGCACCTGACAGGCTGGGCCCGGAAGAGTGGCTTGGAAAATGTTTTCCGAACCAACGAATGAATGAATGAACCAGGAAGCATCTGTTTGGCCTCAGCTCTATGCTGAGCTTTGTGCCAGCACCGTGGGGAGCCGTGAACAGGACCCGGTCCCTGCCCGGGAAGGGCTTGGTCCAGTGTCCACGTGGAGCCAGCCACCACGGGCAGTCTGATGAACGCCGTGATGGGGAGCTGGGCGCGGCGGCTCCGAGAGCACTAAGGAGGGAGTGTGTAACTTCAGGTGGGCAGGGCAAGGTGGGCATCTGGGAAGCTTGTCTACAGGACGTGACATTGGTGGAGGTTGCTGGTGCTTCCAGGGTAGGCCAGGAACGTTTGCTCAGGCATGGAGGGAAGATGGGGAAAGAGCAGGCTGTTTAGGGCTGGAGTGGGGGTGGGGGCTGGAGGCTGCACTACTCCGGTAGGAATGGAGGGTAGCAAGGGGTTTGGACTTGATCCAGAGGCGGTGGGGAGCCATTAAGGGTGGGAGCAGAGGGTCTGGTACATTGGAGGAGGAGGCTGGGGCCAGGCAGGGAGACAGTGGTGGGGTGGGCAGGGGGGGGTAGTCTGAACTAAGGCCGGAGTTGGCTGTGGATGCAGAGAGGCTGCGACTTGGTCCTTCTGGGGGTGTTGGTGGGAGAAGCTGGGCCTGTGGGTGCTGTGGGTGCCAGGGTGTCCAGGCTGGGCCTTCTCGCCCAGGGCCACTCGGAGCCTGCTGGGTGCCCTCATTATGCCGCTCACGGGCGGCGAGAGACGAGAGCAGCAATCGAGACGCCGGCTGCCTCCTGCTGGTGTGCGGAGCGCCGGGCAAACCACATGAGATCCCATCTCGCGCATAATGTGCATCCGAGGACAAAATTAGATTGAGAAGTAAATGGAGCCGAAAATTTCCAAAGCATTTCCCGTCAAGAAGCTGTTTGATTGCGTGTTTTAATTCTCAGAGTCCTCCTGCCCGGTGAGGTTCATTTTGGTGGGGATGGCTGTAGGCTGAAGGAGATTGACCCGGGGCCCGGGACTGAGGGCGGGGGAGAGGCCAGGCTCCATCTCCTGGGTGACCTGGCCAAGGTGGCAAGCACCGGCCCGTCCGACTTTAAAACTTGAACTGATGATGCACTGGGTTACTACACATGTGAATGTTTCCCTTTTTTTTTCCCCCCAGAAGGCTCTGCCTTCCTCCTCCTCCTCATTCCCTCCCTCTCTCCTTCCTCCATTCCAAAGCCCAAGAAGCCAGGGAGGCAGACAAGGGTTACTACTCCACTTTGCAGATTTGGAAAGCGAGGCACAGCCAGGGGCAATCATTTGTTGGTAGCACAGAGGGAGGAAGTCAGTGGAATGTCCTGTGAAGTCTGATTCCTGGTGTGTTCCCCTCCCTGTCCCTGACCGCAGAGGTCAATAAATATAAAGATGGGACGAAATCTCTCTGTCTCTCAGGCATGCGTGCGCTCACACACACAGAGAAATTTTGAAACACAGAAATGCCGGGTGTTTCTGGTCAGAAGCCTGGCTCCTCCTCTCACTGCCTGCCCCTCCCTGGCCCCAGGCCGCTCTCTGCACCTGCTGCCCTGAGGAAGATTGAGCCCTCTCCTGGGCCCCAGGGTCACTGCTGCCTCCAGCCTCGTCTGTGGAGCCCATGAGGACGCCTGCATCTTGAGGCATGTTCACCAAGGAAAGCGTTCTGTTCACTTTATTAGGAACATTTATGCCCAGACTAACTGGAAGAAAAGAAAAAAGAGAGAGAATCGGATTCTTGAGCTTGAGGGGTGTTCTGAGAGAGGGAAGAGGCAGGAAATGAATAGAGAAAACAAGACAAGGAAATCTGGATCGGGGCCATGGTGGTCCTAGGGCCCAGGCCTGGCTGTGCACGGCTCTCCGGGCAAGGCCTGGCCCGGGGGGCTCTTCACTCACCTGCAGTATAGGCAATTCGTGATTTTCCCACCATTGTTCAATCTTACAATTTTTGCCAAGAAGACTTTTGTTCAGATAAAACCTTCATGGGAAGCCTTTATATAAACCAGTTAGAAACAAGGTTCACTGATTAAGGGAGTGGGAGTCCCAGAGGCCCTGAAGTTCCCCCAAGAGGACCAGTGGACAGCTGGTCGACCCCTAGCATCCTCCAGGCCCTGGTGCTCCCTGGTTCCGAGTGGTTTAGAGTCAGCATGAAGTTAGCTCACGGAACAAGTGAGCCCTTTGCTCAGCCGGGCTCTCAGTTCCCACCTCTGGGACACTGGCCATCTCATATTGCATCCCAGCCCCCTGCCCACCTCACCCCAACCTCTCTGCCTGTGCCTGAGGACTCTCAGGCCCAGTCTGAAGCACCCAGCTCCCCAGGGCTCGCCCATAGGTGTGAGGGGACACACTGGTACTGCCTGCCTCGGCATGGCTCAGCCTGAGCCCCAATCCCTCCTGCAGGAACCCTACCCACAGAGGCCCAGTTCCAGCACCTTCTCCAGGCAGCCTGCAGTTCAGCTGCTGGAATTGAATCTCAGGTCTGCTCTTTGCCATGTGTGGGATCTTGGGCAGGACACTGAGCCTCTCTGAGCCTCAGTTTCCCCAGCTGTGGGCACTGAGATGGCAAATAACCAGCAAATTGAACCCAAGCCTGATTGACTCATGCACTTGTCCCCAAATAACGCACCCTGCTCAGTCGTGCTCCCTCCCCATGTTACATGAAGGACTCCCACATCTGTGATCCCCTTTGGGACTCCGTAGCCCATGGACAAGGCAGGGCAGGGCTGATCCCAGAACTGGCAATGGCTGGCAAGCAAGAGCCTGAGCTACCCTGGGCCTCTCAGAAGCCCCGGCTCCTGATTCAGCCTCTCTGGGAGGGGAGGGGAGGGGAGAGGAGGGGAGGGGAGGGGAGAGGAGGGAAGGGAGGGGCTGGCGCCTCGGCAGCCCGCAGCGCCAGCAGTGCAATTTAATGCGTGTTCTCTGCAGCACATTAATTTGCCATGCGCCCTGGGAGGTGCCTCTGCGGGGTGGGCTTGGTTCTCCCTGACAAGCAGCGCACCTGCCTAGCCTGCCTCTAATGTGTGGCCTCGCCTTTTGGTTTGGGGAAACAATCGGGGAGCAGGAGGCTTGTCTGGTTGGGCTTTCTCAGTTCCAGGCCTGGATCCCTGTGACATCCACTCTCCTGTTATCCTCTGGCTGAGGCATGGGTTTAGGATCTGTGATGGACCTCAGTCCCTTTACAAGAGATCAGAAGCCTGTCTGAGGCTTTCCTGGCTTAGGCATTCGCCTATTGACTGTTTCTTAGACTAAACAGGCTCTCAGCTAGGTATGAAAGTAGGGCAGAGAACCTGGTCATATGCATTCCTCACATCTCCGGCATTGTTTGGTCTCCCAGGTGGCTGGCCTGGGATTGGGACTCAGGTTCACAGATGAAAATGTTCAGAGAGGGGAGAGGACCTGCCTGAAGGCACCGTGAGGAAGTGGAGGGCTTTCTGACTCAGTCCCAGGCTGGCTGTGCCTACTTTCACAGGCGACCCTTCAGCCCTGACCTTACCCTTAGGTTGAAAGCTCCAGTAGGTCCCTCCCACCATGTTTGACTTCATTTCAAACCCATCCTCGACGAGGAACTTGGTGGTTAAGAGTGCAAGCTGCCGGGGATTCTAATCCTGCCCCCACCGCCTCCGCCTGGCCCAGTTCCCACCTGTGCAACCTTGGGCACGTTACTTCACCTCTCTGAGCCTCCGTTGCCTCCTCTGCAAACTGGAGGTAATGACAGGCATGACGAACATTTGGGAGCACTTTCATGTCCTGACTCTTTTAGTCCTTTCAAGCAGTCTCGGGAGGAGGTGTTGTCATTAGCCCCATTTTATAGATGAGGAAACAGAGGCGTATCTTGCTCAAAGTCACGAAACAACCAGTGAATAGCAGAACAGATTTGGATCCAGGCAGCATGCTCCCAGAGTCTGTGCCTTAATCGCTACGCTCGGCCTCTCATCACCACCATCACCACCACCACTAATAATAATCCCTACCTCATAGGATAGTCTTAATTAAATGAGATCACGTGCACACAGCACTTGGAAGAGCATCTGGCAGCTAGAGCTCCATTGAGCTAGCTTCTGCCGCTGTCCGTCATGTGTGTGTTCAGTGATTCCGCGGGCACGTGCAGTGGTGGGTGGTGAGCGGGTCTCAGGCTTTCCACCGTCTTGTGAAGTAGCGTTTCCTTCTTCACTCGGCCTCTTTCACATTTCGGGCGCCAGTGTTTTACGAGGGCGCGGGAGCGGGCAGGAGCGGAGCACAAAGGACGATGGCAGCAGGAAGGTGCAGTGCGTGGCGTGGGGAGTGGGCAGTGGGGGGCTCGAAGCCAGGCACCAGGCTCACTGGGTGAGCGCAGTCACCCCACTGGAGGGGAACTGTTGGGGCGCTCTTTCCCCTTCCTTCAACACGTGAGGAAAGGGAGCCTGGAGCATCTGCCCAAGGTCACACAGCTGGCGAGAGGCAGAGCTTGGGACCCGGGGCCCCTGGCTGACGGCGTGCCCGTGGCTGCGTGAGCAGTGGGAGCCACTGCGTGTTTGATAGCAGTTTGGTGGGAGCAGAGCACACGTTCAGAGACTGATCTGGTCGCACTCTCGGGGGAGCTCCGGAACGATAGTGGTGTTGTGGAGTGCCCACTCTGCGAGACCCTGTGCTAGGGCCTTGACATACATTTGTTAATTTAATCCACTCAGTAACTGCGCGGGCAGATCTTTGTTTATAGATGAGACAACTGAGACACAGAGAGGCTAAGCAACTCTCAAGATCACACAGCCAGTAAGTGTGGAGCCAGGACTGGATCGATATGCCAGCCTGTGCCCTTGTTCCTAACCACAATTCCACACTGCCCCCCTTTACAGAGATGTAATGTCCCCCTGTCCAGAAGGTCACCTCAGGGGAACTTGATGCTTTACTGTGTATTTCATTAGTTCATTCCATTTTCCATTTAGCAATAATCTTGGGGTGTGGGTTTTTTTTTTTCTGTTTTTTATTTGAGAGAGAGAGAGAGAGAGAGAGAGAGAGAGAGAACGTATGACCAGGGGTGGGTAGGGGCAGAGGGAGAGGGAGAGAGAGAATCTTAAGCAGGAACCCAACATGGGACTCGATCTCATGACCCTGAGATCATGACCTGAGCTGAAATCAAGAGTCGGGCGCTCAACCGACTGAGCCACCCAGGTGCCCTGCAATCATCTTACTTTATGTAGAATCCAGCTTTCAGGAAGACAGACTTTCCCAACCATTAGAACTGGGAAGTGTGTTCTGCATTACCAACCTGGGGGTGGGAAAACGTGATGAGATTACTGTTAGCCCTGAATCGGGAGTCTGTGTGACGGGGGAGGACTGGGACACCTCCAAGTTTTAGTCCAGCCATGGGACTCCATGATTCTGAAACATTATGAGCCAAAGGTACATTTTCAGTAGTCTCCGGCAAGTGTGGATGGGTGCACACCGTAACCAGGAGTGGAGGCATGGTGGGTCTCCATCAGCAAGCTAATCTCCTGGCGGTCTTTTCTGTTACCTTGCACTGTACAAGGGTTCTCTAGGGACCCATCCTGGGCCAAAATGGACAATTGGGCTTTTCTCCATCTGCTCCATCTGATTATATAGGTCCCAAGCCAACTCTCAAAACACTTGTTTGTCATATTAGTTTCTCAGATAAGAGATGCGCATGGTCATCCTGGAGGGACCTGAGCTCAGCCTCCCCCAGTGACAGCACCCAGCTCCCCCCTGTGGGCTGGCCCCTGCTGAGCCTCACCCGCTACAGCGGCAAAGCCCCTGGAGCTCTGTAAACAGGAAGCTTGCCCTTCCACCTAGCACACCAGGCTCCCGAGCTTTGGACTTTATGTCTGATTATATTGTCTTCCTGTCTCTATCCTTGCTGCTCACCTGTCACCTGTCACTTCTCCTAATGTCAGTTTGCCTGGCTCTAGAAGTCTCTCTCCCCCTTTTTATTCTGCTGTTTTCAATCTGCTGGGGGCTGGGAAACCAAGTCACTGAGCTCTTTGGAACTGTGTGCAAATGAGGATTGGACCTGTTAGACCTGGTGCCCGGAGGGACTCTAGGACTAGGCTTTGTGCCCACCTTTTGGCCTCTCGCAGCCAGATTGTCAGGGCTGAGATTGTTTGATGGCACGTTTCAGCATGGCAGGATATCATGATATTTCCTGTCTATGTGAAGGCTCGACGCCGGCTTGGGGGTAGCCTGGCAGGACCCTGAGCTGTGAATATGTGACTTGGCCAAGGTGCTCCTGCCATCATGATGCTGTCCTCGAAAGGAAGAGGTCCCTTCCGAGACAGCTATAGCCTGAGACCTGCTGAGGTGGGAGCAGAGCACGGGGAGGAATTGAGCTCTTTGTGCATCTTGGATTCATTATTATCTCTCCTTGGAGACTGTGAGTGGGCCCCTGGGGCGCAGACCGTGTCTGGTTCTTAAGAAGAAGTTAATTTTAAATCAAAAAGTTAATTTCAAATAAAAAGTAATGCATGCATGCGGTTAAATATTCAAACCATACAGAAAAAATATAAAACGAAAACTCTTTCCCCCAACCTCAGTCCTCCCATCCTTAGCCCCTCACCCCAAAGTTAAGTGCCTTGTGTATACTTCCAGTAAGGCTTTTATGCATCTATCAGCATATCGCTTTTATTTGCTTTTTACTAGCACAAATGGAATCAGGCTGTACACGGTGTTCTTCTGCACTTTGTTGTATTCACACAATAATGTGTCTTGGAACTCTTTCCTCAATCCACACATTCGCATCTACCTCATTTTTCAAAACCCTGTAATATTCCACCACAGGGAAGCATCATGATTTATTTAACCCAGCCAGTATGGTAGACATTTGTCTTGTGTCCCTCCCCCCGCAACCCCAATCTCCCATCCTTCCACTAAATGTAAATCTTGTATATTTTTCTGTGTATTTCCATCAGTAAAGTTCTAGAAGTAGACTTGCCGGTCAAAGGAAGAGTGTGTTTTGCAGTCTGTAATTCACCCATTGTAGGAGAATAGTGTGGAGAGGGGGGTGGTACAGGTATAAGACTCTAGCATCAGACGGACCTCAGTTTGCAGCAGCTCTGCCTCTTTCAGGCTAGGTATCTTACCTGCACAGTGGGGATTTTAAAGGTTTCGATCTCCCAGGGTGGCTGTGATGTTTAAATGAGATACTCCATACGAAGCACTTAGAGTGGCGCCTGGCACATGGTAAGAGCTGAATAGATGGTAACTGTTATTGTTGTGGATATTCTTATTACTAGCATTATGCTCTCCAGGGTCCTCTGGAGCATTCGGGAGCGTGCTTCAAACTTAGTAGGTGTCAGATAATGCGTGCATGAGTGAGTGAACACATGAATGAGTGAAGACATGAGCTAGCCAGCAGTTGCCCTCCCCATCCTCCTGCTGTAACTCTTGGCTTCCGTGTATCCCCGGAGCAGTGCCTACCCTGGCAGGGAGGCCGGGAGCCACGAGCGTGACAGAGCTGTTTTGCAGCCTTGCTCAGTAGAACCCTGCCTTTGTAGGTTTATCACGTTGGATCAACAGTTGCTAGTTCAAGGCAGATCGTGTCACAAACGTACATGGAAATATTGACTGAGCCCCCGTGTCCGCTTTAAAATGCCAGGCAGATAAAATTCAAGCACTCTCTCAAAACTGATACACAGGGCTGGAGTCTGGAAGTTCCCAGGGATTCCGGGAAAGTAGGTGAGGTTGGTTCAAACGAAGGAATGGGAGCGTTGAGATTGCAAAGTAAGCAGCACGCTGATTAGTGAATTCTCAGCCTTGTCTTCCCTGCTCCACAAAGCCAGATTGGATCTTTAGCCAGGGCGATTAGAGGAAGGCCAGTCAGAATTCATGAAAAGGGGGGATTAAGTAATTTTGGGAAAAGGAATTTGGGTTATTACCTCTAAGCAAGTAACATCACTTAAACCAACGGCTAATGAGCCTGTTCTAGGAGCCGGGCTGCTCTCACGCCAGGAGGCGGTTCTTCTGCAATTAGCTTGTCCATTGTCTGCTGGAGGCTTGGGCTGTGCAACTCGGCCAGCCCTACCCCTCTAGGTGAGACACTCCTCCTCCGCTCCGCCCGGCTCAGCACACCCTGGACTCGTGGCAGGTCCGAACAAAGGGAGACTTCAGAGCAGCCCTGTTCAAACTGTCACATATTTCAAACGCCAGCTGGAGCAAACGGGCCTGGTGGTGAGCACACCGCGTGTACGCATACGGCCGGGTTTGCGGAGCAGGATGGATCCCCTCCCTGTACCCGCGTCCCGGGCGTTGGGCTGATTCCCTCCCCCTCCCCTTAGGTGACAGTCGTTCACTCTCATCTGCTTTGATGTTGGTTGAAAATCTTCAGCTCACGTCACTCAGGCATGGCGGGCTTTTCCTATAACAAGTGCCAAAGTATAATTTTTTAAAAAGTTAAGAAGATAGCTCATGTACAAATATAGAACGAACATGCGGAGATTTTATTCCACTCAGAAATTAACAAGGGAACCTATAGGAAGGTACAAGTGGTTCCGAGAGCGTTTGCGGATCAGGGGTTTATATCATCTATCGGGGCAGCATTTTTCTTTTTTAAATGCTGGAATAAAATTGCTAGATTCGATACAAAATTGGTTAATGTTCTATGGGACAAAAAACCTCCACAACTCTGGGTTTACCTTTTCTACTTGATAGAAATCTACACATTAACATGTGCCTTCCCCTTGTCTGAGCTCTGTTCAAATAGTTAAGAATTGTCAAACTGGGGTATATTCTCCTACAGATATGGTCCTTGGGTGTACCTGCTAAAAAGTGCCCTGTGACATTGAAAGGCTGTGCTTCCCACCTCTATGACCTTTTTTTTTTTTTAAGTTTTAAATAATGTTTAAAGATGTTTCTTAATACACAAAAAAAGGTTCCTTATGGTTCTGTGACTCTGAGGAAGGGTTTTCTGGGAAAACGTTAGAGAAGTGTCTGTAAGTTTGGGTTTAACGATTGAACCGAGACAGAATCAGAAGCCTCGGCTTCGGGGCCCTCACAGAGTTCCTAGATGATTCCAAGCTGTCCTTCAGGGTGGGCTAAGTGGTTCCATGGCTGGGCCCAGGGGCGCTGGAGGCAGAGCCTTGCCTACCCGAGCAGCAGGGCTGAGGCACAGGGCCTGGGAGGAGGTTGCCAGGAAACAGGGGAAAGGGAAGAACCATCTGACCTGGGCAGTCAGGGCCATGGAGGAGAGGGCACTGAGGGGATGGAGCGTCAGGAGGGGCTTGGGGCCTGACTGGGCATGAGGGAGGAGGGGTATCTTTGAAGCCAGCATGGTGGGGAGGCCGGGCTGTCACCAGAGAAACAAGGAAGATGGCAAGGGCTTCAGGCAGCCCTGGGGACACAGGCCCTAGTTTCCCAGAAAGCACCTTTTGTAGTGCTTCTACTCTATGCTCTGGCCTGTTCCGCCCTGCAGGGTGGTTTCCTCACTGGCAGTTACCTGGACACCCAGGTAGGGCTGATGCCCTGTAAAGGCCTTGGCAGCTGGTGAAGCTGGTGGGGGTGGTGACAGTAGGTAGGGTGCTTCAGACAGGACCCGAGGGCTGGAGGCTGGGTAAATGGGAAATTGGCAGCATGAGGGCCAACCACGATCTCTGGACAGGTCTTCTTTGGCCCTTGGTGTGTATTTTAAAAACTGGATGAATGTCAACATCCACGTAGGCAGGAGATTTCCAAAAAGTGAAACCAGAGTTCCAGCTTCTTTTGAAAATTAGCCAGAGCCCTGAGAGGAGGCGGAACTTACCTGAGGTCACACAGCAAGTCACCATTGCCCCCGTCTGGGGTGTGCAGGTTCCCTGGGCACTAAGAGTCCCCAGCTGATGGATGGCCAGTTTGGGACTTTGCCTTTCCCAGCCAGCTCCACTATATCCCTCACAGCTTGGGTCTTGTGTGTGGAGATCCCTCTCCTCTGGGCAGAACCTCTGGCCCAGGGCTGTCAAGGCTGGCAGACACGCTCTGGCCATCGAGCCATCACCAGCATCCTGCCCCACCTCCCGTCTTGTTCACAATAATTCATGCTTCTCAGTGGCTTTCTTTCTCTCACTCACACAGTCAGGTAGATAGAGGGGGAGTTTGCTTGGTGCCCTGTGGTATTCAAAGTGAAGGGTTTTCATACTGTCAGGGTAATGAATTCTGTAAGGGTTTGAAGCAAGGGGCTGGGAGGATCTCTGTGTCATGTGTCTGGGAGTGACAACCCCCAGTGGTTAATTACTGCCACACGATGAGAACCGAGCTGGTAGCAAAATGAGATAAGTTCATTATGAGCTAAATTTGAAGTTAATTGGATTCACATTCCCCCCCATTAGTGTATATAGAGCCTACCTAAGAATGGGCTGTATAAAAAAGAAAAAGTTGCATCCAAGCAAAGAAAATGGATAAATCAGGCCTGGTTATTTCATGGAATTCATGATGAGAGGCTTTCTGAGATGTCGGTGAGCCTGGAACCAAAGTTTCTCTGAGATGATAAAACCCATGCCATGTGATTCATTTCATCTTGGCAGACATTTTCTGAGCACCTGCTGTGGGCTGGACCAGTACAGGGGAGGGAGGGACTTGAGCAGCTCTTGCTACTGGGGGACCTCCAGTCCAGAGGCAGGAAAAGGCCAAGTGCCCTGGATGTTGGGGAAATGTGAGGGACTCTGGTGCCAGAATGCTTGGGTGTGGCTATGGCTCCATTTCTTACTAGCAGTGGGACCTTGGGCAGGCACCTCATCTCTCTGTGTTTTAATTTCCACATCTGTAAAATGAGGATATTAATAGAATTTACCTTACCAAGTTTCTGAGGATTAAAGGAGTCAGTATCTGTAAAACACAGCGAACAGTGTCTGGAACACTGCCTTGTGTTAGACCAGCATCTGGTTGATTGTAAGTGCTACAAAAACGTTAACTAGCATGACTATCGGCTGTGGGAACTTGGGGGGCACATCAGTTGCTTGCAGGCTTTGTTTCCTCATCTGTGAAGTGGGGATAATAACAGTACCCCTCTTCTGGGGTTGTTGCGAGTGTTGACTGAGATGAGGCATGGGAAGTGCCCAGGGCCTGACTCATAGGAACTTCTCAGGAAGCTTTTGCTCTGTTTATTGACCAGTCACCAAAGTGGCCCAGATTCGAGGCAAGGGGACATAGACCCCATTGCCCCAAGAGAAGGGTATTTGCAGAGAATTTGCAGACACAGCAAGCATCATTGTTTCACTCCCAATAGATACCCTCTTTTCCTAATTATAAAAGGAAGATGGAGATTGGAATGATTGTATTACTCGCCCGAGGTCACACAGCGAGTAAGTGGTGATGCCAAGATTTGAACCTAGGCCTGTGTGACTCCAAATTCCACCTCCCCTTCCTTCCCCACCTCCCTCTGCTGCCAGCCTCAGGAGTCCAGATTTGGCTCTGGAGGCAGCTGGGGGTCAAGCAGGTCCAGGTGGCTTCAAGCCTGACATGCCCTCGGTGCTGACTGGAGCCTCTCTGGAGGTCACTTCCTCCACAATATCAGCCATGGGCTGCCTCAGCCCCGTCCTCTCCCCAGACGCATCCTGAGAGCTCACACCTTCTCTGCAGTGCTTTGTATCTTGAGCCTTCCAAAGTCATGCACCTCCAGGATCAGTAATGCTTTTGTCCCTTCCCTGCCATCGTCTCCCTCCAGGGCTTTCCATTGCTCATTTAGAACCTGACCTGAGCTTCCCGAAGGGCTCTGGCCTGGAATTGTGTGTGGCTCTGGGACCTCCTGCAGGGGCTTGGGGACGCCAGGGGTCAGCTCCTGGGCTTCACTTGTGCCAGACTGATGCCCACCAGCTCCTCCTCCTTTTGTACAGCTGCACAGAGCCCCACGGTGTGTACGCACCAGTTTATTCACCCGTTTCTCTACGTTTGCACCTTTAGACATGGTTTCTAGGATTTTGTAGTTACAGATAATGTTGCGATGATTAACCTGTGCATATGTATTTGTGTATTGCTGAAGGTGTACGTATGTTCAAGGTAAATCCCTAAAAGTCGATCGCTTGTTGAAACGGTAAATGCACGTATCGTTTTCTTAGATATACAGCCTCCGTATGGAGTTGTACCATTTTGCATTTAATTTGCATTTCTAGTATTATGAGTGAACTTGAACCTCTCTTCAGTTTGTTTAAGTGTCTCTCTCTCCCCCGCCTCTCTCTCTCTATATTCTGGTGAGTTTTCTGTTCATGAATTTTGCCCATTTTTCTTTGGGATATTTGGTCTTTTCCCTTTACTTCTTACAAGCTCTTGATACATAGGGATAGTAGCGATTGAGTCCACTTTTTGGCTATTATGAATAATAGGGCTTTGAGCATTCATGTATACATTTTTGTGTGGACACAAGTTTTCGTATTTCTTGGGTATATACCGAGGAGTGGAATTGCTGGGTCACGTGGTGACTCTACATTTAACTTTTTGAGGAACTGCCAGACTTTTCCAAATGGCTGCACAATTTTACATTCTTGCCAGCAATGTGTAAGGGTTCCAATTTTCCACATCTTTGGTCAATGCTTATCACAACCTTTTTTGATTAGGGCCATCCCAGTGGGGGCGGCATGGTGTCTCATGGTGCTTTTGATCTGCGTTTCCTCGATAGCTCATGATGTTGGGTGTCTTTTCATGGACCTATTGGCCATTTGTACATCTTTTTTATTCAGATGCTTTGCCCATTTTTAAATTGGGTTATTTGTCTTTTTACTGTTGAGCTATAAGAGTGCTTTATATATTCTAGATACAAGTCATTTATCAGATACATGACTTGCAAATATTTTTTCCCATTCTCTGGGTCATCTTTGTACTTTCTTGATGATGTCCTTTGAAGCACAGAATTTTTAAATTTTTATATAGTTCAATTGATCTAATTTTTCTATTGTTGTTGGTGTCATATCTAAGAGAGTATTGCCTAATCCGAGGTCATGAAGATTTATGCCTCTGTTTTATTCTGTGAGTTTCATAGTTTTAGCTCTTACGCTTTGGTCTTTGACCCATTTTGAGCTAAGTTTTGTAGGTGGTGTGTGCATCTATCTGGTTTTGACTCACGGTTAGGAAGCCTCTCTCTGCAACCGAGAGAGGAATTCACCTGTGTTTTCTTGTGGTATTTGGATAGTTTATTTTCTACGTTTAGATCTCAGATTCATTTGGAGTTTATTCTGGTATATAGTATGAAGAATCCATCAATTTTATCTTTTTTAAAAATGGCTCTCCAGTCATCCTAACACCATTTAATAAAAAGTCCATTATTTGCTCAAGTGATTTGAGAATCCTACCTTTGTCCTATGTTAGATTTCCATACATAGTTGGGTCTGTTTCTAGACTGTTTATTCTGTCCCATTGGTTTTCTGTCTATTCATGTGCTGGCATCAGGCTTTTAATTATGAAGACTTTGTAGAATGTTTTAACATCTGGGAGGGCTTGTGCCCTCGAGGGGCACATTTTGAGTAACCCTTCAAGAACAGCATTTAACTGGAAGTCATGTGTCATGAGTTGAAGTCCCGGTTCTACCACTTACTCTGAGACCTTAGGTCAGTCAAATCTCATCTCTGAGCCTTGGTTTCCTCATTCATATAACAAGGGTAGGTGCCTTCCTCTCAGGGTTGAAAAGAGTAAGTTATTTTAAACTAAGTCTGTCTCTTCTGGAGAGCAGTCTTTGTCTTGACAAAAGTTCTGTATGGACTCATTGCTAATAGTAAACAAGGCCAAGTTTTGATTATTCTCTCTGGAAAGAGGGAGCAACACAGGAATTGTCCAGGATGTACTTACGTGCCATTAATAGGAAAAATTATGTTAAGAACCTAAATCACTTATGTGCAAATACATTATATGCCATCAGTAACATTCAGTGCCGTTGCAAATGATATAAATCCTTTCTTCCTTGGCAAAAAAATGATATAAATATGTGTTTTGAAGTCATATTGAATTCAGAAGCATTCATTCTGGTATCCCATTGAGTCTAGAGGCCTGAATTAGAGCTGAAAGGAGCAGTAGCTCCTTAGCTGTCTTGTGTTGACCAGTTGTTAAAACCCCTGGCCTGGGAAACAGGCTGAAATGTGTTAGGGCGGGGACGGGGGAGGGGAAAGCGCCCATGCACTCCCGAGTCACAGCATCCCCAGCTGAGTGCCAGGGGAGTCCTTTGAGGCATCAGAGCAAATGTGAGGTTTAAATTTACTCTGTGGGTTCCCACAAGATGGTGTCCGTCCTCCGCTCAGATCTGGACAGGTGTCCTTAGAAAGTCGCAGGCGAGTATTCTCAAGCAGAGAATAATGCTGAAAACAAGAACAGTTAACATTTATGAAGTCTTGTATCGATCAGCAATTGCCACAATGCTGCTGCTTAGCAAACCACCCCAAGGTTCAGGGCTTAAAACAACAATCATTCTTCTTATTCATGTACCTGGGGGTTGGCAGGGGGTTGGCTAATCAAAGCTGGGCTTGGCTCTCTTTGTAGGCTGGGTCTGTCTCAGCCCCACATGTCTCCTTCCTCCTGGTAGCAGGCTAGCCAGAGCCCATTCTCACGGGGATGGCGGAGGTGCAGAGCAGCGCACCCAGCCACGCCAGCATCCATACACTTCTGCTTGCTGGGTCTGCTCACATCGCGTTGGCCAAAGCAAGGCACGTGGCAGAGCCCAAACCGAAGGGGCAAAGAAGCACACTGCCTCTAGTAGGAGGAGGCTTCTTTTTACTGTTTCATAAAACTGAAGGATGGCCCAGTCCTGAACCCTGGCTGGAGCTGACCCAAGTCCCCACGGAGGCTAGGAGCTCAGAGAACTGCCGGCCATTGTCCTAAGGAGGACGTACGAGCCCTCCAGGCAGCAGCTCACATTACAGGATTGACCGTGGAGGTTCCAGACTGCGGGTGCAGATGGACCTTAGGGTAGAACGATCCACTCAGAACTAAACTAACCTTTGTGTATATGCACACAGAGACCAGGATGAGCTCTGGGGACCCTTGGAGATCACTGAGCTCAGAGCTCTCTTTAAATCTGGGGAAGACTGAGGCTCAGGGTGGAGTGGCTTTCCCAGAGGTACACGGCAGTTCAGTAAGTAGCAAAACCAGGAAATGGGCCCTGGATGGCCGTCGTGTCCTGCTCCCCCCACCGATAGTTCTGAGTACTTGCTACCTGCCAGGCACGGTGCATCCCCACCCCCATGGAGCACGTAGTCTAGGTGGTCTGGCAGACTGAGATTGGTGAGTTTTTCCCAACGGGCACTGACAACCACTTTCTGACCTGACTTCTGGCGGCCCGTCTTTGACCCCCACTCTCTCTTCCTTGCTCCAACCTGCTCATCCCTTCCAGCTGCGAACCTGAATAATTAAACCTCCTAGTTCTCTGTCCTCCCCTCCTCCGTGGCTCATTCTTTCCTACCCACACACCCATCCTCTACCACCACCAAAGAAGCTCAGCCTGGAGCCCAGGCACCTGGGT
Source organism: Ursus arctos (assembly GCF_023065955.2). NCBI lineage: Eukaryota > Metazoa > Chordata > Mammalia > Carnivora > Ursidae > Ursus > Ursus arctos. Next base: position 26,945,871 of record NW_026622852.1, on the reverse strand, counting down.
TCAAATCCCAGCTCTACTTCCTCCTAGCCGTGTGACCTTAGGCAAGTTATTTAACCTCTTCGTTCCTCAGTTCCTTGGCATGATGGTTGTGAGTTAATGTGTGTAAAAGAGCGTCTGGCACAAAGTAAGTGCTATCTTAACCAGACTGACATCTCCCCTAGCTCATCTGTTCCCCTGGCATGATGCTCTCTTTGCACTGGGACAGGGTGGGGAGCAGAGGGACCTGCAAAGAGGCCGATGCCACAAAGACTTGAAGGACCTAGAAAGCACTTCGCAGAGGGGCAGGCTCTTGAGGGCAGAAGGTGGAGATTGGCTGCACTGTTGATAGGAATGGGAGAAGGGCAGTTAGAAAGGGAACGGCTTGAGCAAAGTCGTGGGAGTGGGGAAGGGCAGGGCAGGTTTGGGGAATGGCTCGGTAGGGAGTCAGGGTTGATGAGGCTGGAAAGGTCACAGGTTGGGGGCACAGACTGATGAGGGCTTTGAAAGCCAACCTGAAGAACCTGTACTTGATGGGATAGGTGGTGGGGAGCTACTGAATCCAGAAAGATATTTATTCTAGACGTCTGTTACCCAGCTGTCTCACCAAACCTTTTCACTGGTTCTGGTAGATGAGCTGATTTTTCAGGCCCATGATAATTTCCCCCACGCCCAGTGTTTGTCCCTCTTGGGTGTCTATCTTTTCTTCTTGTACTGGCTCAAACTTTCAGAACGGTTTTCAGTGATAACTGGTTTCCTTGACATGTTTTTTATTTTAATAAAGAATGTTTCAAGTATTTCACCAGTTAAGTATGACGTTGACTCAAGATTTAAGATCGATACCAGATCAAAGAAGGATACTTCGATTCTTATTTACGAAGAGGTATTGTAAGGAATTAGTATTGAATTTTAGCCAATGCCTTTTCCACAGATTTGATATAATCATATAGTTTTCAACTTTTGATACATTACTATGATTTCCCAACCAGTGTTTTAATACTGAATCATCCTTTCATACCTGGAGTCAACCTTATTTGTTCATGGTATATTATTCTTTCTAATATTGTTTGATTAATGAGACTGTAGATTTTTTTGCATTGATACTGATAAATTGTGACACTACCCTTTAATTTTCATTTTTGTACACCTTTAAGTTTTCTTATCAGGATTATGCCAGCTTGGAAAAAATGAATCGGGAAGATTCTTTAGTTTTATATATCCTGGAAGAGTTTAATAACAAAAGTATGTGTCCTTTGAAGGTTTAAAAGAACTAGCCCCAAACAAAAAGAAATGGAACTTGCCTGAAAGCTAAATGGACATCTTATATTAAAAAATAATGTCAGGGGCGCCTGGGTGGCACAGCGGTTAAGCGTCTGCCTTCGGCTCAGGGCGTGATCCCGGCGTTATGGGATCGAGCCCCACGTCAGGCTCCTCTGCTATGAGCCTGCTTCTTCCCCTCCCACTCCCCCTGCCTGTGTTCCCTCGCTTGCTGGCTGTCTCTCTCTCTGTCAAATAAATAAATAAAATCTTAATAAATAAATAAATAAATAAATAAATAAATAAATAAATAAAAAGTAATGTTAAAAAAGAGCTTTTTCTATTTCCGCCAAAGTGATTGGGCTATTTGTGTTTTCTTCTTCTCGAGTTAATTTTGGTAATTCATGTTTTCCTAGAAAACTGTACCTTTTGCTAAGATGTCCATATGCATTGGTGTAGAACATCTTTGCATTTTTAATATCATATTTTCCGTGTCTCTGGTTGTATCTTCTCCTCATTCCTTATCTTGATATTCGTATCTTCCTTTTTGGATCTTGCCCTAGGTTTGTCTGTCTTATTGGTCTTTTCTAGTAACAATTCTTGGGTGTGTTTATTTGTTTATTATTGTGTCTGTTCTTCTCTGTTTCCTAATTCTTTATCTTCTGCTTTTTCTTTTTCGATTCCTTCCTCTTCCTCTCCTTAGGTTCATTTTATTACTTTTTTTTTTTTTTTTTTAGAGAGGGAGAGGGGGCGGGGGCAGAGAGAAAGAGAGAATCTGAAGCAGGCTCCATGGCCAGCATGGAGCCTGATGTGGGGCTGAATCTCAAGACCTTGAGATGGTGACCTGAGCTGAAATCAAGAGTCAGACGCTTAACCAACTGAGCCACCCAGGCGCCTCATTTTATTACTTTTTTATCTGGCTTCTCGAGTTGGGGGTGCTTTGGTGAGACACTGCATTTTCTGCTTTAGGGGTCAAGGTTTTAAAGCCTGTGTAACACTGACAGAAACTGTTGGGGTTCTGACCAAAGGCACGGCCTCTTGTTGAAGAAAGAACCCAGTCCCAGGAGGCAGGAGAGCTGCATTCCAGTCCCAGCCTTGCCTCCAATCAACTGAGTGTCCCTGGGCAAGCCCCTTCTCTTTCCACGACCCTCTTTCCCATCTCAGGCACCCAGACGTGGACCTCGTGAGGCTTGGCCCCCATGCACTCCCTGCACCAGGCAGCCTCCTATCAGGATAATGCCCTTTGCAGGAGGCAGATTTGCCTCTCTCTGATGTGGTCCTGGCTCCCTACCTCTACACATATATCCACAAACACTGCGTAGCTGAATTTTCTTCCGCATGACAGAGCCAGTAAGCAATGGTGACCGTGTGGCCTGAAGGCAAGGCTCAGCCTGGTGTCCCAGCTGAGAGACACGTAGAGCCTCTGGACTCACGGTCAGAAGCCTCCCAGGTGTATGTGTGTGGCAGGAGAGCCGAGTGGCTAAACATGTGACCTCTGTCATTGCATTTGCAGCTTGTTGTCGTCACCAGGGGATGTGCTGGGGCCGGAGCTCCGCAGCCCATCAGAACAGCTCCAGCCGTGGCTGCTTTCTCTGCTTGTCTCACAGCCTGACCCTGGCATTTTGATCTTGTACCAACTAGTCTGACACTTCGGCTCACTCCGCTTCCTCAGATACCTTTTCATCAGCCCTCAGGTCACCACATCCCTGGGATGGTGTGCAGAGGGCTCTGTGTTGGGTGTGAGTGCCCTTCCCACCCACCCCCCCAACAGCATGCTGCTTGAGGTGGAGGAGGGTCCTGGGCTGTTAGGAAACGTGGGCTGAAGCACCTGCTGCCTGTGGGACCTGAGCCCGTTGCTCCCCAGCCACTGTGGGTCTCAGCTTTTCCATCTGCAGATGGAGACAGGGTTGGTCCAGAAGAGCTTCAAGGGCCCTCCCTTCAGAGGGGAGCCCTGATTCTTGACCACAAGCGGAATTCCTTTATGGGCTCCAGAGAGCTCCTGCTGCTCCCAACACAGCCACTGCTTTCATTCACTTAACAATATCTGCCGTCCTCTGCCATTCTGACCTTGGGGACAAAGACGTGACCCTGGACCTTACACTCTGGAGACGGGAGCTGCCCTAGAGGGCTGTGAGCGCTGGATCAGAGGAGGATGCAAAGGGGAGGCATAAGAGGGCTGGGGAGAAAACCTCCTTAAAATCACCTTTATTAGAAGTGGTCAGTTCTGCCAATTCCAGTTTTCTGTTTAATGTCAGCTCTTGTGGGGAGTCAGAGGTAGTTCATTTGCTCCCCTTCCAGTGCCTCACATGAGGAGACATGAGCAATGCTTGTCACAAGCTGGGATGCCCAGTCCAAAGCCAGGGAGGTGGTGAGCAGAGAGCAGGAGAGGCCACAGGCCTGCGGTTCCATAAGGTTCTGGAAGGTAAGCAGAACCCTGTGAAACGAGGCAGCCTCTGGCTATTGGCTGGACAGTCTTTGAAGGACTGGCACTAGAAAGGCTGTTGGTTTATCTGGGGAACATTCACGGCCCATGCCGTTTACTGGCTTGGATTCTTACGGAAATATTGATCAGAGGTGGTCTCTCTCCTTGGGCCACCTGCTAGTGGGGCTGAACTCAGAATTATGTACCTGCGGTAGTGCCTGCACCAACTCACCGGGCCCCAGGAGAAGTTCCTGGGACCTGGCCTGGCTCTTTATGGTCAAGGGCTGCCCCCACTCAGTCTCCAGTGTCCACATTCAGAGGAGGTCAAGGTTCCACTTTCCCTCCCTTGTCCCAAGGCCACCTCATTTCCCATTTGCTTCCCAGGATTCCTGAAGCAGGTGCATCTCCTTCTATCAGGAGCAATTGGCAATTCCACCCATAGGGTGGGATCTTGTCCTTAATCCCAGAACAGTACAATCGCCCAAGATCTGGTTTCCTGCCTTACCCACGAACACCTTGTTACATACACGTTAACTGGCAATGCTTGAAAGGACTGCAGCTCTGCTTTATCCCTAAGAGGCAGCCAGACCTCAGTGCTGTCTCCCTTACAAAGTTCTGCTACCTGAGGTTTCTTCCATACGGCATGAAACTCAGCATACGTGGACACCCCATTCGTTCTGCATTTACTTGGGACCTAGCCGGTGCCAACCCCTATGATGGATGAATGAGGTGTCCCCTCTGCCCTCCAGGAGTCGGCAGCCTGCCAAGAGGTGAACATATACCCACCAGAACGTCTACCCTCAATGGCCGAGGCCTTAATCCCCATGTCCCTGCGCCCAGAACAGTGTCTGGTGTGAGGAGGTACTCTTCCTGCACCTTTGTGGAGTGAATGGCTCGCTCTAGGCCGAAGGAGGAAGAGTTCAATAAGGGCCAGATACACAGCTGTAGGGTCCGAGGAAGAGGAGGAGGGCGGTGTCTGCGCTGGCCTTTGCAGGCGGGTGGTGTCCGGCTGCACGCAGCTGGAGGAGTGGGCGCTTTGCGCAGAGGCGCGGCAGAAGCAAAGGTGTGGAGGGGAAGTCCAAGTCCTCCTTCAGCTCTCGCACGGTGAGCTGGCCTGAGCTCCGTTTTCCCAGGGACGCAGCAGAGCTGTCCTGTGTCCCTGCTCAGTGGAGCCAGGGCGGCTGGCGGCGTGTGTGTGTGCGCGTGTGCGTGTATGTGCGCGCGGGTGCGTGCGTGCGCGCTCACGAGTTTGCCGGCGTGAGTGACGGGAGGGGGGTGGGGGCACACTGGCGTTCAGCGCCCAGACGTGACAAATGTGCAGATGTCCCAGGAGCTGTGGACATGAGCGGCTGGCCACGGAGACACTCACCCCGTGATTTGTTGCTTTGATTCCTCAGGCCGTGACTTGGCGAGCACGACCCTCCCCGGGTACCCTCCGCACGTTCCCCCCGCCGGACAGGGCAGCTACTCAGCGCCGACGCTGACAGGGATGGTGCCTGGTGAGTTTGCACTGTCTGCGTCTCCACAGCAGGCAGCGGCCGGGGTTTCGGGGGGGCACCCCCCCAAACCGCCCGGGTGACCTCTCTGCTTCTGAGGAGCGGACCTGAATAAATCAGGCAGAGGTCTGCATTCTCAGCCTCTCTCTGCAGCTGGGCCTTCAGTGGGGCGGCCAGTGAACTCGGGAAAGGAGGGGGGGCTTGACTGTCACTCAAACAGCCCCTTGGTGGCCACACAGAGAGTCTGAACACAGAGGGGTGCAGGACCTGGCCTAAGGTTGCCCAGCCAGTGCTCAGTAGCGGTCCTCCTCCGTCCTCCCCCACCCAGTTTGTGTGGGGTGAACACCAAGAGGCTCCTCCCGCCCCCCCCCCCCCCCCCCCCCCCCCGCCAGGGGCTCTCAGCAGCCTCACTCCTTGGGGTTGAGGACCGCGTGCCCAGGACAGAGAGGATGTTGGCTGGTGGGTTTGTCACTTGATTCTAAGCTGCATACCCTGTGGCCACGGAACCTCATCCCCTGGGGCCGGCGACCGTCCGTTTCTTTAAAGGCATTTAGAAGGAGGCCGCCATGTTCCTTCCACTGTAGGATGGTGTGGGCAAAGACAGCACACCATCCCAGTGCTGGCTGGCTGCATCCTCGGGGCACGAGCATAGCAGGAAACCCAAAGTATCATCTTTTGAAAGATTTTAAAAAGTCAGGGGGAAAATCAGGACTGGGTTGGATGTGATTACACTTCTTTTAAGGATTAGTGTTGTTTCTTGCTCTGAGTCATTTACCTGGTGCCCGAGCCCCTCCTTCCAGCCCACCCTAGAGGTCCTGCCCAAATAACCCCATGCCTCTGCCAGCCTCTTCCCCAGCCCATGTCATGGGTGTGTGCACCCCAGGCCTGAGGACAGGTGGGGGATGGACAGAACTGAATGTGAGACAAGGTGTTCCCACCCATGGGCAGGAAGGGAAGCGGAGCAAATCCTAGCCTGGTTGGGCTTTCCCCACACAGCCAGGTCCTGGCACAGATGCCAAGGAGTCCCAGAATTCTAAACTCACTCCTGGCCTTCCCGGTTGTTACAAAGATGTATTTAATAAGGTAGGAAAACAGAGCATATTTCATTTAACGGTTTGTTAGCTTGATTTATGACTTTTAAATATGAGACATATGGGAAATGGCCTCTGTGTGTACTCACGCCCTGAGCCTCGCCAGGGCCAGGGAGGCCTGCCAGGTTCACACCTGCAAAGAGCCTTGGCCTTTCTGCTGGGGGGATGGGCACATGGCAGAGCATTGGGAAATACTCTACACAGGCCAACAGAGGTGGGGGGCACCCGGACTCCTTCCCACCCCTACTTTCAGGAGTTGGAGCCCGTGTCCTGCTCACTCACAGCCCCTCGTGCTTCTGTAGAACTTTATAAAAGACAGAGTGCTTTCCCGGGAGCCCTTTATGTTCCAGCCCTGTGACATGCACTGGTAGGAATCGAATCCCCATTTTCCAAAAGCGGAAGCTGAGACTCAGAGCAGTTGGGGAATCCGTCAAGGCTGCGCAGGCTGCGGGTGGGAGGGCTTGAATCTGGGGCTCTGCCCTGCGGTTCAGCACTCCTTCCTCCGTACTGCGCTGCCTCCGTGTCCTCTCATTCCATCAATGCAAGCTTCTCACCGATGGCAGAGGGCGAGGCAGCCGCCCCAAGCCCTCTCCCAAGGGCACACTGGCCAGAAAGGCTGAGGCCACCTGTCTGGCCCTGCCAGCTCCCCACTGCAGACCCCAAAGAGGCCAGGTTCCCAGAAGCGGCTGAGCTTTCTTGAGTTTATCCAGACAGAGCCTGCCCCCTGGCCCCTAATTACTAGGCTCAAGATACAAATGGCCGGGGGCGTGGGAGAGACGCCAGTGGGAACCGATGGCGGTTCCTCGCCCATTAATGGCAGCAGCAGGAATCACAGGCCTGAGAGAAGGTCGAGTCTAACCAATCTAGCAGCGGGATGGGTACTAGCACAGGGCATGGTCCCCTGGCACAGAGGGAGGGTACGTGATGTGGAGGGAGGAACACAAGCATCTTGGCAGGGAGCCCCAGTTCTGCCTGCCACTCTGTCCTCTCCTCCGTTTGCTTTCTCTTCTCATACACCCCGGTGATTCATTCCCTTCGAGACCAGGGTTAGGGCTAGGACCTCAATCTCAGGGGCCACGGTCCTTAGTTCCTTTTCCTCAGTATCCAAACTGTGTCACACTTTGGGATTCTGTTTCCAACGTGATCATCAAAGCTGTTTTTGGAATGGCTTCATGGGGGCAGTGCTGGCCCCTAGGCATGGTCTTCGCTGAACTTCCCCCAGGGCTAGCACAGCACAGAGGATTCACCTTACAGCATGGGGGGGTCTTGGGCCTGCCATTCAGGAGTCACATGATCTGGCCTCATCTTGCCTTCCTGCTTGTCCCTCACCTTGTCTCCCAGCTTGTCCCTCCCCCCGACTACCCACTGGTTCCTAGCTCACCACACACTCTCATCGGCCAGTGTCACTCTTTCATCTGTGCCGTTGGTTTATACTACTTCCTGCCTCCACTTGTTGGGATCCAGCTTTACCCTTCAGGCTACGCGGAAAGATCCCCCGCCCCGTGAAGCCGCCTGGTTTGGCCCTCCCCTGGGGGATGCCTGATACTTGGCTTTGTTACTCCCCATAGCCCAGCGTGTGTGTGGCCCAGTTAGCTATGCCACTGGACGGTGGGTCGTAAAGGCCAGGCCCTCTGCTTTGTCTTCTGTACCCCTCACAGTCCCTAGCACATAAGAGGTCCTTTTGTGTGTGGTGGCTAAGGGAGGGAGGCAGAGAAAATTAGTATGAAACCAAGTGTTAGTTCCTGTGACTGTCTCACAGTCCTGGAGCCCAGGGCTGTGCTCCCTCTGGGGGCTCTAGGGAAAAGTCCATTCCTGTGGGTCCTGGTGTTCCCTCCAAGTCTCTGTTACACCTTCACAGCATGGAGGGGGTCACATCTCCCTCTCCCTTGTAAGGATACACAGGACTGCATTTAGGGCCCAGCTGGATAATCCAGGGTATTCTTCCCATTTTAAAGTCCTTAATCTATAAAGGGAACCCCCACACACACTCCTCCCTCCCTTTTTTTTTTTTGATCCATATAAGTAACAGTCACAGGTTCCAGGGATTAGGGCATGGATATACCACAACCCATTTGAGGATTTCAACTTTGTTCAGATTTCTGACTCATCATCTCTTGGGCTTCTGAATCTGGGAGGCGTTCATTCAACTGTGGCCATGCTGAAGGGGATGCCATTTCACAGACCCCCAGGGGCATGTTGGTACAGTGCGGAGAAACAAACTGAGCACGGCTTTAGAAGATGGTGTATCCTGCTTTTGTCTGAGGGTGTGACGTGGCAGTGGTCTGTTTCACTATATGGAACAGTCACCAGCCTCCCCCAGCTGTGAATCCAGAGGGAAACCGGAGATCTTCTGAGTTATTTTTCCATGCTAGGTTTTAGAATATTTGGCTGCCACCTCTTTTTTTAAGGGAAGATTTCAGGTGTAAGGTTTGCTTGTAGGACACATTGAGGAGGGACTGGCCAAGTGTAGTTGAATTTTTGGCCCTGGAAAAAAAAAGGCATTACATTTTTCCGTATGAAATTCCAGGCTTATTGGCTTGGACTCTGTATTCTCAATCCTGATTCTGCCGTCAGGGTACTGCCTGACATTTCCGGCTCCAGGGTGTTCCCAGGTCTGCAAAACGGGGCTTCTTGGTCTTCTCCGGTATTTGTAGATTCCATTTCTGCTGCTGAGCAAAATCTATATGGCCTTCGTCCATCACTTACATTGAATAAAGCAAAGAGGGTACGTAATCAGCTTAGAATGGAAACAGTTTTGTTTTCATCAAGTCCTAGCAAATGCCAAAAGTTTTGCACCAAAGATTCCATGGTGTCCTGATTGGTATAACTAGCTGATTCCTGCCTGGCGGTGTTTGTACAGCCTAACAGATATCAACATGGCATTTGAAACTCTTAAAGTTTCCAGGCTGGGCGAGAAGGAAGGGTGTTCACTGCCCTTTGGCTTCAGTGAGTCTGAGCAGCAAGGAAACTGTCTTTGAGATGACCCAGTCAGGGACGCGCCCACGTGCTCTCCACGTCCGCCCCTTTGGGAGCTCTAGGCCCGAGTGCCCAGAAATCCCGACCGTGTCATGTTGCCTCCCTTGGGCTGCAGCAGACAAGAGCCTGTTGGAGGCCCTAGAAGGAACGCAGTACTTTCCTCCTGTCCTGGGCGCTCTACTTGCCATGGGTTGGCATATATTGTTTCTCGATGCTTTTTAGTTAAACTGCTCAGTTAACTGATGGCTTTTATTTTCATAAAGAAGGAGGTGAGGGTGGATAGAACAGGAGTCTGAGGCCAGCGAGGAGGTGCGGAACGGCAGCGAGAGATGGGCAGGCGTGGTGCCCGCGGGACTCTGGCGGGAGGAATGAGAGGCAGGTGCCGCTTCTCCTCAGCCCCTCTCTGCTGCTCTTACGGGACTAGCCCTCTTCTGCCTGTGGGGTTCGCCTCAGAGGGGTCTTCCCAGTAACCAAATGCGTATTAACTTCCTATTGCTAATGTAATGAGTTATAACAAACTAGTGACTTAAAACATAAATTCCCCATCTTATACTTCTGGAGATCGGAAGTCCAAAATGGGTCTCTGTGGGCTACCGTCAAGGTATCGGCAGGGCTGTGTTCCTCCTGGAGGCTCTAGGGGAGAATCGTTTCCTTGCCTTTTCCAGCGTGTAGAAACTCCTTGCATTCCTTGGTTGGTGGCCCCAGTGCTTTATCTTCAAAGCTGGCCACGTTGGGCTGAACCTTTGTTGTGATGCCGTCTTTGTACTTGTCTCTCCAGCCTCTCTCTTCCACTTCTGAGGACTCGTGGGATTTTATTGGCCCCACCTGGATAATCCAGGGTACTCTCCTTAGCTTCCAGCCATTAGCAGTTCCCCAGTTGCTGTATCACCAAGGATGCTCACAGGTTCCAGGGACTAGGATGTAGAGCTCTTTGGTCAGGGGCCCTTACTCTGCCTACCACACCAGGACCCCCTCCCCCATCACTCCTCTCACAAAGCATCCTGTTCTTTTCATTCATGATACCAAGCACAAGTGAAGGACTCTCCTTGGTGGTTTACTCCATCCTCATCGGCTTTCCCGTCAGGTCTGCGCAGTACACAAAGCTAGGTCTGTTTTGTTCACTGCTGTGTCCCTGTTCCCAGCCACATGGTGAAGCATGGGAGCTTCACCAGAGCGAGATTGCCTGGTTTTGAATCCCCGTTCTGTTTCTCTCTAGCTGTGTGACTTGGGGCAAGTTACATAACTTCTTTGTGCCCTCGTTTCCTCCTCATCTTTAAAATGGGGGCGATGGGAATAAGAGTGAGCATTAAATGATGTAATTTGTGTAATACTCTTAGAATTTCACCAAGCACATAGTAAGTGCCATGCAGGTGTTGATGATGATGGTGATGACTGTTGTTTGTAGAGGGGTCTCAGCTGGGTGTGGTGGCCAGAAGAGACACCTAGCTGCCTGCCTCTAAAGCTGGCCTGACCTAGGCTGACATTAGATTGAGGACTGTCCAGCAGAGTTCGTGGCCCATGGGAAAAATAGTTGGAAAAGAATCCAGTCACAAGCAAGACTGTTGCCAAGCAGGAGTGCTGGCAGGGGAGCCCAGGAGGGAGGCAAAAGCCTGGATTGCGGCCAGATTTAACCAGGGAGTCACTATGTGATCTGAGAATGCCATTTCTACTTTCTGGGCTTCATTTAGCATGTGGACCATGGGGAGAATATACTCTGCACAATTTGAAAGGCATGGCTAGGACCACCAGTGAATGGGAGCCAGAGGGCCCCCTTTCCAACCTTGTATAAAGCCCCTCCCCCAGAATTAGAACTGAAGATAGGCACATGGGCAGGTTGGGGAGGGGAGGGGCTAACAGAAACCAGGAAGGACCTGGTGGAGGGCCTGAAGCATCAAGGGGGAAGATTGGACCAGTGCTCCTCAAGTGCCTCCCAGGCCGAAGCATCAGGCTCGGAGTGTGTTGGCTCAGAGAATGAATGGCCTTTGGTTTTAGCTCTTTCTTCTCCCTCGCCGGGCTTCTGGTGTTCCTGTGGCCTGGGTACTTTTGAAGCTCCCTCCATGCCTTTCAAAGCTCACCCTGGGCCTCGGGGTGGCCACCTGTTGCTCGTTCCTGACTCTTTGCTGCCCTCTAGTGGCTCCTAGTCACTCTGCCACACCAGGAACGGAACTGACTGGGGGGAATACCAGGCTCAACCAGGGGGGACACAGCAGGTGTCTCGTTGTTTGTTCGTTCTTCACACATTTCCTGCAAGTGGCAGTTCTAGGCTAGGTGTGGTGTTGCAGACACAGTCTCTGCCCTCAGGCAGCTCACAGAGTGGTTGGGGAGACAGATATAAAAAGTCATCCCTGCATGCTGTGTTAGGAAAGTTTCCTTTGGGTCTGGGTCTGTGATGTGGTAACGCAATGGCCCTGGGCCATCGTGTGTAATTTGATAATGACTTCCAAGGGGTAGAGCTGAAGGCGGGGGCCTCAGGATATGCTCATCCTGTATACCCATTGCTACGTCTCCACGGGGCAGGGGTCCCCTAACACTGCTGTGCCAGGCAAAGACTAGCCTTCAGGGCCTCCGCACCTGGGATGGGTTCTTACAGACTTTTTAGAATCTAGAATTTTAGGGGAAATTTTAGAAGCAGCAAAGGTCACCATGATTTGTTCCATCTAGATGCTATTATTTTAAAAGATTTATGTACTTATTTGAGAAAAAAGAGTGAGAGAGAGCACCCACGCACCCACACATGAGCAGGGGAGGGGGTGGCAGAGGGAGAGACTCTCAAGCAGACTCCCCGTTGAGCATGGAGACCAATGAGGGGCTCGAACCTGGGACCCATGAGATCATGACTTGAGCTGAAACCAAGAGTCGGACGCTCAGCCTAGGTCACACAGGTGCCCCAAGTTTTCAATTAGCAATAATTGGGTCTCAGATAAACCTCACTGGCTACGATACTGCCACTGTGCAAAGCTAGTTCCATTAAATGGAGTGTCCTTTTAGGGAACATGAAGGGAAAAGGGAGGGAGGGCATCACAGACCTTTGTCACACACCCCTTGGCAGGAACAGGTGAGAAGCAGAATCCTAGCTGTGGAAGAGTACCCCCACCAGAGCCGGGAGCTCACCGGCTGCCCAGAAAGTATCCAGCACTGGGGAGCTCGGAGCAGGAGTTGAGGACGTCTCTCCTCCTCTGGGCTATTCTGTGTCTAGCTCTCCCCATCTCTGCTCCTTCTGATGGCGGTTACTGAGAACCAGTCATGAGTGGGGGAAACTATATGTTTGGGCTCCTGACTTTTTGTTTCTCCCTGATGTGCCTCTGCAAGTGGTATTTTTTTTTAAACAAAAAACTGGGTTGTGATGCCTTTTTAGGAAATTGGGGGATACAGTCGGGTTTTGCTTTAGAAGAAATTGAGGTATGTGGAGGGCATCTGAGCATTGGATGAAATGAAGTGGTGCAGGGTGACCTGGTGGCTGTTAAGGCCTTCCCAGCCTGAAGAAGTTGGGTTCTTGGACTGGTTCAGAGAGGAGTGCAGGTGCACAGCCCTCGAGTGTGGGTGTCCAGAGGAAGTGGGTGGCCTCACTGGGCCTGGGGCCCTCATCCTCCTAAATCCAAGGGCCGAGTCAGATTCTAGGAGATGCACCCTCAGGGGACAAGGGCTGCAGGTCGTGTACGCACAGGCCCTAGCAGAGCAGCAACAGGGGAGTCATCCTCAGCACCTGGCCACACAGTAAATGGCAGAGCAGCCCGACTCCAAGCCCCGGGGATTTTAAGCCATTCTGTTGCATTGCTTCCCAGTACCACTTCCTGCCTGAAGTCTGCCAAACGGCTGGGTGGCCATTCTCTCCAGTTAAATAGTCAAGTCCTGGTTGGGGTAGATGAGGAAAAGGTGCTTTGGGCCTGGCTCACCTGGGTGGGCTAGGAGGGAGAAGCTGGGAGGAGCCCTCCTGGAAGGAAGGGGTCGCCATGCGGGAGCCAGTGCTCCATAGTATCCAGGGTTTAGACCAGCCCCCTAGCCATCTACCCATTGGAGGCTCAGGTCCAGCCCACTTCTTCCGGGTAACTTTCCTCATTGTTTTTATGACATTATCCGTGAGTGTATCTTAGCCCCTACCAGACTTGAGCTCCTGAAGAAAGAGGTTGACATCCTAGCCAGGACTTCCTACGGGACAGTAATGGGGAATGCAGGGTTCCTGAGAGGTCCTGGGCCTAGGGCCCAAGAGCTTTTCAGGAATTTACAACGATGTGAGGGCTGACCCAAACTGGTTTTGCCTTGAAAATTCAAAAAGGAAGCTGAAAAACTGGCATTAATAAATGTTAAGTTTAGTGTCTACAAATTGTAATATTATGTTAACTTCATTAACTATTAAATTTAGTGCTCATAAAAATTTCATTACATTTGAGAACAGTTTTTAAGTTGGATTTTCTCACTGTGCAATAATTCCCTGGTCTGTATCTTGATTGCTGAGAAATCATAGCCAACCATAGGTTAGATAAATTGCTTGTGGCCAAATAATTTCCGAAGCAAAATTATAAAAATAAGCCTTTTGTATTTTTAGAGTGAGAAGTATCATTATTGTGGTACCGTTATGGGTGAAGTACTATAAGGTGGGTTGGAGAGGTGCCCCCATAGGAAGACACTTGGGGGTCTGGGAGGAAGCAGCATGGGAGGCACCCTGATGTCCTGTTGAAACATATTGAACATAAAAAGTAATGGTGGGACTTTGAGCTGATCAGGTTTCAGCATCCATCCATCCATCCATCCATCCATCCATCCATCCGTTTTTCTTTCCTTTTCTCCTCCCTCCCTTCCAACATCTACTGATTATCTGCATGTGCCATGCACGGACCTAGGCATATGAAGGTGAAAGTCGTGCCCCTTGTCCATGAAGAGCTCTTAGTCTATAGTGCAGATGGGCAAGTCAGTAAGGATCTAGCGGGACGAATGTGGTAATAGGTAAACTCAGGGACTCTGGGAGCACAGAGAAGGGGGGTGCAGCCTAGACAAGGAATGTCAGGCATAGAGGGCTCCAGAATTTCTCTGTAGAGGGTTGGGGGGGGGCTGTCTGAAGCTGATTTTGCAGAGTATTACTGAAATTGTGAAATGCTGTTCACATCAAGGAATGTAAGAGGTTAGGGGTGTAGCTAACCCTGGGTCAGGGGAGGAATCTAGGGAGATGAGTCTCTGGCTTGGCTTGTCACTGGGGTTGAAGCATATGTTAGTCAGTGGGAGGTGAAGTGAGGAGGGAGACAATGGATCGGGGGTGGGGGGGCAGTGAATACATAGGTATGATCTGATTCTACACACACTGGAGTTCTTCCAAAAACCCAGACTGAATCTACTGGGGTTGTCGGTGTTTTCCTCCCTTTGATTTGCTGGAATCTGCAGCCCCCACCTACAAGACCTCATCAGCCGTCAGCCCTCAGCTGGCCTGATCACCCTCTCTAAGCCTGTGGGTCACTCCACCTGGGATTTCTCTCCAGAGAACTTCTGGCAGTGGTCTGAGCCTTCCGGGGGCAGGGAGAGCCAGTAGGGCTTGGCTCCTGCTCTCCAAAAGACTTCTTAATGAGGCCAAAATGCTTATGCCCATATGCTAGTTCCACCTGCAAGCCTCCCGCCTGCCTGCGTGGTAGTGTCAAAGGAGCCCTCTCTGTTATCCCAGGTTGCGGTTTGAAAGCACCTGGGGAGGTTGGAGTGTTTGTGCCGCTTCAGGGGCAGCCTAGCTGAGTTCAGAGAGGTACCATGCCTTGCCAGGGGTACACAGCCAACAGGGGAGCAGCTGGGCCTGGCACCTGGCGCTCATGCTCAAGTTCACCCAGCTCCTGGTGCCCGTGGAGAGAAGGAATGGGCTCTGGGCCCGGGAGATGGTCTTGGTTTCCTTGGTGCTCCATCAGGGCTGTGGCTGGCCTTCCTGACCCAGAGACATTTTTATGGCCCAGAAGAGGCTCTTCCCAGCTGGGACACCAGAGAAACACACTTGGGATGCTAGTACTTTCCCTTCAACTCCCCGTCTTGCCCTCTCTGTGTTTGACCCATCCTTCTAGGCACCAAATCAAATGCTCTTATAGGAAGCCTCCCCCAGCGCCCCCCACTCCGCCCTGGGACCTCCTCTCTCCCGTGAGCACACCCCAGGGCACAGCCCACGGTCAGAGCTGCGGTGACTGAGTGCTCCCATCCCCTGGTTGCTCCTCTTGGAATCCTCCACCTGCTCTGTCCCTGAATACAGTAGGCGCTCAATGGAGATGGGTGGAATTCATTTGCATCAGGCACACGCCCCTCCCTCCCTTGTCCGGTGCAGGGTCGGGAGCTTAGGGCCCAACTGTGTAATTAAAGAGAGCTCCAGCTTGACTTCCATGCCCCCACTCTTTCTTCCAATATTTGCTCTGGCTGGAAGACGCCGAGACAATGGCCCTTGTTACCCTCTGTTTGAGTTATTTATTTTTTTCACTTTTCCCTCCTTCCCCTCTCAGGGGACTCGCCTCTCGCCCTCATCCCTCATGTTTTCCCTTTCACTTGACTGTCACTCTCATTGTCCTCCCGGGGCCGGGAACGCGGGGTGACAGGCAAGGGGAGCCCAACCGGGCTGGGGAGGCTGGAAATATAGTCATTAATGGGACCTGCGAAGCCCAGATGTCCTCCCTGAATGCGGGTAATTTGTTTTTAATGAAAAACCACGCGGTGACCCTGAACAAATGAATTTTCTTTATAAGGAGTCTATGTGCAGCCGCACAAATAAAGGACCCAAATCAGGGAGACTTAGATCCAGGGTTGAGAGAAAGAGAAAGAAAGAGGGAAGGAGTGGAAAAGAGAGCCAGAGAGATAAAAGAGCAAGTAAGGAAAATTTTAAAATGACAACTGTGTTATCATGTCTTTTTGTCTAAAGAGCGATCCCAGGTCACAAATGCCTTGGGCATTGTCCCGCCAGCGCAGGATGCATGACAGTTGTGGCCATTTTGAGGTCTTGTTCACAACAATGCGAAGAATACGAACCACCATCGGGACACATCTTTACAATTTACAAGCCTCTTTCGTGTGTAATCTCAGAGCATCCACACCGTGGTGCGAGAGGGTAAAGTTCGTAGCCCCATTCCACAGAGATGAAAACCGAGGCTTAGGAAAAGCGGTCACACAGCTAGCAGGTGGTCCAGTCCAGATGACAGGGGGAGGACTTGGCAATTTGGTGTCTGACTCTTAGAAACACTGTGTTAACATCTAGAAACTAGAGAAGGGCGCACAGGAGCAGCTCTGGGCAAGGGGAGGTGCTGTGTCTGTACCCAGGATTGAAGCAAATCCTCACAGCCCCTGGAACTTGCCTTCCATTGGGGCTTTGTCAATGTACAGACTTTCTGAGAACACTTTGAGGGGGGAATTCTGGAAACAGAACTCCTCAGAAAGAAGCTGGAGACACTTGGGAAAATGCCTGCAAGGGAATCGAACCTGGAGACCAGCTGTGTATCACCTGCCATTACCCAGTACTTTGTGGTGGAGTGTGGAGCAGATAATGGGGAGGGGATCTGCCTGTAGGAAAGACACTGGAGGCAGTGAGCCCAGGTCGAGATTGGGGTGTGTCTCTGGGGTGTGGGGAGGGTTCTGCTCTAACACACTCCTTGCTGAGGGCTGGACGTGGCCCTCACACATTCTGAGGCTGCAGCTCCCTCTGTCTCGGATGGACGGGGCCGGAGTGAATCTGAGAAACCAGGCTGCGAGTGTGCGGAGGAGGTCAAGGAAAGCACTTGTTCAGGGCCACACAGCCAATCAGAAGAGCCAGACTGGCCTTCTTGCATGATAGCTGCCGGCCCTGTGGTTCCCACTGGGCAAATACCAATGCCCCTGCCTCCCCCACTTTCAGTTTTTCCCTGAGGCAATGAAAAGAAAGCATTTTGTCTCCTGACCTCAGGCAGGTCTGGTATTCCTGGGGTGGGCTCTGGGTGACCTGGCTTCTAGAACAATCCAAAGCAGGACTCCCACCCCACCTACCCCACCTTGGCGTGTTCTTCCTGAGCCCACATCTCTCCCCCAGCCCTGGGATCCGGCCAGCTGGGATAGAGACGGTTACCGTCCTCGGGGCCCATCAGAGCTTCTGCAGGGCACCTGTGGGCCACGCCAAGGCCCTGGCTCCTCCCGCTCTCTGCTTTTCCCCCAGAGCCAGGCAGCGAGACAAAAAGAAATGATTGTTTTCTTTTCCTGGGTTCAGTTTCCCTCTGGAAGTTGTGACCCAATTAGAAAATCAGACAAATAGAAAAATCTGGCCACGACCCCAGCTGAGGTTATAAAGTCTCTGCTCACATGTACGTCTCTGCCTCCCCTGCTCTTCTGCGAGTCCCGGACCGGCTCAGGCTCCCTCGGCCACCCGGAGCAGACCTTCCTCAGTGCCGTGCTCCTCTGTAATTGATGATTTATTCCCCACTGACTACCAGAATGGATTTGAGACAGCTTCTTGACCTTTCAATAACAGCAGCCCAAACCTGAAAACCCCGTTCTAAAGTGGGAGGACGGCTGGTGGGTCACGCGTAGAGGACCGGGAGTGATGCCGCGGCTGCACACTCCCCTCCGCGAGTGGACTGGTTTTTGACAGGGTCCCACCATCAAGCCCATGCTCCGTGCCCAGCTCTGCACCTGGAGCTGCCTAGGCTGCGCGGCTGGGAGCAGGGAGCTCACTTTCTTGGAAACAGTTTCTGTCTGGATGTGCTCCAGAGCATGCTTCCAAATACATAGTTTTAATCAAGAAGAGGATCACCAGAAGAACTGAGACAAATTGTGATTTTTGACAGTGGACAATTATAAATGCCAGGAGGGGTTGCTGGTTGCCAGTTGGCAAACAAACTCCTCTGATGAGGTCTTAGATTAATTACACTACCAGTGAGCGGACCAGGGGTGGGGTCTCTTAATTGTCCTCAATCGTGGCATGAGTTCTGATCTTCCTTGCCGGCCTTCCTCCCTCCCTTCCTTCATCAGATAATCCTTCAGCTCTTCCTGGGTGCTGAGCCCAGTTCACAGAGTAGGCATAGAAATAATTGCATTTCTCAAGTCCTTGGAGCCTCTACGGGGAGAATCACCCACATCGCCTACTCAGAATAGAAAGAAATCAGCTCGATTGTGGCAGGTTTGCGGGATTGCTAGGCCCAGGGACTAAGCAGGGACTCCAGGGGATAAGAAGATGAGGTTTGGTGGAGGCAGGAATCGAGGGCTCACCCACTGACAGGAAGGGATGCTCTGGCCTGTGGCTAGCCTCCCAGGAGGGCTCCGAGGGAAGCCTGGCCCCTGGAAATCTTCATCCCTGAAGTGGGTGCCAGGCCCATGTGTACAAACAGGGGGCTCCGTATTTAGGAGTGGGGAGGAGCAGGGAGCTGCCCTGAATGGCTGCCCGCTTTGGAAATTTCTATGCATTTGTAATAACAAAATTACCATAATTTGCTCGTTAACGCAGCTAGATCAGTCAAGCATTGTTCCATCGCGGGCAGGGAGGCCGCGGCGCTTCTCTCTGCACACTCTACACACCCCAGCCAGCCTGCCAGCCCGTTAGAGCGCTGGAAATTAGCATGCAAATGGTCCTAATTCGGTGGGCGAGCTGTCAGGCAGCGCCTCTCCGGCCTCGTCTCTGTGAAGGCCCTGACAGCCCGGCTCCGGCGCCGGCCCACCCTCCTCGCTCCAGCCAGGAGGGGCTCCGAGGGGCACCTCCAGACTGACAGCTTGGCGGCCTCCCTCCCTCCGTCAGCGCCATCAGGCCTGGCGGCGGACTCCCCAGGGAGCAGGCAGGGCCTGCCACCATGCCGGCTGGCCGAAGGAGGCAAGTAGGCAGGTGGGCTGGTGGGGGAGGCTGGCCAGTGCTCTGGTCCACCAGCCTTGGCTGGACTGGGGCAATGGGACAGAGTCAGGGTGGAGCTGTGGCCGCCTCCCCCCCCCCCAACTTGGGGTCTGGTTGGGGCATAGGGACCCTCGCTGCAGGTGGGTTCTGAGAGTGGGGACTGTGGGGCACCTTCTCCCACATGCACATCCACAAGGAGGAAATTCAGATCCTGCCTTGTTCTCCCTTCTTTGTCTTCCTGGTCAGACTTAACACAGGACACACCCTCCCCCATACCTGTCTCTGTCCAAACGATTCATGGAATTCCTTCAGCCATAATGGAGAACTGGGGGAGGCTGGAAGGTGTGTGCTGTGGGCGGGATGCCCTAGACCAGGATTCCACACCCTTGGGCTTCAGTCCTGCCTCTGGGTTTACCAGCCTTTGGGGGGAGTCACCTTCCCCTGTCTGTGCTTGGCACATCCTCGGGACTAAATAAATGTGGGTGGAAGGAAGAGAACCCGGGTGGGCCCAGGTAGGACTGTCTTTGGGGTCCACCATATCCATCCTTATGTTCCCCTCCTGGTCTGTGACAGTAGAATGAAGAAGCTGCTGCAGGCGAAGAGGGGGGCCACGAGGCGTGAAACTCCCCCATGCTGTTTCTCGGGAGCTTGCCCCTTCCTGCCCATGAGCCAGATGCCAGCCCCGTGCCCAGAGGCAGGGTTTGGTGAGTGCAGAGCAGGGCGGATTTCAGTCCCCACTCAGCTGATCAGCTGGTAGCTCTTATGCAGTGAACAACCCACTCATTCCTACATGGCAGCCCTGCTCCTTTGTCTGTTTCAAGGAAATCTTATTGGGTCTTTTGAGCCTTCAGATAAACGCAGAGGTAAGAGAGACCCTTAGAAATCCCAAACCCCAGCTGGCTCCTGGCTGTCTGGGAGGCAGAAGAGGGCTCATGAGCCTGAGTCCCTGCTGCATCACAGCCCCACCCACTGCTCAGCACCGAGCCTAGCGCAGAACAGATGCTCAGGAAGGGTTTAGAAGGCACATTTAATAACCCGTGGACCAGGAGAGGAAACAAATGTGCAGACGTGTGCCTGGGTGAGCTAAAAATCATGTGGACCTCGGACCACACGCCTTCAGCCAGCTGTGGCTTTTTCTGTCCACCTGGTCTTTGGTTTGTTTATCTGGGGCCCAGGGCGTAAGCCTGATGGAACTTTACGGTTCTATGTACCAATCTCTCAATAGCTGCTGTTGGGCTCTTGAAGAGAACGAGTCCTACCAACCACGGGGTCCCAGATACGATGAGGACAGCTCAGGGGTACATTCATTCCTACCCTAGAAGGCCATCCTGGAGATGTCCAAAATTCCCGGGGTGAGACCAGATGGATGCCTGCAAACTGCATTTCTGCTCTAGGAAGAATTGCCCAGGCTCCCCCTAGTGGAGAGTTGGGGTGCAACACCCTGCTGCATTCCTGGTCTGTGGCAGTACAGGGCAGGAGGGTCTCCTGCCCCCCCCCCCCACCTTTTCTCAGTTTACCCTCAGTTAGGACCTGCATACTCTCCTGAAATCCTCATCACAACCCTGCAGGGACCCTTGGTTATCACTTTTGTTATAGACTCAGTGAGAGGAAGGGGCTGGCCTGATGGCCTATAGAGCCAGGTGCTTTCCCTTCCACCCACCAGCCCACATCTAGCCTCCTTCTGTAGGTGTCCTTGGCTTTGGCCAGATGACCATCTGCTTGCCTGGCCACACAGTCTGGCCCCTCTCAACCTTGTGGCGTTAGACTCCAAATGGCCGGAGGGGAGCACTCTGTAGATAGGTCAGTCTTTCAGTACGTTTGCAGTAGCATCCTTCCTGGCCTCCGCACTGCCAGTGTTGCCTCGTTAGGCCATTCTCAGCATAGTGGCCAGTGCAAGGCATTAAATCTGAGTCAGGACATGTCCCTGTTTTGCTCACTTAGAGCAAGGGCCAGAGTCCTTATATCATCTTTCCCCCTCCCCACTTCCTTCCCTGACCTCATCTTCTGCCTGCCCCTCTTCACTTCTCCTCTGCAGCCATACAGACCTCCTCACTGCTCTTCCAACACACCGCTTATACTCGTGCCTCAGGGCCTTTGCACTTGCTGATCCTTTTGCTTGGAGAGCTCTTCCCACAGATAGACACATAGCTAATTCTCACTTCCTCAGCTTGTTATTCAAAAGTCATGTTTTGGTGAAGCCATCCCTAGTCACTCTATCTAAAATTTCACCACTTGATGTCTTTTCCTTAACATATGCTATATGCTGTACTTTTAATTATTTGTTTTGTTTATTATCTGTTTGTACCACTAGAATATAAGCTGCACGAGGGCAAGGTCTTTAGTCTGTTTTGCTCATGGCTGTATCCTTAGTGTCTAGAACAGTGCCAGGTAGTTAGTAGGCACTCAGTCAATATCTGGTAAGTAAGTGGATAAATAGACTATCTGCTGTGTACCTCGCCTCAAGGTAGGCGTAGGCCAGCTCTCCCCAGCACATCTGTGGTGCCCCCCACCTAGCCTTGCATTTTCTCCCTTGGGAGGCTTCTCCACTCTTCCTTCCTTGGCCCCCAAAGACATCTCCCTTCCTCCCCCAGAGCCCCAGGTTGTTTCCCCAGAGCTGCCTCTCAGCCAGATCTGTGGGCTGGTCACAGAGGACACGGATGAACATGTCAGCTGAATTTAAGAAAGAAGAGATCTCCATCAGCACAGCTGATTTCAGGGCTGACCTACTCACTACACTCCTGGGGAAACTGAGGCCTGCACTGAGAAAGGGCCTTGCTGCAGTGAGTTTGTGGTAAAGAAGAGACTACCTCCTGGTCCTTGGAGGTGTGAGGACTGGCCCGGGGGGAGGTGTGATCCAGCTCCCTGCACAGAACGAGCATCTGCTCGAGCTCACCGACTCACAGTGGTGGCTGCCCACGACCGGCTTGGAGCTCACCCACACCGGCGGGCCGTCCTCTGTGTTCTTAGAGGTTGGCCTCCTTAGGACCCGGGGATGAGAACTAGTGTAGTGTGCCCCTGAGGATGCTGGGAAACTCCTTTGCATGGTGGCAGTGTCTCTCAAACCTTCCTGCAGACAAGCCACCTGGGGGTCATCTTCCAGAGTAGGTTCTGGTCCAGTAAGCCCAGAGCGGAGCCCAGGATGCTGCATTTTTTTTTAAGATTTTATTTATTTATTCGACAGAGATAAAGACAGCCAGCGAGAGAGGGAACACAGGCAGGGGGAGTGGGAGAGGAAGAAGCAGGCTCATAGCGAAGGAGCCTGATGTGGGGCTTGATCCCATAACGCCAGGATCACGCCCTGAGCCGAAGGCAGACGCCTAACCGCTCTGCCACCCAGGCGTCCCAGGATACTGCATTTTTAACAAGCTCCCCAGTGATGCCGATGTGGCTACACTCAAGTAGCTATCCACTGGTTCTTGAACTCTCTGCACATTGCAGTCACCTCACAAGTTTAGACATGTACTAATATCTGGCCCCACCCCAAGATTCCAGTTTAACCAGCATGGGGTGTGTCCTGCTCTTCTGGGTTTTTCAAAACTCCCCAGATGATTCTAATAGGCAGCAAGGTTTGAGAACCCCTGGCCTGGGTCACTGCCCATTATTCCTGCCCCGAGGGCAGCTCTGCTCTGGGAAAGCAATGCAACTTGGAGAGAAAGGCATTGACTCAGTGAGGAAGGGTGAGGAGCTGGGAGTCTGCAAGGCAGAGGAGAGGCTGGAAGGGGGTGCAGGTACTGAAGGAGGGGCCTGCTGAGTCTGGAGGCCAGCATGGAGGAGAGATAAGAGAGCCTGGGGAGCCTTTCCCAGCAGAAAAGCAACCGGGAGAGGTGAAGCAGCTGAATGGCCCCTCAGAGCCACAGTCTTTGGCTTCCTTCTGAACCCTGACTCCGAGAGAGAAATAGCTCCCTTCCCCCTCTTCAGCCTCGCCTGCCTCTCTACCTGTATCCCCGCACGGGTCCCCAGCCACCCAAGATCCATGTAATTTATGGTGTGTTGCCCCCTCCCGCAGACTGGGGGCTCTCGGTGGGCAGGGACCGTGTCTGATTCATCTCTGCCTCCCCAGGCCCCAGGCCCTGCGTGCTGGAGGTAGGAAAGGTGTGTGGAATTGAGCGGATTCCTCGGGGCGCACCGGTGTTCAGGGCCTCTGTGCTACTGCGTTCCCAGCGCACAGCAAAGCCTGTGCATCGTGGTAGTAATTGTGAAGGTAAATCTTGTCTGGTGTCCTCGCAAACACTTGGTGAGGCGTTCCATAAATATGTCAGCAGCAGCATTAAAATTTGATGGCAGGCGGCTCGGGTCGGGACTAGCACTGTGACTTCCCAGCAAGGTATGACACCATCACCTCCCTCTCGTTAGTCAGCGGCGGGATGCTCGCGCCTCTGCACTGAGCTGGGCCCAGTCAGGGGGAGGTGATTTCTTCCGAGGAGGACCCCTGGCTGCTCTGAGGGACAGGCCAAGGTCTAGGCCACAGAAAAGTAAGTCAGCTTCAGGCTGACACTGAGGGGGAGAGGCAGAGTCCCTGAAGGCTCCGGGAACGTGCCCAGAGGCTAGAGGGCCCCCCGAGCTGGAGGAGGCTGGAGCCACTTTTTGAGTCTGGGAGCCAATAAGAACGGCTTTACAGTCAGCCTGGTGGAAATTGTCAATTAGCCCCCAAAAAGGCCTCATTGAATACTTTAAAGGGACATGGCATTAGACTCATCATTAAGCAAGCAAAGGGTCCTTTGGACAGGAGTCTGGGATGAAGAGGTATTTAGTGGCAGAAAGATTGGAACACAAGCTTGTCTACTTCCCACCCCACCATTGTCCATCTGGGGAAACTGAGGCTATGTGAACCTGAGAGACATGTTCAAGGTCATACTGTGGTAGAGACAGAATGAGATCAGGGGCCTAACTCCTAGGTTAAGGCTTTCTCTGCAATCAAGCATTTGGGGCACTTGTTGAAGTATGAGGAAACTACCTAGAAATAGAATTTTCATTAAAAACAAGCCTGAGTGTCTCCACCCTTTCAGCAATCGCACAGAGCATGTGCTGTGGGACTGAGTCAAGCCTTGAATAGCCCCTCACATTTGTAGAACATGTCTTGATTCACAAAGGACTTTGAAATGTGTTGATATCATTTAGTCCTGCGAGCGTCGTAATACCACGTTGTACAAGCGGAATTCAGGTTCCGAGAGGTAAAGTGACTTCTCTGAGGCCACTCAGCTACATGGCTGAGGGGCTTAGACGGGGACTGACTGGCCGCAGGCCCCCTGGGCTCCCCATCCCCTCAGTTACCATCGCCGCAGCTACTGTCTGTGCAGAGTATGAGGCCCGCGCTTTACCATTACCTGCAAAGATCACGGTGTGGTTCCAAGCTGAAGAGTTTCTGGGGGTTTTGGGCAGGGTGCTGCGTTCGCCTTTGCATCGCCGGGCCTCTGTGGCCTGTTCCAGGCCAGGACACACTTCATCCTGCTAAACTGGCCTTCTGTTTGGGAAGGGATGGAGATTGACCTCGTCCCCAGGCTCCCTTCCCTGGCGACAGGGGCAGCACGCTTGGACTCTTCTGAACACAGCCAGGGCTGGCAGGAGGGGCATAGGGACAGGCTTCGGTCACCTGCTAAATGATGAAGCTTGAATGTTCGCTGAGGCCCACAGCTCAGCCACTTCCTACAAGAAGCCCTCCCAGATACCCCTGCTTCCAAACCTGCCTCACCCTTTTCTCATACCCGAATTTCTAGTTCTGGGTCTAAGAACCCCTTAGAATGCAGGGAGTTCCTGGAGATGCGGAGTCTGAGACCCTCTCGGGGGGCCTAGCACAGAGCTCTGGGTGGAGTAGGGCCCCTGTGAATGCTGAATTGAAAAGATTTACCAAAATCCTGGTGAGTTTATTAGACATCCACCAGAGGTGTGTGAGCTGGATTCTTTTGGGAATACAGCTCAGTGTTATTCCAACTGAACTCTGTGGAATCAGGAGCCTAGCAGTTTAGGGCATGCAATGAGGGCTTCTGGCAAGGTTACTCAAAGAAAACCTTCAGGTTTCCAGACTCAGCATCTTCTGATAACCACGTGGGTGGTAGGGAAAAAAACAACCCTTCCCAGTTATCCATCCCAGCTGCAGCCCAAGGAATGCAGTTTGGTCCTGTTCTTTTCTGAGCTGTAACTATCAATGGGTTTTGCTCTTGCCTTTTGAGAACACAAAAGCAAAACCACAATGATGAAACTGTTTTGCAGTGAGCTGGGCTTGGTGCTGTCACTGTGTGTCTGAGAGGCCTGGCAAGGCCTGGAGGGGGCCCAGCCCCTCAGGAGAGCACCCATGCAGCGCTCTTTCCCCCCGTGGGACCGCACTCTAGCCCTTGCAACAAACGGGGCCCTGCCCTTTTCAGCGTGTTCTGCTACCTTTCCCTGTCTCTCTGTCTCATGCCTCCACCAAAGATCAAGAACCAGGGTTTTAGTAATGATTTTGTAGCATGATCCCGTGAGCTGTTTTGGTCTGACACTGAAAGGGGATGGACAAGCGGTGCTCCCTCAGCGAGCATGTGTGCTGGGGCTGGGCCCGTGCTAGGGGCAGTGGAGGTTGCCACGAGTTGTCCATCACACGTGGGGATCCGTCTTGGTTCCCGCCCTCAAGGAGGAGACTCAGCAACAGAGGAATGGAGATAGGGGTCACAACTACTCCGAGTCTGAGCAGGAAGTGCTCTGGGCCATGGGGCTGAGGGCTCAGGGGAAGGTGGGGGAATGCTCTCAGCTGGGACGAGCAATCCAGAAAGCAGTATTTGAGCAGGGTCTTGACAAATTGGGAGATTGGACAGGAGGAGGAAGAGGAAAGTGGAATTTCAGATGAAGGACACAGCATGAGTGGATGGAGAGGGGCCCCATGGAGCATGTGGGGAATGGCCATTGTTGGCCTTTGGAACGGGGGGCCTTGGGAGGTGTGGCTCAGAAGCTCTCTGGGACCGACCTTGTGGGTCCTTGAATGGCACAAGGGGGCTTGTGGTCACTGCCTCGCAGGCTTGTTTCTCACAACTGTGCTGCGTGTGGGCACTCCCGGTGGCGGTTGGGGGGTGGCACACCAGAGACTGGGACCTGCCTTGCCCCACACCCATTCGCACAAATCAGGTGTTGTCTTGCACCCTAGTGAGGCTGCGAGAGCCATTGGCACATTGTGTGCGTAGACGAGGGCAGTGGAACAATACTTTGGAATAACACCACAGCAGGAGAGCAGATTAAATGGAACCAGAACTGCTCCAAACGTGCCATAGGATAGCCAAGGGTCTCCGCCGGAAATATCTACAGGGGCCAGACTGGTACAGAAAGATGGGAAGTCAGTATCGGGGGACAAGACAACAGTTGTAAATTGCTTGTGGCCGATGACACCCTTGCCCCTTGAAAACACTGGACTGACCACCAATATGTTTTGATTGGTCCCATGTGTCTCGAAAACCCCAGTTCTTGCCTCTGATGGCGGCCAGCTGGTGGGGTCTGGCATGGGCCCTGAAGCCCACGGTGGAGGTGCTGTAGATGTGACAGTGGGGTTGTTTCCCGTGGGTTCCCTGAAGGGTCTTTGAGTTCGGGTTCCTGTGGTTTTAGGCGGCAGCAGTTGGGCTAAAGGCACAACAGGGTCCTAACCCCAGGGGACTGAGTTGAAGCCCACAGTGGTCAGGCATCCACCTCATGGCCGGTCAGCGACAGAGCCGGGTCTCACGGGGGCCCACCCAGCCCTGCCGTCCAACTTTGAAGCCCACAGCTCTCTCAAGAAGCAGAAATGAGAGACACATTCTGCATTCGCTCCCTCACTCTTGCCTTCTCTCTCGGTTTTTCTCTTCTCTGTTTTTCTGAAGGCCTTCATGGCTGGCTTGAGCTGGTGGGAGAAGAGGTTTTTCCCAGGAATGGATCGATGCTGTGTGCCGGGCTGTCCGGGCTGACAGGGCTGACCTTTACTGAGTTTGTTCGGGTTTTCCTCTCCCCGTTGGGAGCCCACGGAGGTCTTGCTCTGGAGAGAGGGAGGTTGAGATGCGTTGGCCTTCCAGGGGACCCGTCTGGGGCTGGGCGCAGTGAGGGTAGGAAAGGGGGGACTGTTAGTGCTGGAAGCCGTTTGAGGCTGCTTGTTTGAATCTGTGCCGTCAAGAGAGATTCCTTCACGCATGAGAAAACGGAGTCTTGGTGAGGAGAAGGGGCTTGACCAAAGTCACTCAGAGAGGCTTTGACAGAGCCCCAGAATCTGATGTGTGTGCACACCCCCCCCACGCACATCCATGTACACACGTGTGTATATGTGTATATGTCTGTATACACGCATACGTGTATATACATGTATGCTGTACATGTGACCCCTAAAATAGTAATATATATATACATATATATACATATATACAGTTGTGTCTAATATATACACATTTGAAAGCTGGGGCCTGTGTGGCGAGTCCTAGTCACCTCTGTAGCTACAGACGGCCACGCAGAGCACCTGCTGTCTCTGAGCCGTGGCATGGTATACGGTTCTCCAGGACCATGGGGAGCAGCTGGAGAAATCTCGTGGTCCTTTTCACATCATTCCTTCCTCCTCCTCCTCTTCTGCAAAGCTTTTCTCTCAAAGCCCAGCTTCAATCCTTCAGAAATAGAACTTGGCTGCGAAGTCACTTTGAAAGACTTTCCGTATGTTAATTACAGCCGGCCAAGGTCTCGAGCAGAGGTGGGAGCCCACCATCTGCAGATGGGGTCGCCCCCGGCGAGCTCTGCAAATCCCCATCATCTGGCAGGTGTCGTTTTGGGTTAATTAAGAGCTACACTGAGCCGATTTACCTGTCACTTCTGAGAATTTTAGGAAACTTCGACTTTCTTGCCATCTCTGAGCTTTTAGCAAAGGAGAAACAAAACATATCTAATTTCTGACAATTTTCCTAGCCCCGGAATCTCCAGGAAAGCTGCCTTAAAATAAAAAACTTTTTATTTTAATCAGTCCTTTCTAGTGACCTCATTGATCTTCACCACTCGTTCTTGTATATTTGGAAGACAGCACTATTCTGGGGAAACCCACCATTTATCCTGAATTTCTTAAGCCTCTGCTTTCTTTCTGAGTCTTCGAGGAATGAACATACATTCCTCAGCTTTACTCTGCTCAGTGGCTTTGGAAGGACTTTCAGTTTGTGTGTCAGGGGCCTTTCTCAGTAGTCAGGGCTGTGGTCAGAGGGTCTGGGGTGGGAGCAGGAACAATGGAGTTTTTTCTACCATCGATGAGAAGGCACCAAGTCCTCGACACATAAGGGTTTGCAAAGATCTGTAACTGTTAAGTCTTGTGATCTTCACAAGCTTCAGAAATAGAGATTTTCCTTCCTTCCATTTTACAGACAAGAAAACTGAGGCTCAAGAGGTAAATTCATGTGCCCAAGGCCACCCAGCTTATGAGTGGCAGAGTCTGGCCTGGACCGTGGGTCTGTCTGACTCCAGAGGTCATTTTTGGCCGTCTTCTCCCGGATAGACAGCTCTGGGTGAGGGTGAAGGGTGGAGCACCCCCGTGGCTGTGGTCCTGAGTGGGAGCCTGAAAAGGAGCCAACCCGCTGTTCTTGGGCCTGCTTACAGCCACCAAGCAGGGGGAGTCTGTCTCCTGTGCCCCAGAGTCCTGTCATGTCCCATCTACCTGGTCCCACCCCTTGGCTTTTTCTCATGCAGTTGCCCCTCCACCCCAACCCCACCACTCCTTTACCCAGTGCACGGTGCCCACCACAGACAGCTGGTATCTTCTGGCACCCTTAGATCACGTAAGCTGGACTCGAACCCTTATTCCCTGCCTTACGGAAAAGCCCTATGTCCTCCCCAAGATTTCTGCCACGTTTCCAGGGGAGGCTCACTTTCACAATCTTGCGCTCAGGCTCCCTGACATCACCGAATGCTCGGGCTCTCTGATCTCTTTTGCTCTTGGACCACATCCTTTCATCTCAGCCCCACTGGCCACCAGACACAGCACTTGGCCACCACCTTCGATTCCCGTGTAAGAAGAAAACACTGACCGAGTTGGCTTTACTGAATGTATCTGGGATGGTGGTTGGCAGAGGGGGTGGTTATAGGCTCCAGGAGGGACAACTTAAAATGGGAATCTAGACACCCACTTATATGTTCCTCACCCCCTACCCTCCCCACATGGGGGCTTGAGCCCAGCTCCTGCCTCTGCCCTTTTCTCCTGAAAACAGAACCTCCTGGGATACAGGGCCTTTCTTATGCACAGTGCTTAGGTCTCTAAACTCCATCCCTGACGCCAGTATGGGCTTTCTTTTGCATGTCCAAGAACTCAGTGGAAGCCTTACAATTCCTTTAGGCCTTCTCAGCTTTTAGAGGAGGCCTCCCCCCCCCTTCCTCAGTGTTCTGCATATGGGGAGAGGGGAGTTCTCGTCTCCCAGTAACATTACCTTGTCTCCCCTCTCACCAGTCCTATGATGTAGGCCCCTATTCAGGATGAAGAGACTCTGCCCAGAGAGGTTCAGTCACTTACCCAAGGCCACACAGCCAGTAGGCGGAGGGCTGAGTGCAGAGCCTACCCTTGCCCAGCCCTTCCACAGGAATGCCCGCACCCCTCTGTGTGCACACCTTCCCTGACCCCACCCTGTTTCTGCTCTCATGGTGTCCTGTGGGGAGGGGGGCCCAACCTGTAGTGCTGACTCCCAGTCTGGTCCCACTCCAGTCCTGGTTTCCCCTCGGGACTGCTCCCTCCCAGGAGGCAGGGGATGGAGAAGATGAGGACATATTTTGTTGGTGAGCGTTCCTAGGGGCTTACATGTGACCAACCCCTAGCAGCCCAGGAGCGGTCTCCGAGGAGGGCCTGTGTGCTACGCCTTCCAGGTGGAGGACTCCCTGTCAGTGGGCTGAGCTGGCACCCCAGTCTGCCTCACAGAAACTTTTCTATTAATGCATCAAGAAAAGGTTGCCCAGCTTAAGGGGTTGATATTTTTGAGAGATGCCAAAAGCATGGATCGGTTAGTGGAAAGAAATGAGAGGCTCGTGTTGTCCTTTGTGCTGGACAGTCATAAGGGAAGGTGTTTATTTTTTTTTAAATTCATTTCTGTCTGTGAGTGCAGCTGACACACAAGGTTACATTAGTTTCAGGTGTACAACAGCGATTCCACATGTTGATACATTAGAGCCGTGCTCCCGTCTGGTGTGGCTCCCGTCTAGGAAGGTGTTTATTGTGTGATCTTTGCGTCGGGCCAGCTAGCTGTACTTCTGGGGGTCCTAACAATGAGCCTGAAGAGGGGACTTCCATTTTCTGCCCTGGAGAGCATCACGTTGTAGCCATGTTGTCTCCTAGGCCCCCGTTCCCTCTTGCTTGGACTGTGGCAGCAGTCACCTGTCTGGATTCCCTGACCACAGGCTCACATTTGCCAGCCAGTCCTCCAGCTCCTGGCCCTCCCTAGTCTCCCCTGGGTCCTAGCTCTAATGCGAGGAAAGCATAATGTTCTTACCCCTCAGTTCTGCTCTGGGGTTTGCCTCTGCTGGGCCTCACAATGACCTGGCCATGCAGAGAGATGCACTCTGACCAGTCCCACCCCACATCTTTGCGTGTGCCTGGGAGAGCCTGCCTCCCTCTGCATATCAAAATCCTCTCTCTCATGTGCTCCCCGGCACCCAGAAAGTGCCCCCAGTGCTTTGCCCAGACCTTCTCTTGGTTGGACAGGATTCACTTTTCTAAGCAGCTATTGTAAGGTTTGAAGGAAAGAAGGTGAATGTTCCTCGGGTGTCGTGAGTGTGGTGAATTTAAGCAGAGGAGATGAAGCAGGAGATTGGCCTCCAGACCCAGAGAAGCCAGCAGCAGGTGGGACCCACTGAGCCCCCAAGGACAGGGCCTCCTTTGCTGCTAGAAGCATCACGGCCCCTGAGAAGTAAAATTCAAGCTCAGCTGACAAGAAGGGTCTTTTTAAAAAAAGAGACAGAAGCCCAAGATGGGACAGCACTGTCACATAGGCAGAGGGTCCTGGGCTGGAGGGCAGGAGGCCAGCCTCTGAGTCCCCCACCTTCCTGAGCTTCCATATCCTCACACAGAAAATGCAGACAGTTGCACCCACCTTGTGGGCTTCACAGGGTTGTCAGGAGGGTTCAGTGAGATTCTGGATGCCAGGGAGGCTTTGGTGAGCAGGATCAGGTCACTGTCATCATGGGCGACATTTGCTGAGCATTCACTGTGTTCTGGGCACTCTGTGTGTCACCCGTCCATTCTCTACCGTGATCACATGCAGGGCCAGCTATTAATTGCTCCTACTTTACTGAGGAGGGTACTGAGGCACAGAGAGGCTGAATGATCCGCCCAAGGTCACAGAGTTAGGACCAGGCCGACTCAGGATTTCAATCCAGGCAGTCTGGCTCCAGAGACCTTGCTCCCAGCCTCTGTGCCAAACTGACTGAGGACCGCTGGGTTCAGTGGTAGCTGTGGGCTCGAAGCCAGGCAGTCTGCTGCTTCCCAGCCACCTTTGGGGTCAGGCTAGGCCAGGTCTCTAGACAGGCAGCTTCCTTGGTATTTGAGGACATGGCCTCCCCACATCTCATGTGGCAAGGGCGCCCTACACTAGCTTTCTCTGTGGCACTTCGGATAATCAGACCACATCCCGGAGTGTCCAGCAGGTGGCTGGACCTGCCCCCCCCCCCCCCCCCCCCCGCCGCCCCGCGCCCCGCACTGGTCAGCCTCTTCCCAAGGTGGGGAAGCTCCCCTCACCCTGAATGCGCACTCTCCCAGCGCAGCTCACGGGACAGGGCTGGCTGAGGGTGCCCACAAAGCCCCCACTCAGCACACCAGGCAGGGGGTCCCTGGGGTTCTCATCGTCCACCGAGGAGCAGAGTGGTTGTGTGAGTGGAACCCACCAGTGGATCAGAGAAACCGGGTTGAATCCTGGCATGCAGGAGGTGCTCCATACACCCCCGGCTCTCAGTACTAATGCGGAAGTAGTGGGAGCCATCATCTGTGTCCCTGGTGCACTGTGTCCCTGCTCATTCATTCAACAAATAGTTTTCAGTGCCTTTAGATGTCAGGCCCTGTACTAGACATGGGGAGGGAGACGTGAATTTGACAGAACTCCGTACCCCCATTGAGCTTCCATTGTACTGGAGCAGACAGAATTAACAAGATGAGCACAAAAAACAAGAGATGTTGGGTCGTGATCAGTTCTATGGAAGAAAATAAAGCAGGAAAGAGGGATGGGGTAGAAGCAGTTTCCGTATTAAATTCGGCGGTCTGGAGATGAAATTGGAGCAAAACCTAGAAGGAGGTGAGGGAGAGAGCCATGCAGACATATGTGCGGGACCATCACGTATCGGGTAGAGGCAGGCGAGCTAC
The DNA here is from genome assembly GCF_023065955.2 of Ursus arctos. Taxonomy (NCBI): domain Eukaryota; kingdom Metazoa; phylum Chordata; class Mammalia; order Carnivora; family Ursidae; genus Ursus; species Ursus arctos. The sequence continues at coordinate 26,913,578 of NW_026622852.1, read as the reverse complement.
CGGCCATCCACGAATGCCGGCTGTCTGCTGTGGATGGGGCATTACACGGGGAGCACGAGGGGGTGGCGCACAGGTGCAGAGAGGAATCAGACCCAGACCTGCAGGACAGACACTCCCACGTCACAGGAGACTCCCATGTAGGTGCTGTGGGATGCTGCGGGAAACAGAGTCCCCCTGAAGAGGGGGCTCCCCAGAGAAGGAGGTATCAGAGAGCCAATTTGGGGACAGGGTAATGGTGGTGGAGGGTGGGGGGTAGATAACACAGACACAGTTAACTCCAGCTGAATGGACCCAAGACCTACACTTCCGGGGGCTGGAGATCAAGGAGGCTTCCCGGAAGAGGTGGCCTTGGAGCTGAGCCTGGCAGACAAGCATGATGTTGCTAGATGGAGAAGCAGAGACTGCCTTTGCCAGCACAGCCTGGTGCCCTGGGTCCAGGCACAATGCTGTCAGGAAGTGCCTCTGATGGGACAGCCCGGAGCCCTGAGGGGAGGGTGGCTGTCCCCCTTCTCCAGGCTGCTCAGTCGCTCTGATCCCCCACCCTGCCCCCGAGGAGGAGGAGGCACTGATGGATATGCCGAGGCTGGGCTGCTGCGGCCCAGCACTGTCACCATGCTCTCCCTCCCTCCGCCGGAACCTGACACCCTGACCACTGAGGCATAAAAAACAGAGAATTGGAAGGCTCAGCCTGTCAGGCTGGGAGTGGCCCCCAGAGAGGCCTGAGGAGGAGCGTGTGTGTGTGTGTGTGTGTGTGTGTGTGTGTGTGTGAGTGTGTACACGCTCCGCCAGTGGTTGCCTGTAGAAATGGGGAGGAGGCCAGCCGGGCCCAGGGGGTGGGAGCGGCCGGCCCCTGAGGCGTACTTCATTGTTCCTGCCCTACCTGGTGGAGCTCCAGGGACCCTACATCGGGGCCCGGATGCTGGGGAAAGAGCAGTGCTCCAGGTCCTGCCTTCTGGTTGGTCCTTCTGAAGGCTCCTGCCCTTTGGCCCTTTGGCATCCTTGAGAAGAATCCACGGAAGCATGTCTGGGCTGAGGGTGGTCTCGTGGGGCTGTGTAACTCCTGTCACCACGGCCAGGAAGGAGCCCACATGCTCTGTAACCAGTGGCTTACAAAGCCACTCACCAGCCAGCTACCAACACAACCAGGGCCAGGCATTGCGGTCTGTGCTAGGAGTCCGGCCCAAACCAGGCGCTCTGGGAACCCCGGCCACGGGGAGGAGGCAGGCTGCATAGCCAAGGCAGCTAGGTTTGAGGGCAGGAATTTTGAATTTCTTTCCTGTGACCGGCTGGTAGTAAGCAGGCTCTCCTGGGGCTGAAGAAAGTGCCAGACGCAAGAAGCAGGGCCCCATGAGCAGCTGCGCCAGAGTGAGCTGTCCTCAAGTCCTACTGTGCCCCCTTCTCCCAACACTGTCCCTACCCCGCACAGCTCGTAGTTTCTGCCCATGCATCCCCAGCAGCGAACAGCGGCCCCTTTCCCAATGCTGTGCTCCCCAGCCCTCTGGTCTGTCCCTTCATCTCAGCAAAGTCCATCTGCCTTCTCCTGGCATGGACCTGAGAGTCTGTCTCATCCTCCCCATTAGACCAGGGCCCTGGGAGCAGCCCCTTCTGGATTCACAACACAGAGGGCCGGACTAGAGCTGAGGTCACCTTTGGCTTCTCAGTCCGGACCCACTCAGGAAACACATGGGCAGTGGAATTGAAACCACACTGGGGTACTGGAGTGTCTCAGTCAGGGCTGAGAGCCAGGTGGTCTGCAGCTTTGAACTTGGGTCAAGGTCATTTTGTGAGCGACCCTGGGCATCAGTTTTTTCACCTGTAAATTGGTCCAATAACCCCAGGGAACACCTGGCACACGGTAGTTTCATGGTATGCATGTTGGAGGCTGGATTCACTCTCTCTGCTAAGAAAAATGGTACAGGGGGAAATACAATGCGAGTGTTAGCCATCCACCTGGTAAGGATGTGGGCCAGCCTTGCCTTTATCGGTTATGAAAAGTACCTGCAGTTTATGTAAGAGGTAAATGCCACTGGCATTTTCCAAACCTGACCTGACATTCGGTTCCTGTTTCTCTCCCCGCCGACCACATGCAGGGAGTGAGTTTTCCGGGAGCCCCTACAGCCACCCTCAGTATCCCTCGTACAACGACTCCTGGAGGTTCCCCAACCCGGGGCTGCTCGGTGAGTACTGGTGGAAGCCCTGTGGAGCCCCTGGGCCCTCAGCTGCCCCATTAGGACCCTTCTTTGGGCCACGGTCCCTTGACAGCCTGAGGGCTGGTCCCTGAGTGAGGGTGGGTAGCTTGCCTCAGGTGCCTGCTATCTGGGAGTTATGATGAGAGCTTTGGACAGTAAACACCACTCCAGCTCTGCTCGAGCCCTCGTCCCTCCCCCAGATATTTGGGTGGATAAGGGAAAATGGAAGAGAAGGGAAACAGAGGAAAAGGGGCATTGAAGTGACGGGGGGAGTGTAGGAAAAGTGCCTCCCCGAGAGTAACATAGTTCTTAAGAATCGTTGAATCTTCCAGTGAGAAACCTCTAAGAGGCAGCAAGGAGGCCAACTTGGATTGATTGGTAGTGGCTACCTGTCTTGATAGGACTCTGAGGCTTAGTGATCGATTAGTGATGTCTGCTGTGGACATCAGCAGAGCCAGCTCCACTGGGAAATTGATTGCCCTGTGCCTGAAGGCCTTCCAAGTCATGCCGTTCTGAGCTCAGCTGGTACCCAACCTCTACCCAGGCTTCATGCTGGCAGATTATCCATTGCTGGGGCCAGCTTGATCTGTGTACATCATCAAAGATATTTGGGCCACTCCAAAGACCACGCAGGGCTAACTCAGCCCTCAAAAGGCCAAGGAGAGCCTTTTGTTTGTTGAAATGAACTGACATGAAACCAGCTCGTGAGTGATAAAGGGAGCTGAAGGTTCTGGAGCATGAAGCAGGGGCCCAGGGCTCACAGATGTCACTCACCACCTGGGATCGGAGCTGTCCAAGGAGCCTGCACACAGATCCTATCCCAGCAGTCAGCTGAGGAATTCCTACACAGGTCAGGACGAGGCTCAGACACCATCCAGGTTTGTCTGTCCAGCTTAACAAGGCCAGCTTAAGTAAAAGCCTGTTAATCCCTGGATCCTGAATTATTTTTGGACTGGGAAACAGACTTCACCAGAAAAGCAAGAATCTGGTCCCTTCACACTCAAGTTGCCAGGTCATGAGTCTGTGATTAGGTGACAGAGGGCAGACACGTGACAGACACACCATCCCTTCTTGGCTACCACCCTTCCGTGCACTTGGGCCTCAGGCTGCCCAGAGCATTCTGACGTGGCATGCAAAACTTGTGGGTACAATAAAGAACGATGCCAGTTAGTACTCCAGGTCCCTATGCCTGGAGATTTCATTTTATAGAAGACTAGGATCTTACTACCTATGGCCTCCTGGACAGGCTGATCTGTGGACTTCTTTTTTGGTTTTGGTAAAAATCAATTCTAAGTATTTGAACCATGTCTCCACTTACCTAATGCTCTTCCTGAAACAGGCCCTGGTCTCTGAGTTGGCCCAGCCATTAGTCTTAGGAGGCAAAGGCTAACTATGGTCTCCCTGAACCAGAGTCTTTCAGAGGGGTGGGAGCAGAGGGCTGGGTCTGGAGCCCGAGCGGGTGGCAAGGGGATGTTGGGGCTAGGCGGCACCTGAGGCCTTCGCTGCTCATGCTGGAGTGAAGGCAGTTCACGTCCCCAGGTGTTAAGCATGGGCTGTGTGCCTGCTATGGAAAGATGTGGACTCTGTCTCAGGGAGCCTCCAGCTGGGGGTGAGGAGGGCTCAGGCAAGGGTGCTGAGAGGGGCTCAGTGCCTTGAGAGCGACCAGAGCTGGTATGGAGAGGAGGAAGAACCAAAACTCTGTCCATCTAAATGAGTACCTGCTCATTGTGTGGGCGCTGGGCAAAACTCTTCATGTGGGTTACCCTACTTTATCATTTCAACAGCCCAAGGGAGTTCATACTATTATCACTAGTATACAGACGAAGAAGACAGTGAGACTCAGAAAGGGTCATTAACTTACCTGAGGTCACACAGCATGCAGGTGGCAGAATGAGGGCTCAAACTCGGGTTACCCTGACCCTGGCCTCCACAGGAAGCCATTAAGGGGCCTGAATTCTCAGACCATCTATGAGACGAGGACAGCTCTGATCAATTTTTGAAAGCCAGGTTATTGTATTTATCTGTCAGACTTTCATTTGCAAACCACAGAATCCGGGCTGGTTGAAGCAGGAAACCAGTTTATTAAGGGATATTGCAGGCTTCCAGAATCTCCAGGAGGACCAAAGAGATAGGTGTGGCACACACGGCCGGGAATATCACCCCACCACACTCCAGGGCTGCCGCAGCCCTCCTGCTGCTGCCAGCTGGCTCTAGGCTCTCCGCTGCTGCCCTGGCCAGGGTGCGTGAGTGCTGAGGCCGCCGCCACCAGAGCTGGGCGCTCTGCCATCCACTCCTCGGCCCACCCACTTCCTCATGGCGCCCCCTGCCCGATCGAAGCCACATGCAAGAGACTCTAATAGGCAGAGCCCAGGGGACACACTTGTGCCCTAGCAGCAAGGGGAATGGGAGAATGAGTTCATTCAAAGAGGCGGGCCTCATACCACAGGGCGCCCTGCAAACAGGAAAAGTCAAAACAATGTTGGGCGATGACAAACATGAGAAAGGGCCCCACACTTCCCAAGCCTGTGACCTGGGGAATCACAGGTCATCCCCCAATCTGGGCCTCAGTTGCCTCAGGTGTAAAATGAGGATAATTGCCACTGGCCGCTTCGTTCAGGCAGGAGCTGAATGTGACGCTCTCCTGAGGCCCGCAGCCCTGAATAAGCAGCGATCCCGCTTTCCTGAAGATGGGTGAGATGCTACGCTCACTCTGCCACAGTCTTGCAAATAAGTTCCAGGCCCATCACATCTGCCAGATGCCCTTTTGCCAGAGTGTCTTCAAGCCTTTAGCTGAAAGAATCCCACTGGACCAGAGAGGTAGACCGATTAATTCTGGGGAAGGTACCAGGGGGTAGAAAGCTGCTCTGAGGCTCCTTGGTGTTCCTGCTAGATCAGTGGGAGCTGCAGAAACAGGGGAGAACCACTGTGCGCGCGCACACACACACACACGCACGCAGTCCCCCATGTGCTCACGCCCTCACACACACCACCCGTACCCTGGCCAGCCTGGTTGAGGTCCCCTTCAGAGAAGCCCCACCAAAGCCAGGATGGGCAATGCCGCCCTAGTGAGGCTGCGCACTGACCTCTCAGGAGAACTCCCCTCCCGCTGAGCCGCCTCTGCTGGAGCGGCCTGCATGTTGCCCACACAAGGCCCAGCCAGGGTGCAGTGACCGGCTTGGGGGACACAGAGGCAGGCAGGGTGGGGAAGAAAGCAGTGGTCAATTAGGATGAGAAAGGGTGTGCCTGTGCCACTCTAAGGGGATGAAGGAGTGAGCGGGAGCCTGGAATGACTGTGTCAAGAAGCAAATTGATGATACTGTGAATTAGAGAGGAAAAATGACAGAAGAAAAGGACAAGCTTATTCTAGATGGAGGCTTAATGGGCACCAGAAAGAGTGTTTTGTAAGGTGATGTTTCCATTTCTCACAGTAAACACAAGAATTTTTGATTTTTCGGGACAGGCTGGCCCTGAGATTCGGAGATTAGGCTTTGGGAGGGAAGTGAGTCAGCAGGGGGCAAGAGGTGGCCGGTGGGGAACTCGGGGGACTGAGCTGGATCCTCCAAGGAGCTTACTTCCGTTTGCTGGCCCTCGAGGCCACTTTGTGAGGGCAGCCCCTGCGGCTTTCCCGCTCCCGTGCCGTGCCCAGGCCTGAAGGGGTGTCCCCACCCCCCCCACACACACATTCCTCTCTCCTGGGCTCGTCTGAAGGCAGGATGCAGGGCTGGCACCGCAGATTCTCTGTGGGTGACTGTCCTAATGCTGTCCCCATCCCAGAAGAGAGAGCAGAGGAGCCTGGCTGACAGGCGTCTCTGAGTCAGGGCTTCAACCAGGAAGGTGACAGAGGAGGCAGCAGAAACAGCCATCTCTGGGAACACTCAGGCATGGGATTGGTGTCTCTGCCTTCTGGGACAGCAGGCACAGCGAGGCATTTCCCACTCCTCCTCCGTTGTCATTGCTGCCTGAGCCATACTCCCTCCGGGGGTGGGGCGGGGGCAAACGGAGGAAGTAGTGTGTCTGTTCATTGGGACTGGGTTTGGAGGGCCAGTGGCGTGTGCTAAACTGCCTCCTCCATCCTGCCCTCGAGATTACATACTAGCTGTATGGTCTTGGGGAAGCTACTTAGTCTCCCTGTGCCTCAGCTTCCTCATCTGCTACATGGGGACAATACTAGTTCCTACCTGATGGAATTGTTTTGGAAATGGAAAGAGTGAATGGCTGTAAGTGGCTTAGAAAAGTATATTTCCAAAGCACTTTCACATCCTTTTCTCAAGGTGCCCTTCTATGGCCCCCTTGTGACTCCCTTTTACAGATGAGAAAACTGAGACTCAAGGGAGTGAATCCACTTGTTCAAGGTCACTCAGCCAAGAGTGATAGAGTCCAGGCCTTGGTGCTCAGTGATGGTATCTGAGAGAATCACCAGGGTTGGTTTGGATTTGGCTGGGATTTCAGAATAAATACGAGTCTGCTCCCCCAGGGAATCAAGCAGCTCACTGTGCCCACCCCAAGAGATGCATGGTCCACAGTGGCTACCAGGCCCCCCCCCACTGTCCACCTGGATAAACACAGCCCCCCAGCATTGGGTAGACAGGCTATGGACCGCACTGCAGTGGGAGGAGTCCTGAATGCGGGCAAGGCTCTGGCACTGAGAGGCCCTGTGGCTTTGGGCATGTGGTTTTGGTTTGCTGAGCCTCGTTTCCTCACCTATAAAATAAGGCAGTGGCCTAGCATCTCTAAGCTGTGTGGTTCTGAGACTCCTGGTCTCCCTGAGCCCCCAGACTCTTTCATCCCTGGAGAGGAGTTCGGGCACAGCATAGGCCTCCTGGAGGCCTTGTCCGAAGCAGGTAGTCCCAGAATGAAGCCTTGAGACAGTGGGAGAAACCCAGTGTGGCCCTTACCCTGGCTCTGTCTGGAGGTCACAGGCAGGAGGGCTCCACCTTGCCCTTCTCTCATGGACTCCCATACCTCAGGCTCCCTATGTCTGTCTCTTCCTGTCCTGCAAACCCAGCCCAACCCACATCCTCCAGGAAACCTGACTCCGCCAGAATCATCTTGCAATCCCTGGAGCTCTTTTCTCAGAGCTCTAATCCCCCTGTGGACTCAACATTGGTCTGTGATATTTGTGATTATTGCCCCTTGCTGTCCCCAATAGAGCCAGAAAAGAAATGAGTGAATGGGCAGGGGTCTTCGCTATTGTTTGTTTCCTCAGTGCAGCTGGGCGCTTACTCATGCAGCCTGGCTGGAAGCACGTGCCGCGTGCCCGGCTGCAGACCGGGGACGGAGGACAGACACCCGGAAGAGCAGAGCCCAGCCCCTGCCCATGTGGGGCCTCCATCCGGGGGTGGGGAGAGCAGTAAAAAGGTGATTGGAGCACCCGGTCCAGGCTGCAGAGGAGGGTGAGCTCAGGGCGGGGGCTTGAGGAAGGAGCATAGGAAGAGGCAGAGAGGCAACAAGAGGAGGATAAAATGAGTTATCTCACCTGCCCTGGAGGTTGAGATGAGACAGGGCATGTGGAAGCAGAGCGGTGCGAGGCAGGAGAAATGCTTCTCCGCGGAACGCTGCTGTTAGCACGAGGGTATCCGAGACCTCTGCAGAGTCTGAGTTCACTGGAGTGTGCTATGTGCGTGGGGTGGGGTGGGAAGCAGCGGTTGTGGGATGGAAATTCCTAGAGGACGGCGGAGCTAGGTCACAAAGTATCCACTGGGCGAACTAAGAAGTGCTACCTTTTCACCCTCTAGGCCGGAAGTTGGCAAACTTGTTCTGTCAAGGGCTGGATGGTGACTATGTTGGGCTTGGCAGGCCATGTGGTCTCAGGTGTGGTATTCAGCTCTGCTGTGGTAGCAGGAGAGCATTCGCAGACAGCACAGAATCAAACAGGCAAGGCCGAGTTCCAGAAAAACGTTATTTACTGAAACGGGCAGCAGGCAGGATTTACCTGAGGGCCCCAGTCTGCCCACCCCTGCTCTAAGTGGGGAGGAGGCCTTGAACTCTTGTGAGCCGGAAGCAACCCTGATTAGGTTTGCAATTTGGGGAATAGACTGGGACAGAGATCTTGGCGGCCTGGGAGGAAGGGGAGGAGGAAGGAAACCCTGGTGGAAAAGGGACCCCAGGTATGGGGTTGCAGGCACAAGGTCATCCTCGAACCTCTGTGCCCTCTTCTGTCTCCCCCAGGCTCCCCGTACTATTACAGCGCCGCGGCCCGAGGAGCTGCCCCGCCTGCAGCCGCCACTGCCTACGACCGTCACTGACCCTCAGAGCCAGGCGGGCGCCAAGCACTTATCACACATATCACTGAGGGTGATAGCCTCTCAGCCCCTCCGAAGACAGCCAGAGGGGCCCAATGAGACCATCCCCCAGCAATCCCCTCTCGCCTGAAACTCTCTCCTGACCTTTTCCTGCCAGAGAGCTGGGGTTCTATGGTAAGGCTGTTGGACTTCTAGACACACGTCCCTTTCTAAGAGTCAATCAGTGAGCTTCTCCCAATAGCAACTGGGTCTCTGCAAAGCCACAGACTTTTCTGCAGACAACGTAGCCCCGGCCTAGCCTGCCAGTCCCCAGCTGTCTGACCATCCACCCGTCTTCCTGCCCCAGGCCTGGGAAGGAGAGCTTGCTTTTGTCACTTCAACAGCACCCGTGTAAATACCTTCTTGCTTTTTTGTGGGCCTGAGGGTCCAACTGAGTGGACTGCCCACCCGTTATGCATCCAATACTCCTGATGTGTCACAGGACATCTTAGACCTGTGTGCAGAGCATCCCCTCCGTCCTGGCTTCCCCCACAGGTGGGCTTGGAGTTGTCCTTGAGACTGAGGATGCCCCCCTCTGGGCCCAGCCTCCTGCTCATTGCTACTTCTTTAACGTCTGGACTAGGAGTCTCATTGGGCTGGTTATGCTTCAAGCTTCCCCCCTGAGACCCCTCCTCAGGAGAATCACGCTGGAGAGATGCCCTGGCTTCTTGACTCTATTTTCCTGGGCCCAGTGCATTGTGAGCAGCTCTTTTCCATATCAAAGGACTCGAAGAGAACAAAGAAGTGTCTGGGAGATTCCTCAGCTACGAGTCTAAAGATGCTGTCCAAGGTGCTGACTGCATTGTGGACTTTGAATGCTGGGGCTGGACAGGACCCAGAAGACCGTAGTCTAAGGAGAGGACTCCCAAGCCCCTGGAACCACTGAACTGAACTGAGCTGTGTTTTCTGAGGTGTGCCCAGGCTCATATCACATCGGACACCCACCATGGACATTTCTTCCACTCTCCAGGAAGCCAGAAAGTGGATTCTGGGCAAGCCTGTCCCTGCCATGTAGACAATAATGAACAAAAGGACATTCTTGCACTGAGGACCACAAACACCTACAGCAGTCAGCCAGAACTTCCTGATCGGCCCCTCCCTGTTCTCATGGAGCCTAGTATGCAGCTGGGAATAGAGGTGTTGGGGTGGGAGCAGATGTCTAACTTTGCACAGTGGGTATATACCTATTGATGCAAGGGGTTGTGATGGTCAGGGCCATGGCCAAGGGCCCCAGGAGCCTGGAGGGGAGCTTGGAGAACACACTGGAGGCTGGAGTGGTCAGAAAAAAAACACCTGGGAGGATGCGGGGGTCAGAGGAAGGCCTTCTGGGAGAGGAGCAGGATAGGCAGTGAGGAATTGCTGTGTGAACTGGGAGTGGTTTTGAAATAGGGGTTCCAGGGGCCACTATCTCTTTGCCTGGGGCCTCATTTCCTTCAGTAGTCTCTCTTGCCAACTCAGAACAGCAAGGTGGAGGCCCTATCCCAATCTGGGCTGAATTACAGTGATGACAGTGGACTTCGCCATCTTGTGTGACGGTGTCCCCGATGTTTGCATGTCACCAAGTTGTCAAAGAGCTGGGGCAGAGCAGAGCGTGCACTTGAGGTTAGTGGGCCTGAGAGGTCTTGTCCTGGCCACACCACTTCCTTGCTGTGGGACCTTGGACAAGACCTTCACCTTTCTGAGCCTTGGCTGCCTTGGTACAGCAGGGTCACCTGCAGGGTCATCCCCTAGCTCTTTCCTTGCCTTTCTCTTTCCCAGGATGCTAGGGCTGTAACTGGGTCACTTGGGGGCAGGTCCTCTACTTCTGAGCAAGCATATGGGGTGGGCATCTGAGTCCTGCTAATGTTTGGACCAAGTGGGAAATAAGAACACCCAGAGAGATGGAAATCAGCCTTGAGGAAGATCTAGTTCAGCTCCCCTCTGGGGAAACTGAGGCCCAGTTTGGGGAAGCCCAGGGCGATGCAGGGAAAGAGAACAGACCTCCTCTGTCCACCACCAAGTGTTTTCTCCCCAACAGCCTACAAGGTGGTGGGAGAGAAGAGGAAACGGGGGCTCAACAAGGTGGAGTCCCCAGGCAGTGACTGGCAGAGGTGGGGCTGGGATTCAGCCTCCCGACCCCAGGCACAAAGTGATCCTTCCATCCCCGGGGAGGGAAGTTGACTGGAGTGCGGTGGGAGATCATTCTGGGCCCACTGCCATAGATGGAGTGTCCTGGGGTGTTAGAAGCTACGAGGAAGCCCAGCCACCCAGGGCAGAAGTGGAGCCAGGGGGCTCCCTGCAGGCACACCCACCACCTTGGAACCTGCTGGGCAAAGAAGGGAACCAGCTGGGGGGCAGACCCCACCTCCAGGAACAGGATGAACCAGCTCCCGCCTCCACCTGCCAGGCAAAGTAGGAGAAGGTACATTAGCTGGCCTCTCCTTTCCTCCTTCCCTCCTTCCCTTCCTTCTGCAGGAAGTGGTGAGCTCAGGCCTTTGGCCTCTTGCACCCACACCTTTGGTACTTTTCCCTCCTTGTGGTCTCAGGCTATTGGGAGGTCAGCCTTCCCTGAACCAACTGCCTAAGGCGCACGCTATCCTTCCTCACCGAAGCCCACCCAGCCCCATTCTCTTCCTTCTCTTGCCCTGTGACGAGCACCCTCCATGCTTTCCTCTCTCCCCTGAGGCTCTGCTGGTCTTCAGATTGCATTTGTATTTATTAGACACCCCCCCTATTCCTGGGCTGCCAGGCAGAAGCACAAGAGCGCAAGGATGTACACGCACGTTCTCACACACGTACCTACTCTCCCCAGCTCAGTCTGCGCGCTGCCTGCTGGAACTGCCTGGGAGCTTGGAGAGAAAGGGTCCAAAGGACACAAGCCGTTGAGTAAATGTCAGAGAATTCTGAATGGAAAACACAAGGCCAGGGCTTTCACCAGCATTGTGGCTGGAGGCCTGGGGCACTCCTCCACAGGCCTTCAGCCCTGTGTTCCGGCTCTGACTTTTGGAAAGGACCTTGTGGATTTTATGAAAAAGTTTCATACCATTAGTCTAGCTCCAACCTTGAAAAATCTGATGACATATCAATTCCAATCTCCCTTTCCCAAGGCGCCTTAGTCAGGGTTAGCCCTTTCATAACTCATGTTTGCATGGTGCTTTGCAATCCTCGACCATTCCCTGGGGCCAAGATCACAATACCCAGTTTACAGATGGGAGAACTGAGATTTGCAGCTTGCATGGAAAGACAGAGGGGAGGTGAATTCTCAGATCTTTGGGGCCCATTCTCTCTCCACAGAACTGTGCTCCTGTCATGGGAGCATATGGCTTAGACACACCCTTCAATCTCCTAGAAACCCCCTAGACCCACAATAAGGAAAGAAAGAACAGGGGCCCAGAGGCTGGCCTGACTAAATGGCCTGAGACTTGGTGGCTTTGCTGGTCTACCTTGATTCCCATTAACACCAAACCTGCAAAGTCTTCACCCAGATTCATCCACACTTCTTCCCTGCTGGGTCCTGAGACTCCGAGGGGATCAGAGCGTGTCCAAGACCACACCATTAGGCCTGGCGGGGCCTGGACGTGGGCCCGCCTCTGACTCCCAGGGTCTAAGGTTCTGGGGGTTATGAGATGTCCCCTCGCTGTGGCTCAGACTCCAGACCTGTCTGTGACAACATGTAGGCATCCCCCAGCCGGGCCCTGAGGGCGGCCACAAACCTAGGAAACACAGATCTCAATCTCCAGGGCCCAGAACTGCTGCTTCCCTGGTCAGGCAGGTGGAGTCATGCCACTCAGGCAGGGCATGACACGGCATGCAGGGTGGGACCCGAGACAACCAGAGGGCTGGTTCCAGCCAATGGCATTCAAATGTGAAAGCTTTTAAAATGCTCTTCCAGCCAAAAGAATGTTTTGTGGGCCACATTTGACCCACTGGTCCATAGCTCGTGACCCCCAATTTTTGTCCAGTGCTCCCTTTCTTCTTCACCTCCTTGCCCTTCATTGATGATGGGAACCCAGAGAGATGGGAGATGAGGCCAGTCACTGTCAGGGACAGGCATTCCCAGTCCTTCCTCCCTCCCTCTTCACCCTGGGCTCTTGAAGACCATTTGGACCTTGAAGGTGGGTGGGATAGAACAGTTGGGGGTTGTGGGGGTAGAGGGACTGTTGGCTTTGAGAGGAGGCCAGTGCCGCTGGGGTCTTTTCGTGTGTGTGTGTGTGTGTGTGTGTGTGTGTGTGTGTTGGGGGGGGGAGGGGACATGCTCCAGATGTGGCCATGGGGCACTGAGGGGTGAAATCCCTTTATGAGAAGTCATAGCCCAGAGCAACTGTCCTGCCTTTGGCAGCCTCTGGCACCAGCTTCCCCACTTCTGGATGACATTTCAGCTAGAATTTAGCTTCAAGCCATGGGGAGCAAATCTTAAAAACAAACCAAGGACTCCTGACAAATACCTAGAAACAAGATATGTCTCAGCACAGCTGCCCCGAGGGTAGAGAAGATTCCAGGCCCCTGGACAGGCCAGGCCCAGGCAGGAGTGGGTGGACCCCCACAGCACTCTGGGCTAGACCAGCTCTGGGTGGCTCCGCTAAGACGCTGGCTCTGCGGCCGCGGCCCTGTCACCCGCCTAGGAGCCTGCCTCTGTGGTTTCCAGGCGCGCGCATCGGTGCTCCTGAAGAATTTATTCCTTTAGTGCTTTTGGCCTCGGAGAGGTCCAAGGCAAGTGCATTTCTTAAAAGGTAACAAAACATTATCGGAAAGTTGGACAGTCAGGCCATGACTCCTACCCTGCAGTCTGCCCCACCTCCCAGCAGCCCCTTCAGCCCCTTGTCCCCTGACGACCCCTTACCTCAGGATTCCCTCTTGCATATTCATGGTGGAGCCACAGTGTTGATCTGTTGATCCGCACTTCCCCACTGTCAGCTCGAGGCTGCGCCTCTGGAGTGGCGGCCAGGTCCCAAGGGGCTGCCGTGGAGGCCTGGAAGCCAGTCCCCGGCCTGCCTGTTCTCCCGAGGAGGGGTCTGCAGCTTCTCTGACGTGGGCTACTTGGCAGGAGCAGCCAGGCACCAGACTTTCTTTCCTTTGCTGGGATTTCTCCACACGGGGGTCCCGTTCCTGGACCACCCCTCACCCTAGGATCAAAGGAGACCTAAGGATCATGTCCCTGCCAATCTAGAGTTTCAGTCCATGTGTTCCCAGGGGTCCTCTTTAGCCCATGTCTGAGTTAGAGGTAAATGTAACCACCGTACAGTAAGTCTAGATATTCTCCTTCCCACGTCTTAGGCCCCTGAGCAGCAAAGGAGAAAATGCAACTCTTTATTTATTGAGGGTATAGTAATGAATTCTAAAATGGAGTTGGTCTCAGGTAGTATATTTGGCCTGTGGGCAGGACAAGGCGGGCAGGAATCCCACCTTTCAGCTTTAGACAGCTCCGAGCACCGCTCAGGGAAGGAAGCATGTGAAACAGCAGGAGGCGGGGCAGATGGGGAGTCAGGCCCCCCTTGCCCGACTCTAAGGCCTGGCTGGAGGAGGTCAAGCTGAGCCTCACCCACCCCAACTGCAGGCCCACCCAATCCTGCAACTCTGGCCACCGGGCCACCCTCATCCCCAGAAGCACCATGCATAAGACCACGTCCCTCATCTTCTCTAAAAGCACCATTAAGAACAAGTGATTTTGGATGATGGATTTTTGATTTACAAATGGTGCATTTCCCTTGGAGTGGAACAGAAAGGAAACCACTTAATGGCTCCCTTATTTTCAAGCATGAATACATTTTAATGAAACTATTTTATTGTATTTGAGGAAATGGAGAGTTGAACATTCCAACCAATCAATAGACAATTAATTGCTATAAAGCTAAAAATAAATAAGTCCTGAGTCTTTTTGAAATGCCCTGCAAAACTCAGAGCCTCCGGATCAGGCCTTCCCCTCCATACGTGTGCACGTGAGTGTGTATGTGCACACACACGCACACACCCCTGCATCTCAGATGTACTTGAAGCTCAGACACACTGCTGAGTCTCCTCATGCCGATTCTTGCCTGCTCTCCTCACCTTTGGTCAGAGATGGTGAGCAGACCTGGCAGCAGCCCATCCTGGGGCTCAGAAAGAGGCAGGCCCATCCCTGGGCCCCACGCTACCAGCTCAGTGTGGGGTAGAGTGGACAGCGAGGGCCCCCTGGTTGCCCCCACTGCTGGGCCTCCAAGTCTGGGCCACGGGTGGGAATCTGATTTGGGTTTTGCCCTGACTTGCTGGCAGATGCTGCCCTGGTTCTTCACCCTCTAGTGGCCTTTGGACATTGAGTATTTATAGAAATAAATGCAGATTACATTGCAAGTGGAACTCTTTGCCAGGAAGACACATGGATTTAGCTTCTCATTGAGACAGTTGACTTTGTCTTAGGGACAGACCTTCCAGCATCAAAGAAATACATATCTACTGTATCCGCCAAAGTTTGTGATGCCTGCATAGACGCTTACTTGTAAAAAAAAAAAAATACAAAAAAAAATCCAACAACAAAAAAACAAAACCACAATTGAATTGCCTTTGAAAGTGGGAGATGATCTGTCTCCAACAGATTGAAAAAAAAAATGCTTCTTAAAAATGTGTATGTTTTGTATTCTTTTTTTCTAGTAGAAAATAACTGACTTGAAATATTGGTGTTTTTTTTTTTTCTTAGTGACGTGTGTTGCTTTTGTGTGTAATAATATTTGAATGTAATTACAGCAGTGCCAATTTGCCAAAGATGTCGGACATATTTTTCTTTTGTTGGGAGGAGGGCAGGGGCTGGGGGTGGGACTTGGGAGAAAACAGGGGTGGGATTTTGGTTTAATTTTTTTACCTTTTTTTCCTCTTGTCAAACCTGAAATTTGTGATTTTATTCTAAGTTAAATGGTTGATTGCAACACTTTTATTTTAGATTAGTTGAAGAAACTTGCAATAAGATTGGCGTAGTTCTAATATCTGTGTGTCTTTTCATGAGTGACTGTTACTTGTGAAGAATTGATTTTATGTAACCTTTATGTGAGATAATTATTTGTAAATACTTGCCATAATTTTATTGGTTCCTAAAATAAAAGTAATTTTTTAAGTTCAGAAAAAGAATTTGATTTCGTTTGTCTTTACAACTTCATAGATGGTTTTTGACAACTTTGACAAAGCCATGTGGGGCCGTGGGGAATTTTATTGGCTCTCCTGATGGAATCGGGGTCAAACAGATCCACGCAGCCACAGCAGTGTGGTGCGGTGTCGGACCGTGGCTGGGGCCAGGCAGGAGGGTTCCCGGGCAGGGAAGCTGGCAGCCCATGGGGCTGGGGGTAGCCCCGCCCTGAATTGGACCCCTTGCTCTGATACTCGATAGCTGGAGAACCTCAGTGAGTTCTGTCACTCCACTCATTAGCTCCAAAATGGTCAGTAACACCCACCTCATTTGTTCATTCAACAAATAATGTTTGAGCATCTCCTCTGTCCCCAGCACTGGGGACACAGCAGTGAACAGGGCTAACAAGGACCCCAGTGACATGAAACTCACAATCGAGTGGTTTCTTGTGGGGGTAACGTGAACACACACTGAATGTGTGCTCAGTAATGGTGTGTGCACGCACACGTACTCTTAACCTGGATCTTAAAACTGCCTGAAATCAAAAATGTCTGGGTGTTACCCACACACCTGGAACATGCAAACAGAGCTTAGGAGCCCACCATGCCAGGAGACCTTGTCTTGGGCTCCAAAGCCACACGCCCGACCCAGCGAGGGCTCAGAGCCCAAGGATCCACGATCTTTCTGTGGAAGGTGGTCCGTCCCTACACCTGCAGAGCAGAGCCGTTTTGACTGCATGGGAGCCCAGGAGCAGCTTTCCATCAGGGGCAGTTGCAGACCCGAGCCCTGCCCCTGCTGGGCGGTGTCAGTCTGCAAGGGCAGGCAGGGACCGCGGCGCCCCTTGGCACAGTGTGTGCGACACAGTAATTGCCAGAGATGGAGTGGGTGAGTGACCGCGTGGGGGCCGTGGGCTGCGACTCATTCATATTTAATAAAGCCGGCTGTGCAGCCTCCATTCATTTTGGCGATGGATGGTGACGAAGGTGATTCCTGAGGGAGAGACACATGCTGGTGCAGCGAGCGCTGGCCCAGCGCCTCTCTTCCCAGCACTCGTGGCTTAGAGGCACAAACTTCAAAGAGAAGTGGCAGCATTTTAGAACTGACAACGGGAACCTCTGCTGATGCAGAGCAGACACCGCCGTCCCTGATGCCACAGCCCTGGGACAGATGCCCCCAGCCTGCCCTCCTCGGGGGTGGGGCACCAGTATCTGCAGTAGCCCGCGCATGTGCAGCCCCTCGGGACGGCAGAATGCAGGCCATGCAGCCTCCAGCAGCACCTCTGACCTCAGCAACCATCACAAAGAGGAGGAGAGGGGGATGCCTGAGGTCTGCGGTGTGAGACTTAGCCTCAGGCCCACCCATTACCCCAGCTCCTGCAGGAGCCAGGCCCCACGCTAGGTGCTGAGAACAGCTCCGACCTGTGGAGGGATGAGGCTGCACTGGGGCTGTGAAAAAGGCAGAAGGATAAAGGCCAAGTGACCAATGTGAGTTTTGCCAAGATATTTTCTCAGCTGTAAACAAGACAAAATTTTACATCCAAAGGTCAAACTCTAGTTGGAACCTTCCCTGAGCCAGCCTCAGTACTGAATACAGGACGAGGGTTGCTACAGACCAAATGTGTCCTGGCAAAATTCATATATTGAAACTTAATAAGAGAGACCCTGGGGAGTTCCCTCATCCCTTCCACCATGTGAGGACATAGGAGACAGGCCTTCACTAGAAACCAAATCTGCCGATGCCTTGATCGGACCCCCAGCCTCCAGAACTGTGAGAAATAAATGTTCATTGTTTAAACCACCTAATCTGTGGTATTTTTGTTATAGCAGCTGGAAAGGAATGAGACAAAGTTCGAATGCAGAAATGAACTATCAAGGAGCCTACCAAAGCCCCAAGAAGTTCTTTACCTCACATCTTCCACTCAAATAAGCCCCTGGTGGATTCAACAGCTATTTATTTTTTTTTCTTTTAAGTAGTCGCCATGCCCAGTGTGGGGCTTGAACTCACAACCCTGATTTCAGGAGTCGTAAGCTCTACCAACTGGGCCAGTGAGGCGCCCTCTAAGCAGCTACTTCTTAAATTTTTAAGATAGAACTAACGGTGTTTATAGATGAATGTATCTCAAACCTCTCTATGGAATGTGACTTTGTAAGCTTAAAAAGATGGACAAGCCTCAAAGGAAAAGAAAGAATTTTGACTACTTATTTTTTAAACTTTAAATGTACAAAAAAATTAACAAAAAAGGACAAATGATGTGGAAAAATAGACCTATGAAACGTGAAGAGGTGCGCTGGCCTTAATATATGAAGATTTTGAATGCAATGATATGAAAAATACTACTGTCCCCAATAGAGAAATGGCTAAAAAAGACGCATAGACCACTCACACATGAAGACATACGAAACAGGACTACAAGTGCAACCCGAGATTAAAAGCAACATGATTCAGTTTCACAAAGATCTCTTTTTGAGATCCCCAGTTCTGGTGGGGGTATGAAGAAAGGGGACCCTCCCCCATGCTCCCACTGGCTGGGCTGACGGCAGGAGGCCCCACGCCGGCTCCGGCCCCAGGGACACCTGGAGGAGCAGGTACTCCGAAGGAGGGGTTCCGGGATGCTGCACTGATGCCTGCCCACCCCCAGGCCTGTGGTTTTTCCACTGGGCTGGCTGCCTGCAGTCACAGGACGACATCGGCAGCCCAGGTCAAGTGGGAAACACGGCGTTTCAAGCCCAGCAGTGTCATCAGGAAGGGCACGCGAGCAGCAGAGTTCCCCACATTATCCACAAACATGTGTAAATATCACGACGGCTCGTAATGTAACTAAGAAAATCACTTCCCATTGTTTCCCCTTCAGTGATATTTTCTGCTTGGCTGAGTTTGCTTAGCGCACTGGAAAGGCCAACTCATCAGTTCTTGTTGTTAATCAAGAGCAGTAATTGTCCGAGTTCAAAGCCTCCTGACTTAGACTCTGCTGAATAGGATAACAAGTTCCAAAAATGCTAAGTAGTAGTTTCTATAAATGGGACTTTTTAATAGGAAAGGCCCCTGAAGAGGGTTTGGAAAGAAAACCTTTCTGTGAAGTGGAATTAAAACATTGTGCAGACTTTATAGAGCATGGCAGATAAATGCCTGAAACTCCTAGAAGTTCTAACAGCGGGGACAATGTGGACACAGACTAATTTCCTCACTTACTCTGTGAACTTGTGTATTGGTTACGGCAATGCCAGCTGATGTAACAAACATACCCTATAACTTGAATGTCTAAACACAAAAGAATATGTCTTTCGCTCACATAACTGTTAAATGTGGGCATTCCTGGTCGGCAGGCAGCCTTCTACAAAGTGACTCAGGGATCCAGTCCCTTTTATCATTTGGCTCTGCCAGTTTCAACAGGAAGCCTCCAGAGTTATCTTGCTTGTTTGCGTCAAGCCTGCAAAAAAGGTAGGATCCTGCCTTGGAAGGTTTTCACGGGCAGGGCTGGAAATGGCAGACATCATTTTCACTCACATGCTCTTGGCCCAACTGCAAGAGAGGCTGAGAAAGGTGGTCTGTGTGCTG
This sequence comes from Ursus arctos, assembly GCF_023065955.2. Taxonomy (NCBI): domain Eukaryota; kingdom Metazoa; phylum Chordata; class Mammalia; order Carnivora; family Ursidae; genus Ursus; species Ursus arctos. Next base: position 26,894,484 of record NW_026622852.1, on the reverse strand, counting down.
AAGAAAAAGAGGAAATGGGGCTGGGGATAGCTAGCCAGGCTGTATCTTCATAACACCATGGCAGCGGAGAGTTTCCATCTCAGCTTTATTCAGCTCCTTCCTACCAACTGTGGGGCAGTGAAGGACAAACAGGCTGAAACCAAAGAACGGCATGAATCCTGCCCTCCCTGCTCACCTTTGCCCTACCCTCAGTTGAACTCAACCTGACACAAGGCTGGTGAGCAAGTGTATTCCTGGCCTGGAGGAACTGGAGTCCCACAGTCTGTCATCTGCAGCTTTGCTCCTGGCCCACTCTCATCTTTTGCCCTGCTTCTAAGAATTTTGGGGTTGAGTTCTGATCGATAACACCTCTTAGCATTTATTGAACACTGTTTACCAGGGGCTGAGACTTACTGGAATTTTGTCGGCTGTCCCAGAATTGCACAGCCAAGACCCAAAGCTGAAACCAAAAGTTCTTGGAGTCTCTAACAGTTGGGTCCAGTCGCCTTCTGGAGTGCTACCTGAGAGATGACAATTCAGAGAATAGACCTGACTATCCAGTAACTCCCCCTGCCTTCACCCCTCCACTATAAATATAAGACCGAGAGAGAAAGAGGTGGTCAGAAAGAGGTGGTCAGCTAGGGCAAAATGCAGGTTCAAGAGTCCTGAGGGCAGAGCTGCTGCTTCTTGTCTCCAAAGCCAGGGGAAGGTGGCTTTAAGAGCATCCCTTAGAAGTTTGGAGGTATTTTCAAGAAGAGGAGACTGGAATTTCACTCCCTAGATGGCCCGCAGATTTGGCGACCTGTCCTTGCATTTACTGAAGCAAGGGAAAGGGGACCAGGCAAAAATATGGGTTGTGGGGCACCACAGTTGCTTGCCGCCTTTACACCGCCCTCCCAGAACCCTGTCCCGAAGTCCCTCTCCCTGGTGAGGGGACATCTGAAAGCTGGAGGCTGCGTGGTGGTGGCAATCTTGGGTGGGGTTGGGGGGAGGAGAAGGAGCAGTCAGATCTCCCACATCCAGAAACTGTGGGCAGCAGCTGGGGAGGGGAGGCACATGGGGTTACCACCGTATGGTAAAGGCGGAGAGACCTGCAGATGTTATTAAAGTCCCTAATCAGTTGACTTTAAGCTAATCAAAGGGGAGATGATCCTGGTAGGCCTGGCATAAGCAGGTGATTTCTTTAAGACTATGTAGAGATCAGAGAAGCAGATGCCCTACTTTTCTGGCCTTGAAGCAGCAGAGTGTCATGTTGTAGAGAGGGCCATGTGTCAGGGAACGGTGGGCAGCCTCTAGGGGCTGAGGTTATCAGTTGTACAACCACAAGGAACCAAATTCTGTCAACAATCTGTGACCTTGGAAGAGGACCCCAAGCCTTAAATGAGATTGAAGCCCCAGCCAATACTGGATTTCAGTCTTGGGAGACCTCAAGGAGAGGATCGAGCTAAGTCATGCCAAACTCCTGACCCACAGAAACTGTGAGATAATAAAATTCTGCAGTTTTAAGCCACTGAGTTTGTGCTAATTTGTTATGCAGCAATAGAAAACGAACAGAGTTTCTCTGTGGGCCATGGGAGTCACAGAAAGATCTAGTCTACTCAGAGGGATGAGGGTAGACTATCAGCTTTGAGTTATGTTTGAGACTACCGTTTCAAAAAGGACAGAATTTAGTATTAAGTTCCAGAATGAAACTGTTCTGATTTACTAGAAATTACTTGCATAATCTAGTAAATGATGGAATTTACTAGAAAGTTCTAAAATATGACCATGAGGTCAATAAAGATCCTGCTGCCCTACCAGAAAAAGGGCAAGGGGATCGTTCTGTATGGCACAGCTGGAGGAGCTGGGGAACAGTTAAATCATGTTTATAACTCAGAGTTGCGGCTCCTGAATAAATGGATCTCACAGGCATTATCTCATGAACCCCTTACATTAACCCTATGAGGTAAGGACACGTATTATCCTCCTCACTTTTACAGCTGAGGAAACTAAGCCAGGAGAGCTTGGATATCTTGCTCTAGCTCACTGGTGAGCAGTGGGGTCAAGACATGAAGCCACACTGTGTGACCCCGGAGCGCAGTCTCCAGAGTCCCTGCTCGCTGGTGGTGGGCTGAGTCTGTGAGTGCTCAGTGCCCTGGCCCAGCAACTGACAGTGAAGTCCTCACGGAGATGCCAAGAGGATTCTCCTACTCCCCTTAAGAAAACCACTTGCTGGGTGATACCTTCAGGTAGAGTTCCCAGAGTTCCCTTCTCCTATCAGGCCTCACCTTGACACTCCTTGCATTCAGGTGAATGTTGAATCCAGGAAAAACTAAAAATCCAGTAAAAATCATGAATCAACTGGAGTTTCTGGAAACTGTCAGGATCTGCATTTTAAAATGAATTGCCAGTTGTTTTCTCCTTCCTTCAGCCAGTAAATGCTCCTTGATCTCTGCTCCATGCCAGGTTTGGGCATGGGGGTCGGATAAATGGAGATTAATGGAATATGATCCCTGTCCTCGGGGAGCTCCCCCTCTGGGGTGAGGAGGCAAGCCATAGCAGGACAATTGTTGTAGGAGTGAGCAGTGTCTACGAGGTGCTGTGGGACATGCAGGAATGACAAGCTGGCATGGGGTGTGCCAGCTCAGCAGGGGGTCGCCACAGCCCTGTGAGGAGGGCCCATATCTCCCCAGACGCAGAAGCAAGTTCAGAGGCAGGAATGCTTGTTGTTTTTCTCCTTCTTCACAGAGAGAGTAAGCTATGTGGGGAGGAGGCAGGCATCCCATTACCAAGATGCTGAAAGAGGAGCCTGATGTCCATTTGGCAACACTGAAATCGTCCTTTTGATAGTGACTAGACTGGGGGCCTCGAAGGCATAAAACGGTATTTCATTCATTTTTAGATTTTTGCATTAAAAAAAGAGAACACATACCTGTGTGAAAATATTCAGAGCAAAAAAATAGGCAGTAAGTCTCATTCCCACCCCAACCCTGAGGCCCCCAGTTCCTTCTTATGACTATAGTCTCTTCTAATTCTTCCAGAGATAATTTATGCGTATATAGAGTATGTTTATATATGTATATACACATAGCTCTTTATTTCTTTTTATTTTTAGCTAGAGAATCTAGTTTCTTTTTTTTTTTAAGATTTTATTTATTTATTTGACAGAGAGAGAGATAGCCAGCAAGAGAGGGAACACAGGCAGGGGGAGTGGGAGAGGAAGAAGCAGGCTCCCAGCAGAGGAGCCTGATGTGGGGCTCGATCCCAGGACTCTGGGATCACGCCCTGAGCCAAAGGCAGACGCTTAATGACTGAACCCCCCAGGTGCCCCGATAATCTAGTTTCTTAATAAAATTTCCTTATGAAAAAGTCCAGTGTTTTCTTGGCAAAGCTAGAAATAATAGAAAAAATTCAAAAGCCCTTAAGTATTTGTTTTACTACCACAATAGAATAAATGAGGTCTGAATGCCTGAAAACCCCAGAATAACAGTGACTTAAATAAGCACAAGATTACCTCTCTCACATATGGAGTCTGGAGGCTGCTGATCAGAGCTGATAGGGCGACTTGGCTGCAGAAGACCCACAGGGACCTCCTTTTAGTCCCTCAGCCCCAAGGTCCAGGATGGCAGCATCAGGATTCCAGGGAACAGGATATAGGGTACAAAGAAGAGAGAACCAGTGGTCTCCTAAGTGAGGTTCCAGGAAGCTGGTACCTGACACTTCTGCCTATATTGCATTGGCCACGAATAAACCACATGGCCACATCTAGCTGCAAAGGAAAGTGGAGAATGTGATCTCTATTCTGAGTGGCCCTATTTGTCCATCTACAAATTCTATTACTATGGGAAGAGGAGAGAATGGATACTGGAACATAAACAGTAGTTTCTGCCACACTACCTTGTCTCCATTGCCTACAGCACTCTGCCTGGTTCAGAGTAGAGATTCCTTCCTTTATTTATTCAACTAGTGCATACTGAATAGGTGTTTGTTGAATTGAATTGAAGGAAGATGGAAGATAGGGCGGACTTGTATGAGGATGACAGAGGACCCAGAGTTTCTGCCTCAGAAACTCAAGACGGACCATCTGAGACCCCCTTCCCCACTGAGAGAACTGCCATTTTCCTGCCTGATTGCTCTCATACCCATGTCAGAAGGTCCTTACCTGGGGTGCAGCCTCTCCAACTGCACAGTGGGGTAGGGGGCATAAGGTTTAACCACATGCTCTCCAGCCCTTCCATCTCAAAGTCTCAATGAGTCCATTGTTCTAAGTGAATCGAAGGCAAGGGACCAAGTATTGACCATGAGGACTCAGAGTCAAAGATGAGAGATCGAAGAGACTGAGGGATCCTTGGGTCTGCCCTTACCTGGGGTGATCTTTATCCCTCAAAAGGTCTGAAGCCCCTAGGCACTTGATCCTGCGTAGCCAACAAGCTGGATCTCAGTCAACACTGGCACCCACCCAAGGACTGGGAAGAAAGTAGAGAATGGAACTGCAGAACTTTGGCCACAATGAGGCACCTGTCATTGGAAACTACCCCCAAGCCAAAGAAGTGTCAGGCTGCCATGGCTGCAGACTGCCTGTCAACAGAAGGTGTCTGGGGGAAGTTGTAGAAAATAGTGGCTGGGGCACTATTTTGGGGTTCATGAAGGACAGACCATGGGGTGGGGGGAGTGGGGCTCTGCAAAGAGAAACCTCTCTGCCTGATCCATGATGCTTTTTTGAGGAAGAATGATGTTGGATGAGAATGAACCAAAGGATGTCATTATTTAGTCTTCAAATGGTTTGGGGACATTCCACAGCAAACACACTAAAAACAATGAGATTTTCAAGAAGTCTGGAGACATTTCCTCATCAGTAACAAACTGACTTAGGGAAAGGGAAACCCAATGTGAGGATAAATAAACACTTTTCTGAATATCTAATTCTCTAGGTCCTGGGGTTAGGGCCTGGGGTTAACTGGCTTTAGTTAATATTTGATAGTCATTGGGGAGAATTCCTTGTGAGGAAGATATTAAGTCACTTGGAACAGAAGCATTGGAAAAGCTCCTGGGCTGCTTGGAGGTTTGAAATCAATCAAGGGAACTTCAGTGGGGGGAAAGGACAGACTACAGATTTGGGGGAGAAGGCACATTCCAGGAGCTATGTGCAGATTACAGCTGCTGCAGGACTCCCCAGAAGTTGAACCTATCAAGGAGTCTTTTAAGTAGAGACTATGCCTATGGAATGTGTGGCCAATCACAGCTCTGGGTGTGTGAACACATTGATAGCTGCTCTAAAATGTAGAAGAAGGGAGGCCAGCTGAGCCCTGCTGTCCGTGGTCCTGAAGCATCCTTCAGCCCTAGATTAGTCAACAGTTGTTCTCTTTTTGCCAGGACACTAGGCTTTCTATCTAACTTCCCCAAGCAATTCTGAACCGGTGAGGATTTTAATTTTCTATCTTATTGAAAAATGTGTGGTTTATACACTGTCGCAGAACAAATAGAATTGGGATTTATGTTTCACAACTTACATGGTTTGTTTGAGCTTTTTCTATATGTCTTCGGCAGTCCTATCACATTTCTGACAGTTACATTTTTTTTTCTTTCTGGGAAGTTGGGGAGAAGCAGAGAATGTGTTTTTCTCCTTTCTTCACTGACCTTTACTTGGGAGTATTTGTATGTAATCTACGGATTTACCCATGTGTGACTCTTGTGAGAGAACATTTGCATGTAAGTGCCCAGAGCGTGGGGCTGTATGTTTGAAGGTGGTGTGCTGGGCTCCAGTGTATGTACATGTATGTATTAAATGTAGTCATATGTGTTTGGTTGTGTTTTTGTGATGTGGCCATGGTAGTGGTGGTGGTGTACAATAGAAACAATTAGACAATTAATTAGATGTTATTCCAATTCAGATGTCATTAGTAACCAAACCTTTCTCTTCACAGTGTCATGCACTGATGTGTACTGGGCCTGCCAGCAACTGGGAGGAGTTGAATTATTCTCCATGTCCCAAATTCCATGTGTTTTTAATTAATTTCACATTATGTGTTTGCAAGGGCAGCACTTTAATTAAATAGGTAAAGAAAATACTCTCAGTTATTAATTGAGATACATTTCTTCACTTTGTGCTGCAGTCTTCACCAGGAAGTGCTGTTAAACAGGACATTAATCCCAATAATTAAACTAATTCCTTTTTCATTATTAAAGCAGATTTACACCTTTGGAGTCAGGACGTTGGTGTGGGTGTTTGTCTGTCGGTTTTTGCTAGAAAACTCATCTGTATCCTAGAATCAGCTTGTAACTCAATGTAAATTCAGTGTGGAATTTAGTCAGTTATTAAGTGGATTTAAGTGGCTGAACCCTGGTGTAATCTGACCAGCAATGCATGAAGGAAAGAGTTGGAGGTGTAAAAAATGTCAAATAGCTTTCTCAGATGCATTAAACTATTAATAAAGATAAAACGATCTTTATGTTTGGGGTTTAGAACATCTCTTTTATGATATCGAGAAGCCACTTTGATTCACGACTCGTTGGCTTCAAGGTCTGCTGTCATTATTCAGAAGGTGTCAGGAAGAAAACAGAGACAAGCCACTCAGCAGGGGGAGAGGTGAAAAGAGAAACAGTTTAGGACTACCCGGGCCGACTGGGCTGAGTGGGGAGAGGTGCCAGTGAAGGGATGACGTACAAGGCAGCTGGCACTCATCTCCCTGCCCTGGGGAGCCCTCTCCACTTTACCCAGAGGCAGGTTTGCTTGTGGCCCTTCTGGGATGGTCCTGGCCTCTCTGCAGAGGGGCTGGCCTCTGGCATTGTTGGTGGGTATAGGGGGTATTCTCTATTTGTCCCATACCCCCAACACCTACCAGGCCATCCCCCCCTTTTTTTTTTCCTCTTCCCTGCTCTGTATCCCAGGAGGTTAATCTCTCTGGACCCCAACACTCAGACCCCCAGGCCTTCTGGGAGGCCCCACTCAGACACTAGAGGGAGAGATGAGTGGGAGGTCAGAAGATTCATTCCCAGGCCTTCCTTGCCTCACCCCCACTCTGTAGTGACTGCTTTCTATTTATATCTTCTTTCAGCTCCTCTTCAACGGGTTCCTGCTTTCTACAGGCTCTGGCAACAACCTTCCCTCCCCGCTGCCCCTCAGGCCTTCAGGTGTGACAGCTCCCCACCCATGCCTCACCATCCCGTGCTGGTCTCCCTAGCTCTGCTCACAGCCCCGCAGGGTCCCATCCATACCCCCTCCACAGCTGAACTCTGAGTGGGCCAACCATTTCCCCTTGGACCCTGACTGACTCGGAAATTCCTCCCAGAGAACCAGACTGACTCGTCTAGAGCTGGGCAGGGGGAGGCGGGCAGAGTCAGCAGGGTGAGGGAGAGGGGAGCCAGAAAGGAGGAGCCTTGGCATAAGCAGTTGCAGCTCAAGGAATGCTGGTACGTGGCGGCCTCTGTCCAAGGCTGCTCAGGCTCCCACTGCTTGTGCTCCACCTGCTCTTTCAACCAACACTGGCTGGGCAGCTCCCAGGGCCAGGTCCAGCACTAGGCAGGCCCTGCCCTCATGGAGTTTGCAGTCCAGTGGGGGACGCGAGCAAGCAGACAGCTTGATCGTAGGGCTAAGTGCTATTGTAGGTGGGTTCAGGGCTCTGAGATGCACAGGACAGACATTGGGCGGAAGGGCCCAGGGAGGGAAGATTTCCTGAGGAAGGAACATCCAAATTAAGAATTAGAAGGATGAGAAAGATGTCGAGAAAAGGAGTTGGGGGAGAGGGCACAGAGAGAGTGGTGTTTCTGCAGAGAAAACAGCATGTGCAAAACCCCAGGGCTGAGAGAGGGCTCCAGGCATTTGACAGCTGCCAGGCACGCAGGGAGCTGCAGCACGTAAACAAAGGAGGGGCAGCCAGAGCTAAAGCTGGAGGTTGGGCTGTGGGAGACCTGGGAGCCTTCCTTTTCCCTGCCTTCACCCGTGGCCTAGTAAGGGCTTCTGCCTTCATTCTGAAGGCCATGAGGGCCTTTGGAGCAGAAATAGAGCAGCTTTACCTTTTGAAAGTGGCCCTCAGTCTACTGGATAAAGAGTAGAAATGACTGGACACTGGGCAATCCCAACAAAGGAACCAAGGTGAGGGGGTCTTGGCAGGGGAATGGAGAAAAGTGGGCCCACCTGATCCAATCTGAAACCGCCACTTTCCAGAGGGGGACACAGGCCCAGAGAAGGCCAGACCTTGGTCAGGTCACACAGGGTGACACTAGCCCAGGGTGCCAAAATCAGAGCTGGAGGGAGCAGCCAGGGTCTGGAAGCCACCTCGTCCTGGGAGGAAGATCACTTTGGGAGAGGTTTCAGGGGCAGACTCTGAGGCTGTGGCCACCCACATGTTTCTTTGCAGGGCGGGTAGTCTTTGAACCAAAGGAACCCCACCCTGGCAGGATCCGGCCCCTCGCCTAGGTACACCCTGGGCACCTTGGGCCCAGCGCCAGGGGCTTGGCACAGGTGACTGGCGCTTCCCACTGAAATCATGTGAATATTAAGCTAATCAAAGCCTTGCCTGGAAAGGGATGGGGCTGGGAAGGCGGCCCTAACGAGCTGCGTGTCACTCCCTCCACCCTGCGCGTCTTGCGCTGTCCCATTTGTCTGGCTGTAATCTACATTTCAAATGATTACATGGGAAGCTGAAGTGGTAGTGACAAGGATAAACGAAGCTTGTTAAACTAATAGCTGCACTAATGCCCAAATATGTGAACTTCCCGACGCAGGCCGCATCCCAGCCTGGCGGAGCTGTCAGCCCCGCTCCCCCGGGCTCCGCCGCCAGCCGCGGCCACATGATGAATGGCCCTGTCGACCAAACTCATCCGGGGCCCAATTAAACAGGCAGAAATGAACTGGAGCCGTCAGGCAGCCGGGGAGGGGGGGAAGCAGGGAGGGGGTAGGCTGAGCCAGATGAGGGGGGTGGGAGGGTAGTTAAACCTTACACAGACTTGGGAGAAACAGAGAGAGGGGCGGTGGAGTGGGCAGGGACTAAGGGGTGGGGGGGAGAGAGAGCAGCCTGGGAGAAGAGAGGGCCAGAGACCCGAGAAAGAGAGAGGCAGCCACAAAGAGAAGACATGCCCCGGTGGGAGGGGGATGAGAGACAGGCAGAGACACATAGAGATAGAGGGAGACAGGGACACTGAGAGACACACAGAGACACACGTATGCAGAGAGAGACAGAGACACTGGGGACAGCAGCACAGCAGGGAGGGCAGAGTTGTGGGGGAGGGGGTTGGAGGAGGGGAGTGGAGGAGAAGAGAGGGCCAGAAGAGAAAATATGTCCTGGCAAGCGGGGAAGTCGTTCTGTCAGAAAATGGTCATTTAATGGTTTGCCGAGCCCGCGACAGATATGTCATCTGAGGCGGCTCGGCAGCAGTCCCAGGGCATTTCATTTATTAATTACCAGCTTCCAGCCAGCTCCCTCCATCCCCTGCCTCATGCCCATCATCAGCTCAGCCCCCTAGCTGGAGGCCTCACAGGCACCTCGCCCCATTTTCCAGAGGAGGCCTCCAAGGCCAGAGAGGGGCAGGGGGCCAGAGCCTGGTGCCACAGGCTCCAGATGGAGGGCTCAGGCCACCCACCCGGGGTGGGGGGGCGGGGTGAGGCCTTCCCAACCCTGCCTGCCCCTAGCCTTCCTCCCCACCCCCACTGGGCTGAACCTCCAGAACCAAAGGCGAGGAACCCAGCCCTCCCCCTGCCCCACAATCACCGGAAGCAAAGTGGGGAGGGCAGGAAGGACACTCTTTCCTTTTCTTCAATACACATTATACTTCCTATTTCATAAATATAATCATATATTGCTTGTACAATCACTTTTCCCCTTTTTTCTTTTATTTAAACTCATTTTTACAGCCCTCTGATTCAATCTTTTCCCCTCTCAGCAGTTCCTAGGCCTTTTAAATGGCTTTGACACTAAGTTTCTTTAAGTTTAGACCCAAGGAACAAGTCCCCATTCTTAAGCAGAGGTGAGTGCTGATATCCTCTAGTGTGGCCCCTTGCGGGTGAGAAAGACTTCACCAGGAATGTTCAATAAAACAGGAACGCACACTCACAAATCGTGTTGGTGCAAGCCCTGCCCCTCGCTCCCAGGCAGCCTGCACACCTGTGCACCTGCCTGCCCTCCTTCCCCCACAGCCTCCACCCTCCTTCCACGCTGGCCTGGAGCAGGGAAACTGCAGGGGCATCTCCTTGTTCCCAGAGAGTCAGGAGCCCCTCACGACCCTGTGATCAAGAATCTTCCCAAAGGAAGAAAGGCACTGAAATCCCTGTTCAGAAATGATGGCTCCAGCTAGAATTGGACCACATCTTTCGGTCGGATGTCCAGGCCAGCATGGATCTGGGAAGTCAGTCTGAACCTCCCACCTTCACAACTGTCCCTGAAATCTCCAGATGGCCTGCCAAAAATTTCACATGCCCTATGTCTACCTATGAACTCAGTGCTTCTCCAAAGCTGCCTCCCTGGGTTCCCATCCCAGCCAATGGCATCCTCTGGTTTCCGCGCCATCCTCCAGCTACTGGGTCACCAAAAGCCCCTTAGCCAGCCTCTCGGGCTTCCCCCATCAACTCCACAGTGTGGACATCCATCATCTCCGTCGGCTTTAGGCACCATCTTGGCACCACTGTCCTCCATACCAGTTTGGGGCCTTTCCAACGGGCCAACTTTCTCTCTCGCCTTATATCCTTCAGAGGCATCCCCTTGCCGTCGGGGCAGAATTCAGAGTCCGTTTTTTAAGCCCCGCCTTCTTTTGCCGCTCCTCTCCGGTTCCCGCTCCACCCTTGCTCAGGGCTCCGCCACCGTGAGCTTTTGTCCCCTGTATCTGTGACTGGCTTACTCTCCTCTGCTGCTGGGCCTTGCAGTGAGCTGTCAGGGCAAGCTACTCTCTGGAGGGGTCCGAGGACAGGATGGAAGCGCGCCAGAGTCACGGGGGTGGGGGGACGGACAGCAGGGGCTGGAGAAGTACTCTCTGGACTGCTGGGGAGGAGCCTCCAGCACGGGGTGGCAGTCTCGGCTCAGGGACCTCTCGGGATCTTCTAGCCCAGGGTCTCTGTGACTCTGTGTATCTGCTTCTTAGAAATCATGGTTGGGTAAATGCCATCTTTGTAAGCCCCTGTCAGTGGGGGCAGGGCGAGGCGCTTCAGGAATATGGAACTTTAGTTCATTCTTAACCTGCACAAGCCTCTCTCAGGCCTCAGCGAGAGGCTTGTGGGGGGAAGAAGTCACATGCTCCCTGTTGAGGCATCCTGTGCTTGTGGGGCCCAATAGGGCGCCCCTGCAATGTGATTTAAGAGGACTGACAGTGCAGGAGTGGGCTGCAGTCCATGAGCTCTACCAGCAGACATTATGCCTCTCATTGTAAAGATGGGTAAACTGAGGCTCAGAGAGAGGAAAGGCTTGTCTAAAATCACAGAGTGAGCTGTGAGCAGACCCAGAGCCAGAGCTCAGGTGACCTCCTACAGTCTTCTCCCAAAATAACAGAGCCACCTAACCCTTGACATCAAAACCCCTTGGAGAAGCAACTAAACCTCTACTGAAAATAACTCTACAACTTTAATTAATCTTGTCATATGGAAACTATTGACCATGCCCGTTTTCAAAATCTCAATTAAATATAATTAGTATTATGCTCTCCATAAATGATCCAGCCTCCCAGATTTCTAGGATGAATATAAACATTCTCCTATGAGTGATTTGCCCTACGGTGGACAACCTGAGGGAAGAACCCTATGGCTCTGGGTGATTTTTCTTAGCTCAGCTTTGCTTTCACTGGGGCTGTGCTCTCCTCCACTGTGTGTGTGTGTGATTTGGCTGGGGCTGCCAGTCAGTCTCAGGACAGTACCGTCTCTGTGGCAGCAGTGATTGGTCCAAGAGATGTGCATGTGACTCATCAGGGCCAATCAGAGTGCTTCCCTGGGATTTATATACTGGCACAGAAACTCCCCCTCTCTGCTCCAACATAAGACCAGGACTTTCAACAGCTCTTTACTTCACTTGGATAAAGGAAGCTCAACTGCAATGATAGAGCCCAAGAGATGTGTGTGTGTGTGTGTGTGTGTGTGTGTGTGTGTGTGTGTGTGTGTGTGAGAGAGAGAGAGAGAGAGAGAGAGAGAGAGAGAAAGAGAAAGAATCCTGATGACTTGGTTTAAGCCCTGGATTCAGCCATACTTGAAGCCACTACAATCCCCTGACAGTACCCAGTTCCATGGCTCAATTATTTCTGTTTAGTCTTTATTTTAGATTGAATTGGGATTCTTTTCCTTGCACATTGAAGAGCTTAAAATTAACACAAGGCCCTTTCTCACGTCAGCGCATTGCACGTAACAGTGGGTGCACACACAGCACTCTGCTCTGAGTCACCCTGGATATAGTGCTTACTTGCCATTCTCACATGCATACATTCTCTCACCACTGGGACCTCCCAGCTGCAGGACCCTGTGTCCCCCATGCCCCTGCTCTCCTGCACCACCTCAAGACCTTGGGGGTATCTCCTTGTGGGCAGAGGCGAGCTGACTGCTGGAACCCCTCTTTGGACTCCAGGGAGGTTAGGGCCTCTGATATCCTTTTTGGGTTAGAGGCAAAGCTGTCTCCAGGTGGACAAAGGAGCCTCTCTCACTCAAGTGCTCTCATCTCATCACTGTCCTGTTTTAACACCTTCAGTGACTCTCCCCCAGCAGGGGAGGTCCAAACTCCTTAGCCTTATTCAGGACTCTTCACAGTATGCCCTAGATTTTTCACCCTCTACCCTGTTACCTCTGGGTCTTTGCTTGTACTTTTTCTCCTCCTTCTACCTGTGAGGGTCCTTCCTGTCTTTCCAGGCCCAGTCCAAGCACCACCTCTTGTAGGCAGCCTTTCTCATTTCCCTAGTAATAATGAGACTTGTTCTGGGACCTCATGTAGCATGTTATCTGTCCCTCTTTTGTAGCCCATTGTATAGTCTGTCTTGTATTAAATGTATTGTTTCTTCTGCCTGTCATTTCCCCTCCCCCACCAGCCCCTAGACTCGATAACTGTTAATTCATCCTTTAGGTCTCAACTCAAAGGTCACTTTCTCAGAGAAGTCTTCCTTGGCTGCTCCTCCCTGACAAAGTCTATTTCTCTTGTTTTCTTGTCCTCATGGCACTCTTCAGCAGTGCCTATCACAGCTTACAATTAAGTATCTGTGACTGTAATTATTTGATAAATGTCTGTATTCCCCCTATTAGAATATATCCTTCTATGACAGCTGAGACTTCACTTTGTAGCTAGAATAGTACCTGGACTATCAATCGATATTAGTGGAATTAGTGCTAGTAGAATCAATGACTGAACGGGTGAATGAATGGATGAATGAATGAATGTTTCCCTTAGCCCCTTACAACTGGAAGCTCACTGGGATGGGGGACTATGTCAGTAATCTTTACATCCCTCATAGTTCCTAGCATGTGGTCTACAGTAGGTGGTCAGGGAATATGAATTTAACCATCAGCAGGTGTCTATTTTATGGGAATTCCTGGACTCTTACCCATGGTTCTATAACATGAACCAGGAACCTAGGGTCTCAATCCAAGCTGGACCAAAGAATTGAAAAAAATTAATAACCACAGAGAACATTTCCCTAATTCAGGCACACTAGGGCTGCAGAAATGACTTGAAACAAGCTCCCCTGACCTTAGGGAACATATAGCACAGTTGTCCTGAGTAAGCTGTTCTGACCCATCTCCTCTCCAATGGAGTATGACAATGTTCTCAAGTTTTATTGCTACAAGATGGGCTTACTCAACTCCTCAGTAAACAGCATTACGCAAACACCATGTACACACATGCAAATCCAGAGTGGACAATAACCCTAGGCATGTTAGAGTGTTTGATGGGATGGTCACTGGAAAGCAAGCCAGGAGCCCACTTTAAAAACAATATTTATTTATTACAATTGGCAGAGCAATGGAGAAAATTGCCGCTTAGATAGGATTTTACATTTTGCAAAGCTTTTTGTAATCAGCACAATTTTTCCCAACAATTCATGAGGACAAGTTGTTTTTGCCGTTCCTATATGCAGGCAAGATAGTAGTGTAGGAAAGTGAAGGAAAATGCCGTGCTTCTACTTTACCAAGCACAAGTTAAAGAGAGAACCCTGGCTTAATTGAATGCAAGCAAACACCTGTTTTGAATGTATACCAGGTGCTGGCAACTGGGGATCTGGTTGTATGCAAGACCTACATGAGATCTGGGTTTTGGCTCACTGCTGGTTTCTCTAGGGGTATATGTCCTTTGTCTCACTGAAAGAAAAATAAAACAATGTGTTTTCTTACATTGCTTCCACCTATCAGTTTGTTTAGTCATCGCTCTTTTAAAATTTCATGTAAGTTGTATCAGGACAGGCTAGGTAATGCTGCTATAACAAAAAAAAATCTTAGTGCCTTAAAACAGTAAAATTTTATTTCTACCTCAAGCCATATGTCCACTGTGGGTCAGTGGAAGTGGAGGGAAGGGGAAGGGGGGAGGAGTGGGGAGGTTCTGCTCATTGCAGACATTCAGAGCTCCAGACAGATGGAGTACCTTTCATCTGAAACATCACTGGTTAATGTGCTAGAGGAAAAAGAGAGTTCTGGAGACTCTTGCATTAGTACTAGTTCAATGACCTGGTGCAGAAGTGAAATATATCATTTAGCACTCACACATTGGCTGAAACCAGTCACACAGCCCCACCGAACCACGACGTACCAAAGAAGTGCAGTGCTACCTTGTGTCCAGAAAGTGGAAAGACTAGGAGCACTTGGCAAACACCTCTAAAAACTACAATGCAAATTAAGTTTCATCCCATGACAAGAAGAAAAAGGAGAGCCAAATTATTGAGTTTGTTCTTAAGTCTGGAAAAATACCAACCCCATGAGTAGAAGGGACTTTGCGCTTTTTTTAAATGAAGTCAAAAACCACTGACACCTGTGCAAAGACTGATTTTTACCAAAATCAAGAGTTTCTGAAGACGCATTAAAGGGGAAAAGTCTAGCTAATGCAATAAGACAAGAAAAATAAATAAAAAGCATATGGATTGCCAAGAAAGGACTAAATTTGTCTCTATTTGCCAATGACATAACTATGTACATAGAAGACCCTAAGGAATGTACAAAGAAAACAACTACTAAAACTAATAAGTGAATTTAAGATTTCACAATATATAAAATTAATATAAAAATCAATTGCACATCTGTATATTAGGAGGGAACAATTAGAAAATTATATTAAAAATAAATACCATTTGGGGCGCCTGGGTGGCACAGCAGTTAAGTGTCTGCCTTCGGCTCAGGGCGTGATCCCGGCATTACGGGATCGAGCCCCACATCAGGCTCCTCAGCTATGAGCCTGCTTCTTCCTCTCCCACTCCCCCTGCTTGTGTTCCCTCTCTCGCTGACTGTCTCTATCTCTGTAGAATAAATAAATAAAATCTTTAAAAATAAATAAATACCATTTATAAGAGCATTCAAAAGCATCAAACAATGTAAAAGATGTGAAATTCTTCTATGTTAAAACTATAAAACAATACCAATAGGAATCAAAAAGACCCAAATAAATTGTGTAAATTAAAAACTGAATGAAAAAATCATGGATTGGAAGACTCAATGTTATTATAAATGTCAATTTTCCTCAAATTGATCTAAAGAGCCATTGTAATCAGATGATTACAGCAAGATGGTTTTAAAATTTATTTGGAAAGGCAAAGGACCAATAATTGACAAAACAACCTTGAAAATGAATTACAAAATGCGAAGACTTAACCTACCAGATTTTTAAGATTCACTATAAAAGCTATAAAAATCAAAATTGTGTGGTTTTGGTGAAAGGATAGACAGATAAATCCATGGAACAGAAGATTGAGAGATAGGTTCACACCCATATTGTCACTTGATTTTTTAACAAAGATGCCAAAGCAATTAAATGGGGAAAGTGAAAAATCTCTGACCAATGGTGCTGAAACAAATGAATATCCATACAAAAAACAAAGAACCTTGACCCTGTGTCACACTTTACACAAAATAAATTTAAGATGGACTATAGACCTAAAAGTAAAAGTGAAAACAGAAAACAGGAGAATATCTTTATGAACTAAAGATTTCTTAGAAAGGACACAGAGTATAAATCATAAGGGGAAAAAAATGAGAAAATGGACTTGATCAAAATTAAAACATCTGCTCATCAAAAAACACCATCCAGAAAATAAACAAGGAAGCCATAAAATGAGAAGATATTCACAACATATTTATCTGACAAAAGATTTGTGCCCAGAATACATAAACCCTGCAACTCAATAATAAAGACAAGCTGCACTATTTTTTAAAAAATGGACAAAAGACTTAAATGGCCACTTGACAAAAGAAGATATACAAATGGCTAATAATACATTGGTCATCAGGAACATGCAAGTCACAAATGCAGGGAGATATCACTGAATCCCTGGAATGGCTGAGAAGATAGAGGCTGACAACTACCAAATATTGGAGGGGAGACACAGCAGCTGTAACGAGCACACACTGCAGTTTGGGGTGTAATATGGTAAAACTACTTTTGAAAAGGGTTCTGTGATTTCTTTTTTTTTTAAGATTTTATTCATTTATTTGAGAGAGAGAGAGAGAACACAAGCTGGGGGAGCAGCAGGCAGAGGGAGAGGGAGAAGTAGGCTCCTCGCTGAGCAGGGATCCCGATGTGGGACTTGATCCCAGGACCCAGGATCATGACTTGAGCCAAAGGCAGACGCTTAACTGACTGAGCCGCCCAGGCGCCCCACTGTTCTGTGATTTCTTGAAAAGCTAAATACGTATCTATCCAAAGACCCAGCAAGAGCTGATTATGAATTTCTGAATATCACAGGGAAAGGGGATCAGAGTTCTTCTGAGTAGCCCCAAAGGGTCAGGCTAAGATCAGTGGAAAGAAGAAACCAAGTGTCAGGTTCCAGTTCCCTGAGAGGAAAAAAATGTTCTCCTAAGGACAGTCATCCCTTCCTCAGAGCTCCACCAGAGTCCAGTAAAAGAGATATGACTGATCACGTCCCCACGTTCCACAGACCAGGAGACTGAGGTTGGGAGAGGCCTTGTGACTCTGGAAGGAGGTACAGCTCAGTGGCTAAATGCAGAGACTCTGGAGTCACACAGATCTTGGTGAGTATCTCCAGCAATAATGAGCTGGGGGACTTTGGGTTAGTGAACCTTTCTGGTCTTTAGTTTTCTCATCTAGAAAATAGGAATGATGATGATGATGAAAATCATCATCATCATCATCATCATCATCATCATCATCTCATCAGATGGATTTGAGGACCGATTGACATTATGCACGTGAAACAGCACACATCCGGCACATAGTAAGTGCTCAGTAAATAGTGGTTACTGCTGCTCACGCCAGAGACCCAATCAGCATAGCACCCAGCACCGGGGGCTTGACGCAGCCTGAAGTTCACATCCTATAACGTGGAAAACATCTGGATCTTGTGCCATGTTGGCCACGCCAAGAAGGACTGCGGGCCTAATTAAAATTGCTACTCTGTTTGCATTATCAAATGTCAGGGTTTTTTTCCTACCCACAGAGCAAAGATTTTTCTTATCAAAAATCTATTCACTAAAATGCTAATGATCGTCAGTGATTAGAAACTGCTGCTCAAATTTTGAAAGTTCCCAGTGGGCCTCTCAGACATGGCTTGTAACTTGTCAGTTGAAGAAATGTTCTCAACAAATCAAACTTTGCTGTATATGTAAAAAAAAAAAAAAAAAAGATTTCATTTCCTTAACGCTTCACTGTGCGGGTCCAGGAGGGACTTTTGAGTTAAGTGACAGAGACTACATTATTAGTTGTGGAGTCAGTTCTAACAGAAGTCTCTCAAGGCAAGATATTCTCAGATAGGCCCCAAAACTGCTAACAAAAGTCTGTCAAGCTTAATTTCAATAAGCATTTAGTTTGCCAAAGAGAAGCACAGTGCACAATGTGCTTCTATTATCTTCTTCCTGTCCTTCCTCTCTGCTTTCTTCTTCCTCTTTCCTCTTCAGGAGAGAGAATCGACGAGGCTGTGTGCCCCAATTGTGCAGCCAAGGGTCTCAACGCCATCAGCTGTCCGCTCCGGTCAGACCTAGGTAGCTGGGGCCTCCTGGACTGGGTCTACACAGCCCCTGAAGAAGCAGACAGGCCAATGCCGTGGGGGAGTCCGTTTCCCTTGGTTCTTGGCTGCCCTGCCACACGCAGGGAGTCAGAAACTGGAGGCCTTGCCTCTCACCATACCCCCAGCTGCTCATCTGGGCTCTTGGCCTCTCTAGGTTCCAGGTGGTTTCCAGGATATACATGACCGGACCATGGCAGAACAGTCACTTTGCAGACGATCCAAGATTTTGTGCTGATTTACACAAGCACGAGCCAGCCCAGCTGGAGGACTGAATCAGAACCTCTAGGGTGGAACCCAGCCATCTGTGTCTTAAGCTCTCCAGGAGCCTTCTGGTACATGCTCAAGTTTGAGGACTCTGGGTACAGAATGATGGGGTAGCGGGGGGCCTCTTGACTGAGGGTGGTCTAGAAGGCTGGCCTGAGGAAGTGATGCTCGAGGCTGAAACCTCAGGAATGAGCAGAATCCATATGAGGGGCCAGATGAAATGTACCCCCAGCTGTCTGGATTGGGGTCTCAGTTCTCTTATCTGTGAATTGGGAGTGACAATAGTTCTACCACCATAAAGTTGTGACAAGGATTCAGTAGGTAAAGGGCTTAGCCTAGACTTTGCCGAAATGTAGTCACCATCAATGATTATTTGTATTGTTCAGAGCATATCAACAAGTCCCAGCCCTTGGGCTTCCAACACCAAGAAGGTGGCAAGGAGGCTTCTTGGAAGCCCTTGGGCCAGCCCAGGTGCCACCCCACAGGGGTCTGCTCTGTAGTGTCAACACAGTCAGGGCCACAAGTAGGAGACACGAAGCTTCTAGGGGTCTGCATTCTGGGGAATGACGGGGTAGCTCCAGCTTAGCACTCCCCCTCCCACTACCACGTGGACTTTTTTCTATTTGCAAGAAGTCCAAAGAGCAGGGCTTCTGTGCATTTAAGCAGCACAGTCCCTAGATCTTTGCAACAAAATGAGGTGGGACACTTGGCTGAAATCAGAGAAGTTCCACCGTCCAGTCAGCCGCTGTACCACAAATCGCTCCTGAGAGCCTACTAGGTGCACAGTTGCTAATCCTAGGAGGCTCAGGACCTCGTTGGTGACTATAAGACACATAAGCGGCTGCTTGAAATACCAGGTAGAAAATGCTCTTAGGGAGATGCTGGGTATTCAGGAGATAGGGAGATTGATTCCTGCTGGGGGGCTGGGGACATCTTCCTGGATGTACCTTCCCTTGGGGACATCCATCATTTCTTGCAGGAGCTTCCAAGTCAAAAGAGCTTATTATTCCCTCCTGTACCACCTTGCTCTTGGGACTGTAAATCAACAATTCTAGTTCATAGAAATCCTTGATTCTTGAGCAGAGGAGCAAAAGACTCACAGTTGGTTTAATCTCCCTGACAGCCTTTCCGAAGGGAAAGAAGTTGTTTGAGAGCCACCCCGCACCTCCCTCCCCCACCCCCCCGCACCGTGATTTAGAACAGGGAGGTCTTTGGGGAATATCTAGACCAAGTCTCCCACTACAGAGATGAAAAACTGAGGCCAGAGAAGTAAGGACCTTGCCAAAGCCATGCATTGCCAGGCAGTACTGGGACTGGAATCACGACCCTGAGCCCACCCTGCACCCCCACAGGGGTAAGATCTGGGGAAGGAGGAAGTTTGCTTGCAGACACTGTGGTCTGGACTTACTACCAGGAGCTCCTGGGACCCCTGTGCTGGGTCTTTTTGTTCCTCGATTACAATCAATTTCTTATCCTTATATCCAGATAGAACTTATGCCCACCCCCCTGGAACTGCCTCCTGCCCCAGGGGACCCAGACAAAATGTAAGACATTGAAGCAGGGGCCACATTCTGTCCATACCATTCATCCTGCATTTGCCCTGTTTCATCATGTCTGACCAGTTCCTTCTCACTGACCCAGGTCTTGGCTCCAAGAGCTGGGCCATTTTGTGGGATCACTAGAATGTCTGCCAGCAGCTTGACTGCCCCTTCCAGATTCCCAAGCTCATCTGACCCATGTTCCTGTCAGGTCTTCCCCGCCCACAGCTCCTGCTCACTAGGGAGGTCCTTGACCTTTACCCACCTCTCCCCATCCAACCAAGGAGTGAATCCCCACCCCAAGCTTCTCATCCTCTAATGGCCTCTCTAAGAAAGATAAAAACCTACAAACTCCACAGAGCATCAGGAAAAACTTCCGAATTCAGCACTGCTTTAAAACCAGGTAAATTAATAAAGCTAGAAAAGAAAAACATAAAAATGAAGGTTTGACTAATGAAAATTATACTACTTAGAGTCAATGAAATGAACTTAGGTTAATTGATCATCCAGGTAACAACAATTATTTGCATCATTACCATGTGTCAGAGTAGCTTTGCAATGAGTTTAATTTGATGATACTACTGAGCTCAGAAAAGTATCCTGGGCCTCCACTCATGTAGCTTTGTCATCTGCTCCCAATTTTAAGTAGGGAGAGGATATATTCATTTAAAAACTTTCTGCCATATTCAAATGTCATGACAGTTGTTGTGTTAATAAATCGTTACGTCAAAGGATCACAGGAGCCATCTGGGTCAACCTAGAGCCTAAGGAAGGAATTCTACCGATGCCTTTCTGGGAAGACGTCATCTTCCAGTCTGTTGAGGACTTCTGGTGATGGGGAGCTTACTACCTACCAGCAACTCTGTTTGATCTTTGAGCAACACTAATCGAGGAGAGCTCTTTCTTAGGTGGAGTCCAAATCTGCTTCTTGGGAGCTTACACCACTGGCCCTGGTTCTGCTGATCTAGAAGCTGGTGAAAAGTCTTCCTGTCATCATCCTCTATATGACAGTCCCCACAGTAGTTTAAGACACAGGTTACTAGACCCCAAGAGGCAGTATGATGTCGTGGTTAAGAGCCTAACTATTTGGGTTCAAGTGCTAGTTCTACCACCTGTTGGCTAGGTTTGTTTAGAGAGTTATGCAATCTTGGTCCACCTCAGTTCCCACAACTGTAAAATGGCAATAATAATGTCTGTCGCATAGATTATCGAGACGATTACTAGGCTAATACACATGAGGCACTTAGGATGGTGCCTGGCACGTAATGAGCTCTATTGGCACGCCAGCTCCATTAGTTTCTTAGTCTCACATGCCAAATGCTCTCCATTGATTCACCACTTTCCCCTTAAAGATTACTTAAGAATCCTTCATATGGAAATGACTCGGGAGTCCCACGAGTTTCTTGGGTCATGTACCAGAAACAGTATAGCGTCGTTGTGAAAATTAAATGGGTTTCTTCAAATAAAGCACAGAGTACAGTTGCTTAGCATCCAGCCCCAGTAAACACCTGCAATTATGGTTATTGGTGCTCCTTCAGCTCTTCTAAAATAGAGAAGAGAGATGGTTGGATGACACGCATGTCTCAAATCTAACTGACTTTTGAATAACTTAGATGTGTACCTAAATGAAATGTCTTAAATAAAGATTAGGCATGTGTGCAGAAAACTGCTCTAATTACTCAGCTCTTGCAGACACACTGCCGTCTTTGGAGACCTGCCAAGTCTCAGTTACCGTGGCCCCCCAGGTATCGCGCTTCACGGTGATGAATGGGAACTGATTCTTGGAATAGAAATGCCATTTCCATAGGGCCTCGGTGGCAGCAGTGAAGACATGAGGTCGGTGTTTGAAATGCACAGTCTTGGCGAGGAAGCCTGAGGGTGCCTCGGAGAGCACCCCAGCTCAGCCCTGAGACTCACAGAGAATGGAAAAGCCTTTCACAAGCAGGAGTTCCTGGAGCCCCAGGGATTCCTGGGGTCACGAGTGAAGCAAAACCTCAGATACAGCTGTTACAGGCGCAACGCCTTTTTCCGGGCAAATCGACCATGCTGTCTAGGAAACTCCGAACGGAATAAATGCCTCACTTTAGTCCCCCTTTTGCCCACACCTTTTTTTTTTTTCCCCAGCTGTCATTATTTGGTGTGAGTAGACCTTTGCATTCCTTCTCTCATTAGACTCACAATGCCTACCTGAGACTGATAGTTTTATTTCCATTTTATAGATAAGGAAGTTGAGACTCATTGTGTATGTGTGCACGTGTGTATTTGTGTGTGTGTGAAGTGTTCATCACTATTTCAATTCCCATCCCCACACACTCTATGCAGATAGGCACAGCCAGACAACATTTGGCCAATAAAATGAGAGTGTAAGTGAGGTGGCTCATTTTAAGAACCAGTAACCAGTAACTGAGTCACCATGCTCGCTCCACGTTGCCTTAGTCATTGTAGAATCAGTAAGGAAAAGGAGCCTCCATAAACCTGGATTCTAGAGTCACTAGTATGAATAGAGCCTGTAGCAAATCTTTGATGAACATGTAACATGAACCAGAGATAAACCTCTGTGATTTAAAGCTGCTTAGGCTTCGGAGCTGTTTGTTACTGCAGCATAACCTAGACCATCCTAACTAATACAGAAACATTAAATAAGGTACCTAAAGTTACACAGCCTGGAGTTGGAATCAGAAGCCAGGTCCTGTCTGATTTCAAAGCCTGTGCTCCAACCAGTGCATGGTTACACCACCTCCTTTCTTCCTGCCTTCCCTATCCCAGCCTTCAGTCTGAATAACGTTGTTCTGAGGGTAAAACTCTCACGCCACTCTATCTAGCAGAAAGTACTTCCCTGCCTCCTGGAAATTCTCCCAGGCTCCCATGTTTTCCTCCAGAGATAGTCCAGGCCCCCAGGCAGAGGAGGAAGTGAATGAAGCCCCCTCAGACTCAGAGCCCTGGCCATCCTCTTGTGCCTGCTGCGCTCCCTCCCATCCCCTGTTTGTCCTCCACATGACACCCTTGCATCCATAAGCAACCTCTATCTCACCCTGAGCTTCCAGGCACAAATGTATAGGAATCCCCTCCTCACTGTTCTCTGTCGTCTGCTGCCGGTCATGCATACACATCAGCTGTTCCCCAGCTCCCTGTACCCCCCCCCCCCCCATCAAAGCATGAATTCCTCTGCTACATCCCTGCCTGCACATGCTCGGTCTCTACCCAGACTGAGGCACTCAGACCAGGGACCACAGCTGACTTCTGTCTGCATCCCCAGTGACCCCACAAAGCCTGGCCCAGAGTGAGGGCTTCTGACATTGTGGCATTGGTTGATAGCAGGCAGCTACCCGAGGCCTGAGCTCCCACAGCAGACCAAAACAGGCATTTTTGCAATGTCCCCTCCACCTCCCTTGAACAAATCCAGCGGAAACAAACAAAAACAAACAAAACGTGCTCTCTTCTCTAAGCCCCAGGCTGGTTCTCCCCTGGCGCTGTGCTTTCAAACATCATCTGCTTTCCGGCTCCAAGGTCTATCTATCATCTTTGCCAGAATCTGTCCCTGCGGGGCTGTGGCATGAGAATAGTCAACATTTAACACAATCAGAGCTTGTTCCATACTGGGGGTAGTGTGTGTGTGGGGGGGGGAAGCTGGTAGGGCTGAGCACAACAGCCTACAGGCAGGATTCTTTCAGGAGACTCTTCTCCTCCTTCACCGCCCCCCCATCCCTAATTTTCCTTTTATCAAGGAGGTAGGGCCGGACAAATGCAAACACTGGCCCCATTTGACTGTTCCCCTCCCCACCCTCCCTGGTCACACATCTCGGCCTCATTTAAGTGTTCTCGCCTACCCATCACTACACAGCAGTCAGTGGCCAGGGACTGGGGAATATAGGTCATTTTCACTTCTTCATGCCTGAGCAGCGAGTGCTATACCTGAATATTCAGCTCATGGTGGAAAATCCTAACTTAACGGACCCCGGTGGAACTTGAGGCAGCCTGACGTGTTTGGAAAGGGGAAGGATAGGGAGAAAGACTGCAAAGGGACATAGAAGGTTGTTGTGAATGGGATCTACATTTAGGACCTCTCTTCCTTTCAAGTTGCTTGTTTCCAACCTTTACTTACAGGCCAGGGCAGGAATGACAGGTAGGTACTGGAGATCCAGTTCTAGATTCCTCTACAGCAATGTCCATGTCCACCGAAATCTTATTTCTGGACATGACCATGCCAGGGGCATGTTCAGGGGCAATTCAGGTTAATTGTTTTTGTTATTGTGAAACAAAGCTAAGAAGGGTCGAGAGGAGCAGTGGCTGCTTCCTGGAATGCCCTACCCTCTACTCTTTGCCTTTTCCGGTGGATGTGTCCCCATTGTTTTGAATGGGTTAGTCGCAAGCCATTGTTCTGTGGCCCCAGGAGCGGCCATCGGATGCCCTCATTGACCCTTTGTCAATGCTCCCCAACACAGGATTGAGACACCTTTACAAAGCTGCTTCGTATGGGCGCCCGGTTTGGGAGTGCAGAGAAAGAGCAAGGCAATGATTAAGCACGTGCTATCCCCAACTCACCGCGAAAACAACCAGGTTCCAGTCACTGCACTCCGGGTGGCACCGAGCCTCCTGATGCTTGGAGAGAGGGTGGCGTTCCCCCGAACCACCCAGGAACAAGCTGATGGATTGAGATGAATTAATTTTTCCTCCCAAATACAGAGACAAGTGCTTACAAATTGAAAAAAAAATTGATGCTATGTCTGCAAATGAAATTATTCAATTTCTAACGGCCTCATTCTCTTAGCGTGCTCCTCATAGTTTTAGGGCAAATAATATTTGTTTTCTCCCTGCACAAATATGAAAATGTTTCCAGCACTCTGGAGGCCCCACTTTTGGGTATTTTCACTGAATTCCACTTCCATGAGCATTTGTTGAGGTGTCACTGGCCCTGATACCTGGCAGTAGGCTAACATTCCTTAAGTACTTAGCACGTGCCAGGCATTTTTACGTGTATGATCTCATTTAACCCCGAGTGGAATATTAAACCTTCATTTAAACCCTCTGTGGGGCTATTACTTCCACTTCACAGACAAGGAAGCTGACACTCAGAGAAGTGAGAGCATTGCCCAAAGACACACAGGCTTTCCCCAAAGCTATGCCCTTTCTCAGGCACCCGTCACCCTGACACTGCAGGGCCCTAGAAGGGAGTGAGCCAGCAGCAACTCGAGCTGCTGGTGAGTCATCAGAGTCCCACTCAGGCCCTGGCAGAAAACGTTTATGAACAAATGGATGGGTGGATGGATGAATTGAGCAAATCGTTGCCGTAGGTCATATCCTCCAGCATTCTGCTTCTCTGACCCTGCTCTGGGATCCCTGGACCCAAGACCTCCTCCCAAGTCACATCCCTCACCCCACAGCCATACGTGGTTACAAAGGACACAGGACCTGACCATCAACAGCCCCAGGACGAGGAAACCTCTGAAGAACTACCTCTATTCCTTGGAGAGTTCATTTGTGCATGTGTGAATGCCAGTGTCCAGGACAACCACGACCACCCGGCTGGCATGACAGCCCTCCACAACCCCACAAGCTCCTTCAGCCGTGACCTTGACCGTCATCACAGCCTCAGCTGGCAGGTTAGGAGGGGTTCGGGCAAAGGGAACCAGACTCAGAGAGGGAGAGCACAACAGAACTGGACCAGGCTTCCTGACGCCAGGCCCAGGGCTCATTTCTCTGCCTTATGATTTCCAGCATCTTCTTTTCTGACTACCAAAATTGTGGAGATCCACTTACTCGAGGTCCTGGTTTGCAAGTAGGTTTTGTTTTGAATGACTAGGAAAGAGTATATGATTGATTAGTAATGTCTGCTATGAGCCAAGGTAGGAGTCATACCATAGGTGAAGTGTATTTATGTATCATTCCCCAGACCCCAACTAATATGCCTTTTCCTCTTTAAAACAAAACCATTTTGAAATTACCTCCTTTTTACTGTCTCCAACTCAATAAAATTTTCTGACTTAATGGTCAGAACTTGAGAAATTTCACCTGAACGCTACCTGGGTAGGCAGTTTGATAAACAATTTAACATAGGCTTCAAGATTGCAAGGGGAGTGTTTAATTTGCTCAAGAGACCCACTGTCCTCAAGGACTCCAGTCCATTAGCTTTTGTCCAACTAATGACAAGTGAGTTTTCTATATTCATTAAAGCAGACTTGGGATTTGGCTTGAGGGGCAGTGAACTGAAGAGGAAATAGCACTGGACTCAGGAGGAATGTTCTTGATTACTTGCTGTACGTTTTGAAAAAGAATAAAATGGTGTTTTCTAAAATCCTTTTAAGTCGGTCTTCTCTCTGATACAGGTTTTCATCTTCCAATGAAAACCAGGGGTCTGCCCCAAAGGAGGTTTACAGGCCCACTCAAGCCAGCTCCACTCAGCTTGGGTCACCTCACCAGCCAGCCCCATCTGCCCCCACAGGGCTGTGCTGGCACAGGGGGCAATGGGAGCGGCCTAGCTTGCCCTCAGAGGGCTCACAGTCTAAGGAGGCACCTGAAGGTGAGAGCAGCGAGGGATGAGTGCCTGCGGGTCACCGTTACTGATGCCGTAAGTCCCTGCCTCTCCTGCCCGGGCTCGCAGAATCCATCTTATCTCAGCACCACAAACACTCACAGGGATGCCGCTAGGTGCCAGGAGTCTTGGGGGGGAAAAAAGGCAGAAAATATCCCTATGCCCTGCTCTGTCCCTGCACTTCTGTTTTGGCCACCCCATAGGAGATGGGAGTCTGGGTTGCCCCTTGATCCCCCTCCTGGGAGTAACTGCCCAAATGCCAGAGAATAAGGTCAGAAGGCTCTCAAAGCTGCTGCTAGTCCAATGGCATCTTTGCGTCAATTAGGAAAGAGCCCTGTATTGGCAGGAGACAGATGGCTCATTCAAAAGGGTGAGTGGAGAGAGTTTAGTGAAGAGACTGTTTATTAAGAAAAACCAGCACGTGATGGTGAAACAATGTGGCAACAGAGGGGAGCCATTACCACTGTTAGGCCAGAAGAGACAGCAGGAGAAAACAGTTATGAAAACCCCACCAGAGCAGGATCTCTAGTAAGGGGTGCCTAACAGGAGAAGTGGTCCCTGATAGAACGGCACAGCCACCACCAAGCCAGCAGGGAGGCAGCCGAGGGAATAAATACCTCCCTCTCTCTCTCTCTGCCAGCACCCCCCACCCCGCCTCCTGCCGGTGCCTCCCGCTGGCTACATAGGAAGCCAGACAGTAGGAAGCCTGGTGGATGCAGGGCACAGACTTCGGCCTTCCAGGGCACAGAGGAGGAGAAGGGTAGACAGAAGGTCTGGGCACAGAGATGGCCAGTGCAGTGCCCCTTCCTCCAGACATTTGCTGCCATCTGCCGGAATGCCACGAGACGCGTTCTGATCTGTGATTACCATGTAGAGAGTGGCCCTGAAGTCAGTCTGTGCCACCATCAGTGGTCATCCTACTGTCATCAGATCTGAGCCTGGCTCTCCCCCCTCCCCCAAAGAGCCCACGCTCTGGCTCCCCAACAACCTGACCAGAAGTCCTGGCTCCCTGGAAGGCTTACCCATCTCCCTCCTCTGCAACTTCCTCCCCATCAGCACTGTACATCAGATCCAGAAAGCCCAGGGAAAATGCCGTCTCCTCCTTGTAGCCTGCCTGATCCCGCCAGCTGGAAGCCATGTCCGCCTCCTCGGGGATCCTCACAGAACCTCCCGTGCTTCTTCCTCAGCGCGTCAATACCCTGGGGCTTGTTCATTCCTGAATCCACCCTGGGTGTCCTCCAACAGCCAGTGCTGTCCCCGACGAAAGCATCTGAGAGGCCGATGGCCACGTGCCACAGTGGTTTAGAGTCCAAAAGATGGGACACGAAGCCTGGTTCCACCCTCCACTCGCCTTCAGTTTTGGACAATCACTTCTCATTTCTGAGCCTCAATCTCCCCACCCCAGCAATGAGAATAATCTCTACCTCAGGGCTGCAGTGAGAATTCAGTGAGACCATGTATGTGGCACTCACTAAAGGACAGCCTTCCTTTTCTTCCCCCAATAGACTGGATGTTCTTCGAGAGCACATGGTGTCCATCCTGACCCAGCTTGGCCCTCAGAGTGGGCCTGGAGCTCTGGGGGTGGGGTCGTATAGTTAGGAACACAATCCTTAGGGAATCTCTGCTCCCAACCTGTGTGACCTTGGGCAAATTACTCAGCCTCTCTGTGCTCTGTTTACTCACCTTTAAAACAAATAATAGATGGAGTCGTAGCGTTCCTAGCTAATATCCATGCAGGGCCTTCTGGGGGCCAGGCACTGTTTCAAGTGTATGGTGAATGTGAACTCCTTCAATCCCGAAACCACAGTAGTTGGTAACGTGGTAGCCTTTTGCTCTTCACCAAATACTTCCAGTTCTCCTTTCGGGCACTCAGTGGGGTTACAAATGCCCCCGCCCCTTGGAGTTAGAGGCAGTCACATGAGTCGTGTTAGCCAATGAAATGTGTGCAGCAGTACCGTCCGTCACTTCCAGGAGGAAGCCCTACGAGACAGCGCATAGCCACTCGCTCACCTCCATCAGGAGACCAGCAGTGTTCCACATGATGGCTGCTCTGTCAGTCTGGGCCCCAGGGTGGCAATGACAATCACACAGACTGATCCAGAAGGGACTTACAACGTCACCGGAGAGACTTCAGGCCACTGAGATCTGAGAGGTGCTCATTACCACAGCACAACTTAGCTGATCCTGACTAACGTCGGTGGGGCCTGTTGTTCCCATTTCACGGTGAGGCCACTAGTATCTACAGCATGGAGAAGACCGGATATCACAGCGGTCAGCGGTCTGTGTAAACTAGCACGCAGCACGCCCTGTGACAGACACAGACACGGGCACGGATACAAACACGGACACAGCTCACAGCTCCAGGGTACAGCTCTGGGCAGCCCCAGCCTGGAGTGAAGGCCGAGGTCCCCACAAGCACACGTCTGCTGCTCCACCACAGGCCAGAGCTTGGAAATAGCACCCTCAGCAAATGCCAACCCTCCCCTTGGTTCTTCTTGTCTGTCTGGCCACCGACCTTGACTCATTAGCAATTGCTCCTGGCTGCATGTGAGCTGGCAGCCATGGATTTTCTTTCCTTCTGGGTTAAATGTCTGGCTATCAGTGGGTGAGTATCTGTCACCCCCAGCTCGCCTGCGTCCGGCAGAGACTGGAAGAGTTGGGAGGCTGAGGAGCACTGTGACAGTCAGGAAGGGGCAGGTACCCCCGGGCACCTCTCCAGGCCCATGTGCTCTCATCACCTGCATCAGCCCAGTCATCCCCGACTGGCAAAGGGTAACACGACTGAGCATTCTAGTTGTACAATGCTCCGCAGTTTAGAATGAAAACATTTTCCTTTTCTTTATACTCAACACTCACTGGCCACTGGGCACTACTCTGCGCTGATATTGCTGCCCCCACCACCTCACAATTTTAGTAACAGCAATGGCAATAATAACAGCTCATTTGTTGAGTGTTTACTCTGTGCCAGACCTATGCTAAGTCCTTTACGTGCATTACCCCATTTTATCCTCCCGACGAGTATATGAGATAGGGGTTAGCAGCTATCATCATCATCTTACAGATAAAGAAACTGAAGCACAGAGCAGCTGCAAGAGAACTGAAGACACAGCTAGAAAATGGTGGAAGCCAGGATTCAAAGCCAGATCCGTCTGGCTCCAGAACCCCAGTGCCCTAATAGTACTGGTACAAAGGGGTGTGAGGCAGAATTGAGAAAGCTGGTATCTCGTTTATTCTTCATAACAGCCTTGCAAGGTGAGTCTTATCGTCCTATGTTACAAATGGAGTTGCCGAGGATCAGAGACCTAAGGAGTGTGTGCAAGGTCACACAGAAGGCAGGGGGCAAGAGTCCTTCTGCGGCACATATGTACCGAAGCCTCCTCTGTACAGGAAGTCACCAGCCATTGCCAGTGGAAATAGGCTCGTAATGCCAAAGGGCACCATAAACCAATAACACACTTAATGGGGACATAAGCAGAGTTTGGGGGAAGGGGGGATTAATCAAGGAAGGCGTCCTGGAGGAGACTGTATTTGAGTAAAGACAGAAGAGAATAAAATCCCAGAAGAGTGGTACAAAGCCTAAGTGCTATTATCCTGGAGACCTAAGATATGGGGGTGCCATGATAAGATCTCCGTGCTGAATTTCTCCTTTCTTTCAGTCAGGAGACTCAGACCACTCTAATGTGGGGGTGGAGGAATTTTGGTCACCCTGATTTCCCGTTCTCAGACCGTTGAGAGGACAGCTAGCCTGGGGGTAGTGGTCGTGGTGGCCTGCGAGCCCTCAGGGGACACACCCATAGGGCCCTAGACAAAATTTTCCAGCCACATCTAATTTCCCCGCTGCATCCAAACCTGTCTTCTTGCAATTGTAATTCCAGCTCCATTTATTTTATACCCACCTGTCCCCATCTGGAAGGAAATTGAATGAGAGTAAGAAGGGAATAAAATAATAGGAACTTTTTAGTCTGGAGCCATCATCGAATGCTCTCTTTGCCCATCAGACTGGTATTTAAATGGAGGAGGGGTCTGGGGTGGGCAGAGGGCATTGTTAACAACTGCCTCGGTGTGGCAGCAGGAGACAGGAATAATAGACTTGGAGAATGTTTTCCAGATTGTGCTGAAGTGATGAAAAACAACGGGTCCCAAAATGGAAGTCGTGGCACACGGAACCTCTCCACGGATCGTGCAGGCGGCAGCAGGAACTCCGTCTTGCTCCTTTTTGAACAGGACTGAATTAATTCAGGGACCGTGCGAGGCTTGGACTCCCATTTCGATTACAGACAGACCTAGTTTTTGCAGAACTCATTAACTAGCAGGTCTGTGGGGACCTGGGCTTCCAGGCCTTGCTGGACAGGCCCCGGGAGCCAGCTTCTGAGGAATCCAGGTGCCCGGAGTGTGGGCAAGGCCTGTGCTGCGAGCTGGGCCTCGGAGGGAAGCTCTCTTGCTGTTCCTGCGAGTCTGAAGGAGGTCAGCGCGTGGAGGAGGCAGGAGGAGCCCGAGCAGCGTGCTTCTTACCAGCACGCCAGGCTGTGATGACTGAGGGACTCTATATGCGGGGGAGTGAGACGGGCTGAACTTGAGTTCTGAATCTCCTGTAAGAGGTCATCCTCCCAGCAACAATGTATTTTGTCAGTGCACAGCAGGAGAGCACTGAAACCAAAAATGGAGACAAGTGGACATGTTCAAATGCTACCTGGTCCTCAAGGTTCAGCTCCAGGGCCCTTTCTCCAAGAAGCCTTCTCAGATAATCCACCTGGTCAGGATCCCCTCTCTCCTCTGTTTCTGTCCCGATCCAAGACACTCAGCCCTTCATTCCCTGTGTAGCAGGTATTTCTGTCCATTTCAGACCTCCCAGCACAAGCTCCTTTGATCCTTCCTATTCCCATCCTCAGCTCATAGCATGTTCCACGTCTACTTGTAGAATACATGAACATGAATGCATAAAAGAATGAAAAGTGGCTATAGGCACACACACACACAAAAGGTAAAAAGAACACAATATTTCATGTAAACCTGCCCAACAGCTTCATGCTAAGAGATGAATGGAGATAGCCCAGGTGAGTGGCAAGAATGACATTCTAGGCAGGGCTAGAGCCACGGAGAGGCAGGCTCCTCGTGGGAGTAGCGGAGCAGAAGAGTTAACCCAGACTCTGGAGCCCAGTGATTTAATTAACGTCCTAACTATGAACTTCACTGCTCTGTGACTCTGGCTAAGTTTTCTATCTCCTTTGTGCCTTAGTGGCCCATCTGTAAAGTGGGGGTGATAAAACTGTACTGACAGACCTCATAGGATTGTGATTTGTAAGGTACCTGGAGCAATGCTTAGCACAGAGCCATGAGCCATTACCCCCACTCTTCTCCAACCCCCTCGACGGCTGTCTTTTCTGAGCCTCCTCCTCTTTCTCCCGTCACACACACATCACCTAACAACCCAACTGTGCTGAGTCAGTGGGGGCCCCTGGTGGCCACGACATGGAACTGTCTGACCATCTTACATAACCCGGTGCAACAATACTGACTATATCAAGCACACCCTTCTCCTCGCCTCTCAACGTTAACAACTCAGTTTAACACCACCTCAGATGCCCTCTCGCACATAAACATGCTTCCTAACTTTCATCCAGTTGCCTTTAATGAAACATCTTTCTTTGTGTCTGTTACCTTTTGTTCTCCCCATCCTACCCCATTTTGTTACACCTGAGAGCTCCAAGCGTGTTCTGGCAAATAAGCTTCATAGTAACGCTGTGCTGCACTGTTCACTGTGGTAGGCACCAACCACGAGGGCTATTCACGTTTAATTTCAAATTCATTAAAATTAAATAACATTGAAAATGCTCTTCCTCTCTGACACTACCTACACTTCAAGTGTTCAATAGCTACATGGGGTTAGGGGCTACTGTACCAGATATAGAACATTCTGTGTTTATACAGCACTGCCCTACTTTCCTCTAGAAGAGAGAGAAACATAATTTCAATTTCTAAAAGGAACAGACAAAATAAAGCACTAGTTGTTTACTTTCTGTATATATATGTCAAATACAGCTATCTACCTATGTATATCTGTATATGGTTTATATAAGAATATTATCTCAATCTCTAGCAATCTATCTAGAGTGAGAGAGAGAGAGAGAGAAAAGGTTTTCATGCATTATAACCTTGAATCTGTTTAAAAGGATTTGGTATTTGGAAGTCTGTTAGAACTTCATGCAGGTATCTGACAATCATCTACCATCTAATTCAACCGGCTTTTTCTCAAACATCAATATTCAAGACGAACAACAGCTTATACTTCGAATACGTTCCTTTCTCTCCCGGACCTCCTGTACAAGGCAGGATTGCAGAGGATTACTAAGAGTCTCCTTTCACTCTAAGAAAAGTTTTGCTTCTGGATATGTTTTCCACCACATGAATAGAGAGAAGCTTGAATTAAATGGCCATTAGGGTCCACAAAAGGTTTATTACATAGGCTTTGTGGGCTGGCTCAGGAACGGAACAACCATTTACTATCCATTTCTATGGAAATCTGCACTTGGAGGTCCAAACACTGGCCACGTCTCCATTGGGGCAATCAGTACATAGACACCAGCCCTCACCCAGGAGCCTAGAAGAGCTGATACTGACAATTAAAGGCTTGACCTGCCCAGGGGAAAGGGGGAATACCTTCCATCATCCCTTCATTCAGCAGCATCATAAAATGTTCTTTAAAAATCATCTGATTAACTCTAGAGAGAAAAGGTGCCAGGCAGACTGTTAGACAAAGACAGCTCTTCCTGCATTTACTAAGCTATTTGTGGCGTGCTACTAGCAATCACACTGATGGCGGTGGGAAGAGCACCCATCCACTGGGTGCTTTAAGAACTTCCAAGGCTGGGCATGGGAGCCTCTGTAACAGCCCAGGACAGGGGTGCTCCTGCTGGAGAAGCTCACCATTTCCTCTCTACCATATTCTTGGAAAAAGAGCTGGAAAGGGTACCTCCATGGTGTGTGAGGGCCGTGCCCCTGCTCCCAGCTGACTGGGCAGACTTGTCATGTAAGCTGACACCAGCAGATCCTCTTCTGGGAGCTCGGAGTCAGGACACAGACACTGGCCAATTAGCCACAGGGGACAGAGTGAGAAGGCCTTGGAGGCTTGAGTGCTAAAGGAACCATTTCGGGAAAGCCTTGATGGGTCACGCATGAGAAGATGAACAAGCAGAAAAGCCAGTCTGCAGAGCCATCAGAACGTAACAGAAGTCCAAGAGACGGAAAAGAAGAAATCAGACGCTCTGTGGTAGAGTGGGGAAGGGGCAGGTGGCAAAGTGGAAGATCTCGACCCCTGAGGTCTCTACAGTTCCTGGGAGGTCCATACTTTTTATAACTGGAGGCCCTGAGCGTCTCCACTGTCTTCCTAAGTCCCTCTTTTTACCTGAGCTCCAAATGGGTCTCAGTACCCTGCCTCCAAATGATTCTGACCGGCTCTCAGTGTCTCAAAACAGAACTCCAACAAAGTGATGGATTGTGTCTGTCTAGATTGCCTTTTACCATCCTGCTCCCAGAATTAATTTTTGTAAATACCATATGATGACCTGAGGGAACCAAAGGAGGGAAATAGATGTGCAGGGATTCAGCAGTTGGTTATCAGACATTTCCTGGGCATCTCCCGTGTGCCAAGCCCTGAGTAAAGGACAGAGCGGGCATCCTTTCCTCTCCATTTCCAAACCCAAACCAGCTGTCAGGGCTCTGCTCAGTGCCACCATGTTCTTGAAACCATCCCAGATCTATGCGTGCGCACACACAGGCAACAGAGAGTGTTGGGCTCTCCCGACTCCCATGGGAGAGGACCTGCACCTCTAGTTGGCCGTCCTGCCTGTGTTACACTTCTGTGTATCCCAGGCCCATCCCTGATGAGTATGTGAGGTTCCTGAGAGCAGAAGCTGGCTTCTGGTCACCTAGCTCAGCGGCCCAGTGCCCAGCACCAGCCAGGTGACAGCAAGTTTTGGTGGGGTTACTAGATAAACGTTTAGACCGTATTTTTAGTCTTCAACAGGTCTAACCTCTCACGGGTGCTCATTCAAAGCCGTGGAATCAAACACCAGGTCTCCAGAGTGCTCTGGAGTGTGGCTGGGCACAAGTCCTCATTTTACAAAAAAAAAAAAAAAAAAAAAAAGGACACCACAGCTGAGAGAAGTAGCTGATGGACAATGCACCTTGACTTGCTGTCTTTCCAACCCGACTACTCTGACTTTGCCAGAAAGCCATCTCAGGGGCCTCAGCTGTAGTAAACGCCTTCCCCCTCCCACACCCCCCTGTCTTTGCGATATTATGCTGAGCCATGGTGGCCAGGGGAGCAACCCAAATAAAGATGTAAGGAAAAGCCCTAGCCAGCTCTGGGTGGCCGGTTTCTATGGAAATTTCCTGAGTAAGGGTTTGGACAATTTCACCGGCTTGACTCATTTGTTCACCGAAGTGATTGATAGGACATAATCACCTGCGTGTTCAGACCTCTCATATGGGGAATTCAGGTATTTGTCCATATGCATGCTCTCGTAGTGTTAAACAGCTAGGGAGTGGCTCAGCCTGACCTCCAGGAGATGGCTTCTCCACCAGCCCTTCCCGTCTCAGTGGTCTTAATTAAAAACATCACACAGAATGATCAAATGCTCCTCACCGAACAGTTATGAAAAACTTTGTCATAACAGGGGCCAGACCAACTTCTGATACCTACGGCGTAAGTCACATGTCAACTAAATTCCAGTATCAGGAAAACACTAATGCTGGTTAAGTTTTAGTTCCTCTGTCTAGATCAGGGATGTTAAATATGTTTTATTTCTCTTCCCAATGCTCATTGTTTAGAGGCAATTGCTTAGAGCCTGTGTTGAGAAGGATTCTGAGGCCCAGAGTAAGGGGCTGATGGGTGACTTGGGTTTCACAGAGCAGAAATTGGGACACTGGGCAAGGTCACTCCAGGCCCAGGGACCAAGACAGGCAAAAGCTCAACCACCGGCCCCTCCATGGGAACAGGTGCACCAAGTACCCTGGGAACGCTTGGCTCCTGATTCAAAAAGAGACCACGAGCCTGGGTGTTGGGGTGCGGTCCAATGAACAACAGGGGGAAATCTGGAGAGCATTCAGACATGGGAGGCACACTTTGAGAGCCACGGTGACCCAGAGGCCCCAGTCAGCTATGACTGCAGGGAGCCCTGAGGACAGCAGCTGCAGTGCGGTTCTGCAAGGTCATGGTGATCCCCCCCCTCCTGCCAGTGGCTCCCTCTTCGCACCCACGGGGGACAAGCCTGTGTCTGTTTCATCAAAGAACTCAATGTTCATTAAGGCTGCGATTCCCAGCCTGGCAGGCAGTGCCAATGTGGTGGTCCCCTAAGCCTTTCACACGTCTGTCTCTCCGCCCGTCCCAGAGACTCTGGAGGCCCCCCGACCAATGGATGCCCCAGGACGTGGTGCTGTGGCCCTGTCCCCAGAAGGCTCCTGCAGCGGGGGTGGGGGGGTGGGGGGGTGTTGAAATCTTGCCTTTGGACTGCAGCCCCTCTCCAGTCCTCCCTGTCTCCCACCACTCCCTCACCTGCAGGCGGACGCTCGACTCCAGGATTTGAATGAAATAAAAACTGACAGTGTGGAGCCATGTTCGGGGCTGAGCTACAAAGGATTCACGCAATTATCTTTGTCAGAATTCATTTTGTCAACGCCCCTCTCTTCTTCAGGTTGCATGCTACTAATACCTTTCAAAAGTTTGAGAAGACTGGGAATAAGACGAGGGAAGTGCCAGGCACAGCTCCGCATGAGAACCAGCCGGGCACAAGGCAGGGCAAGGGCAAGGTGTGGAACCCCAGGCAGGGGAGAGGGAGGAGCCCTGCTGCTGCAGAAAGTCCCAGAATTGCAGCGGGAAGGGACCTGAGAGGTAACTTGCCCTGCCCTCCGATATCAAGACCACTCCTCAGCACCCCCAGTTCCGGACGAGGGCCCATCATTGGTGAGCCCACTGTGGCATTCTAGGGGACATGGGCAGCATCTGAAACGTTCCCTCAGCATCTGGCCCAGAACAGGCCAGGAAAGGGTAGCCCTGGGTCTGATAGCCATCACAGGTTATCCCAACCATTCCCCCCCACATCCTTCACACACTTGTGCACGCACACAAACACACACCCCACCAACAGAGAATCTATATGCTAATTGTCCTGCCCTCTGCACCTGCATCCGGGTCACTCCATCGGCTGTGGAGGGCTAACGGGCTCTCAGCCTTAACCCGCATAGGGCTGAGCACCTGCTCTCCCCAGCGCCTCCACGCCTAGGCTTCCTCATCTCAGCTCACTGCAACTCCATCCTTTGAGTTGCTCACACTAAAATCCTCAGAATCATCCTTGCTTCTTCTCTCTCTCTCAAACCCCACATCAAATCTGTCAGCAAACCGAATCAGCTCTGCTTTCAGAATCTGCAGAATCGGACCACTTGTCACATCATCACCCTGTCTGAGCCACCTCCGTCTTCACCTGCTCTCCCTTTGCTTCTTCACCCATCTGCAGTTTCTTCTCCACACAGCAGCCTGAGAGAGGCTTTAACAGCGTGAGCCCAGTTGCCTTCTCAAACCGCTCCAGTGTCTCCCTGTGCTGGGCAGAGTCACGGCGGGGGTCTCACGTTGGTCTACAAGGCTGGGTTTCCAGACTCCACTAAGGAATGTGGGCTCATCCCCCCCAGAAGAAGGGGACTTCCCAGAAGAGGGGCATGGCACTGCCCCTGGTAGGACAGGGAGAACTTGGAGAAAGGAAGAGGGAGGGAAGACTCCTGAGGGAAGGCTAAGACTGAAGGTACGGGATTAAAGGCCTGGGTGTGGGGGGAGGGGCAGCTCAAAGGGGACAGAGTTTTGGGAAACAGTGGGAGAGATTCCTGGGGGAGTCAGTGTGTTCAGCAGATGAAGACATCGGCCTTCTACCCTGTGGACAATGGCAGAACCCCTGAAGATCTCTGGGCAAAGGGCTGATGTGGTCACAAATGCCCCGTTTCACAGGCTGACAGGGCAGCCATCCAAAGATGGAGGAGAGGTCCCAGAAGAACCATCAGAAGTCAGCCTGCAGGTTGTGGGAAAGAAACACTAATTTGGCTGTCCAGAGAGCTGGGCCCCAGTCCCAGTGTCACCGCTAATTACACAGGTGATGTTCCGTAATACCAAACTGCATTTCCTCCTGCTTGGCCCAATGGTACCTGTCATTGAATCCCAGACTCACAGAGCTGCCGGGACCTCAGAGGTCATCTAGTCCAGGTTTCCAAACTCCGGCCTGGAAAATCAATTTACTGAGCTGAGAGTGTTTTCAAAATGAAATCGAAGAGAAGGGATGAGGTCAGAGTGCACTGCTTATAGTAAAGGTAAAATTGCTTTATGAAACTTTTGTTTTGAGGGTGTGTGTGTTGGTTCAAAATATAAATCCATTTCCGTGGGTCACAGTAATGAATATTTGAAAGTCACTGACCAAGTCCACTTCCTCTGCACTGTGCAAACTGCCTTTACAGCATTCTCAATAAAATGCACGGCCATTCCTGTTCATCTCTGGAAATAGGATGCCAACCCATCCCCAGGCAAAAACCCCTTACGTTGTTGACTGCTCTGTGCATTGGAAGCTCTTCCTCATGCTGAGCTCAGATTTGCCTCTTGTCCTCCTGCCCATTGGTCTTCCCCAGCTCTCTGACCAGCCACCCCCAGATAAACCCAACCCAACTTCAGATAACAGCATCAAAAGAATTGAAGACAACTTTACAGGCCTCTTGACCGGGTTCTTTCAAGGCATTAAGCTCATCTATTTCTCGGGTCTGCCCAGCACCTCTTCTCTGGGAAGCAAGATACAGGAGCCCATTCCCTGTACACTGCCACCAGGTGGTGTCCTTCCTAATTCCTGGTCTTGTCACATACTAAAATGACACATCTTAAAAATGACACATGAGCTCTCTGGGTGGTCCTCAAGGACCAAAAGGCGGAGAGGGGCTAGCAAGGAGCAGCAAGAGGGCTGAAGAACGTTTTCTGAAAAATTCATTTAGGGAAATTCTCCCTCCTCAGTTTAAAGCAGAGAGAAGTAGAAGAAAGAGGAATGAAGACCAACACAAGCAAGTTCATGTGGGGTTCAGGGTACTGGGCATGCACAAAGATTTGAGGGTAGAGTGGGAGAGATGTAAAGAAGGGGAAGAAGAGGAGGGGGAAAGAGGGGGAGGGGAGAAGGAGACGAAGGAGGAGGAGTAGGAAGAGGAGGAGAGGGAGGAAGAGGAGGAGAGGATTCCTCTCCAGTGTCTCCCTTTCCCACACACCTCTCCCGGTCAGTCAACCATCTCCCTCCCAGCATGTCACCAATCTGGCCCTTTATCTCCTTCAAGAAACCGCATGACTGACAAAGTCTTGCAAAAAGATAGTTAAAGTG
Organism: Ursus arctos; assembly: GCF_023065955.2. Classification (NCBI taxonomy): domain Eukaryota; kingdom Metazoa; phylum Chordata; class Mammalia; order Carnivora; family Ursidae; genus Ursus; species Ursus arctos. The sequence continues at coordinate 26,855,689 of NW_026622852.1, read as the reverse complement.
CTCAAACGGGAGCAAGGCTTCCAATAAGCAAGAGAACTTCCCAGTCTGGAGCTGAGAGAACACAAGGTCACACTCCAGAAAACCTGGAGAGCCAAGGAGGAAGCCCAGGACACCATGAGCCCCAGACCCAGAGCTTAGGAGGTAGCCTGGAGCAGGTGAAAGACAGTATTGCACCAAACAAAAAGTGCTATGAACAAAAAATGGGTGATAAACTTCGATAACTCAGCATCTCATGCTGTCAAATTGCAACGTGTTGAAGGATTTAGAGAGTTCAGAGGCCTCTGATGGGAGACGGTTTGGTAAAGCTTGTTGGTCTAAACGTTGATGGCAGACAGGGCTGGGTACAGACCAAAGCGAGAAAGAGGCAGAAAGCGGAACGGGATACAGAAGAGTGGGACAGGAAATAGAGTGAGGGGACAGGAGGGACAGAACAGAGGATGAGAGGGGAAGAGAAGAGATGCAAGGCTCGGGATGGGGAGAGAACAGGTGGGGGACTGGCAGAGTGACAGGCGCTGCCATCAGCGGGGCACAGGTGCCCACACAAAAGAAAGGGCCCAGCGCCTGGCCCTCCGGGCACCTGGAGAAAGGCCTCGGCCGGCTCCCCTCCTGCAGGAGCAGCGGACGCGCAAGGGGGCCCACGCAGGCTGCTAACGGCCCTCTCTGGCAGTTGATAACCTTCATTAAACAGAACTTCACAAATGGCTTAATTTGAATTTCCAATACTTGATAGATTTAAAACCCAGGACAATTATCTCTGATGGAAAGGGTCAATAAATAGTTTCCTGGGCTGAATCCCCCCAAAATGGGGACACTTCCAACAGCGTTGTTAGGATTAAAACTCCTTCAAATGCCAAATAAACACTGACTTATCTCTTTTTAAAGAACTTTTCTGTAAGGCAAAGGTTAGCTTTGTAAAGAAAGGCTGGATGAAAATTAATCTAACTTCCAGTGACCTCCTCGGGCTGGGTTTGAATTACATTTCCACATGGCCTGTGAAGATCTTTCATGTCTCTCGCTCCATTAGTTGGTGTACTTAGCAAAGGTCGGGTAATGAGCAGACGTACTTTCTAGTCCAGAACATGATCCTGCTGCACGGCCCCTTCCTGCCTTCCTGGCGTGTCTCTGCTGGAGGTCACCGGGGTGGGTGTGAGCCAGCTCCTCAATGCCTCATCCTGAAGGCTCCTGAGAACGAACGATGGACATTACCGTTGTCACCACAGCTCTGGGATGGCAGAGGTCTCGCATGGTTCCCCACACTCTGGAGCCAAGAGAATTTGACAGAAGCCCTCCAGTTTCTTACTCACAAGGGGAAATTCACGTGTACCGTTCAGGGAACTGCTTTATTCCCAGCGAAACTGTTAACCCAAAGTCAAACGATGGAGGAGGAGGACGAGGGGGAGGAGGAGGAATGGGCAAGGGTAGCCAGTGTGATGGGAGAGCTTCACATCCCCCAAAACCCAGAGTGTTCTGTCTTTTGGTCTCATCCATGGGAGCCTCACGTTCACATGGGCCCTGAATTTCTCTGTTCCTTTGTTCCTTCAGAGTGGGGTCAGAATTCACTCCTTTCAGAAGATGGCCAAAGAGCCAAAAGGAAGCTTGCATTGGATAATAATAATATACACTCATATTCTTTCTGTGGGGGCTGGACCTCCTTGTTCTGGGAACATAGAGAGATTAATTGGGTCTGACCTTGCCTCCATGGAGTTTAAAATTAGGGAGTAACAGGGGTGTCTGGGTGGCTCAGTCAGTTAAGCGTTTGACTTCGGCTCAGGTCATGATCTCGGGGTCCTGGGATCAAGTCCCGCATCAAGCTCCCTGCTCAGCGGGGAGTCTGCTTCTCCCTCTGCCCTTCCCCCACTTGTGCTCTCTCCCTCTCTCTCTCAAATAAATAAAATCTAAGGAAAAAAATTAAGGAGTAATAGATGTGTACGTCATTGACTGGCACACATGGGCACCAGAGACGCCTGTCATGGCCTCCCCACCCATCAGCCTCCTGAGAGAATATGCCCCCAGGTTTACTGGACAAGAATGTTCAAACTGGTTATGAAATGAAATTCAACTTGTTCTCTCTCTTTCTTTCCTGCTCTCTTCCTTTCTCCAGCACTTACTATATCATGAGGCATCTGACCACCTGCTGGCCTAGGTTTTCTCTAGCCCTTCCCCTATGACCATTTTGGAAGTTGCACATTCTACTCCCAGTCTGTTAGTGTTGACCCTTTAAACATTTGAGTACTTGCTTAACTTTATACCTTGCTAACAGCCTAAAGGGAACTAGTATCTTTATCCTCCTCCCTTATATTCCCCACACTGTAGATTTCTTTGTCTAGAATGGAAATCTGTTCTCAAACACGAGAAAGGTATTGTAGTTGTTTCCTAGTTGATAGCCGTGTGGAGGAGTAAGGAAGGTGTGGCGGGAACTCAGAAGGCTGTGGGGGGAGATGACAGGGGGGAGCTGCTGGGTCCCAGGGCAGGATACCAGAGCCAGTCACAGACAGCTGCCCAAGAGCGGGTTTGGGCCAGGGTTGTCCTGGGCCTGGGTGATGGCAAGAACCCAGGCACAGCCCAACGGCCAGGGGGTCTTGCCAACAAGCCACCCACCCTTTGTGAGAGAGGAACTTTGGGCCACCTGGTCCCGAAGTCCTGGCCACCAACAGCCCAGTGACTGAGCAAGGGGGCATCTTTGCCCCACTCATTGCGGGGCTCCCCATTGAAAGACACCTCCCCACATGCTGTAGGGCCCCATGCAGGTAGTGAGGATGGGCTCCCCGCTCTTCTTTGGGGTGAAAACTAGAACACCAGAGCACCCCAGCCTGGGAGGGCATGATTACTATCCCTGCTACACCCCCTCAAAGTTCCCAGCTCTCTCTTTTCCTTCCATTCTTTGTCTTTCCATTTAACTGGGCCAAGAATCATGCCAGTGACAAACCATCCCAAGGGAAAAAGAAACTGAGATGAGACCTGAAATCAGAACAAAGTCAGGACCAGAGCCTGCAGCCTTGGCAGGTCCTCGAATCCCAGAAAGCCCTTCAGAGGATCTACCCAAGTTTCCCCTGACCTCGCCAGCCTGTCAACTTAACATTTGTTATTCTCCTGGAACTAGCTAGCCAAATGAATACACAATATTTTTCATTCCCTACTCAGGACCCAGAGTGATCTTTTTCGAATGTAAATTGGGTCTTGTCCTTCCCCTATATGAAGCCCCTTAATGGCTTCCCACACCCCGTTACCATAAAGTCCAAATCCCTTACAATGCCTCACAGGGCCCTGTGTGGTCTGGCTGCTTCTCCAGGCAGAGCCTGACTATGGTGCTGTTCTTCCCTTGCCACTCAGCTCAGCCAGCCCGCAGCCCTTTGCTCCCTAGAACTGCTGGCCTCGTTGCGGGCTCTCACCCAGAGCACCCCCTCTCCTCTTGCCCTGGCTCGCTCCTGGGTTGTTTCTTTTCATCCTTCAAATTTCACCCCTTGGAGGTCTTCACCTCCTCCTTTCACCCCTTAAATGTCGCCCCTTGGAGAAGCCTCCCTCTCCCACCATCCACAGACATGAGGCACCCACATGTTTTCTTTCCCCAGCGCTATTTCCCACTCTTGGCAACACTTCCCCCGCGGGGATCGCTTAGCCATTGGCTTGTTTTCTTGCTTATTGTCTGCATCCCACAAGGCTGAACATTCCACTGAAAAGGACCCTGCCTTGCTCACTGCCATTTCCTCAGCACCTCGAGCAATGCCAGGCTACCTACCAGCTACTCAATAATTACTTGTTAAATGAGTGAAGTGACTTATTAAAATAAGCATGTATTGAGCACTCCAAGGTTGTGGTGAAGAACAAGTGAGCTAACACTATGCAAACATGAATGGTTATCACTGTCAGCATCATTGCTGTTTCTACCCGAGATGAACTTGCAGACCTCAGCCTGGGCCAACCACCAGCCAGTTTTGCCAGGCTGGTTGGTCCCAGCGCAATCTCGACAACTGCAACCATTGAAAAGGTCAAGGTTTCGCCGCACTTTGCACAACAAGGATCATTTACAGTCAGATCGTTTGGATTAATTTCTTGACTTAGGTCTGATCTGTTTTTGTCAAGCAAGCAAATATATATTGATATTTGCAAAGAGCTTCATGCATGTGGTGCCCACTAAAATATGGCTGCATTGTCTATAGTAATTGTCTCTAGAAGCTCATTCCCAGCTGCGCTGGCTCATTTAGCTAATCTGCAGTAAGTACAGTATTGATCCAAGCAGCGAGGGAGGAGCACATTAGCCTGGCCCACAGAAGGGTGATTACTTTGGCTGCATGGTCCCTTCACAGACTTGGCTGAAGTCTAAAAGTCACACTGAGATGGTCTGGAAATCAGCCCTGGGCCCTGATCTCGCCCCCAACCACCACCACACGTATTCGCACAGGCAGCAGCATCTGAGCCACAAGGAGAGCCGCTATGTGATGACGTTTCAAGAAGACCTTATCACTCCCAAGAAAGAGCTCTTACCATTCATTCTTTTATTCATTCATAACTGACAATGTCTTCTAAAAAATTATAATACTCAATGCTCGCCAAGATGCATTAACATGGATCTTTTTCTATGCTGTTACATATGCCTATAAATGTCCAGAAATAGGCGATTGGCTCCCGGAATAAGCTACTGTACATCTTTTCAAAGAATATTCTCAGTCATGGAAAAGTATGTGTGATTTAGGAGGTGGGGGATGAGGAAGGAAGCAGCTTGCAAAACAGTGTGGACAGTTTGTACAACACCATCCCAGGGTATTTAAAACTAAATTTGCATATATACATAGAAAAATTACTGGGTTGATCAGAGAGGTGGTGGTTGCCCAGGGAAATGTATTATTCTCTATCCTGTCTGTATTTGAAATATTTCACAATTTTAAAAATGAAAAAAAGATTGAACACATATATGCCAAAACATTGATAGATGCAGGATCCCAGGTTGTTTTTATTTCCTCCTGAGAGAGGGCCTATATTTTTCAAATGTTCTTTTTTTTTTAAGTAGGCTCCACATCCAGCGTGGAGCCCAGCACGGGGCTTGATATCACCATCCTGAGATCAAGACCTGAGCTAAGATCAAGAGTCAGCCACTTCACTGCTTAACAAGGCACCCTATTTTTCAAATTGTCTTAAGTACACTTGAATTCTTTTAGGATCCAAAAAGAAAAGCAATAAAACTTCCTTTACAAACAAAGTAGCTGTCACACACAGCGGCCCGTTGGTTACGGCTTGCATGTTCAGGGTTTGGGGAAGGTACGATGGAGGAGAGAGCCCGCTGGGGAAAGAGAACAGGCATTCCAGAAAGGAGGGATGCTTGGAGGCAGGGAAACACCTTGTATGGAAACGGTGGTGAATCCTTGTTTGGCTGGTTAGAGCCTGTGAAAAGTAGACCAGACTAGAAGGGTCAGGAGGACCCAGAATCAGATGACTGGGAGCCATAAAGTCGGGGGTAGGGAGGGACGTGAGGGGAGTGGTATGCCAGAGCCCTCTGTGTTAGAAAGGTCCCTGCAGGCTGGAGCCACACGACAAACATGGCATCCAGCCGAGAGGCTGGGATATGGCCAGGTGGGAAACAAGTGGGCCAAGCCCAGGGCAGTGGCAGCTGGGCCAGCCAGGAGACATCCCCTAAGACCCAGCACAGGCTCTCTGGGGCAGTGATTAAGAGCTCCAGTTGATGTGCCAGATTGCCTGGTTTGATCCTGGCTTCACCACTCACTAGCTGTGTGACCATAAGCTAGGATGGAACCTTTCTGTCCCTCAGTGTTTTCATCTGTACAGTGGGGATAATCATAGCACGGTATCAGAGAGCTGTTGAGAGGATGAGTTGGTAGGTGTGAAGCACTTGGCAACAGGGCCTCACAGAGAGTAACTGTGCGGGTTAGCTGGCATTATTTCCTCCGACCTGAAGCCCACCCACAGTGCCCTGAGCCGCAGTGGGGCATGTTGCCAGCAGGACCACCTGTATCAGCGAGAGGCACAAGCTGAGGCATAGTATGGGCCATAGTATGTCTCTTTTCCTCCCCCCAAAAGTTGTCCAAGAGTTACAATGTTGACAAAGTCAAGATTAGGAGAGACTAGAAGGATGTCATAGAAAGTGTCAGTGACCCAGCCTCTGGTCCCAGTTTTGGCATTAACTCCCAGATCAGAAGTCAGGGTGAAGATCATTGTCCTGGGACAAAATTCCTCGGCCCCTGACTGATGATAGTACCCCCAGAAACAGCCTCCTCTCCTGGGCCCGGCGCCCAGCTGTCCCAACTCCACCTGTAGCCTGTGGCCGCGAGGTTATCAGGGAGCAGTTTCCCTCATCTAAACTGGCTTTTAACAGCACCTGTCCCGGGGCTGAGGTCCATCTGCTCATAAGGAAATGAATAAGAATGTCAGTTACCCACTGCACAGACTTTGTACCCACTCATCCCTAATGCAAACTGCAAGTGGCTTCTTTAAAAATCAAAGTTGGAGGCAGAGCTGCCTTTGGTCTGAGTGGACAGGAGAGGCTGGTGGGAGGAGCCATGTCCCCAGCATCCCTACCTCCTCTCCTGTTTTCAGACCCTCAGATGTGATAAACAGGCTCATTCCAAGGCAAAGGAAATGCACAATCAATCCACGCCTTTAAGGGCTGGGCTACAATTTAAGGAGAGGAGGAGAGAAGATAAATAAAAAGGCCTATTTTCGAGAGAGCCATTTAAGCCCAGAGAGAGGCCATAATGTGCGCACCAGCTCTGCTTAAACTCGTCCCCGGCTCTCTCAGAATTGCCCTGAGATAATCAAAAGGAAGTGAAGAGGAACAACACAGACTCCAATTCAGAGGAGGATGTGGTAATTAGCACCCGATGCCTGGACCCCGCCGTCAGGCAGAGACACTTGGGCTCTTCCTCTTTTGTCCCGAAGTTGGAAAGCACAGAACTGCCGCAACCATGACTGTATTTCTAAAATCATCTCTCAAAGAGATAAATGACTTCCTCCCCTCGGCGTTGTCCGACCCAGGTCTGGGAATAGATAAATTCATTTACTTGGGAGCTAGATCTCCATTTTTCTCCCGGTGCCATCTATAATCCCATCTCTTCCACCGTTTGACACACTTGGGGTGATGAATGTGTTCCAGTCTAGGGGCAAGAGCTGAAATCCTCACTGGGAGGACCGAGCAGCCGATCAGAGAACCAGGCCCACGTGACAACCTTCTCTCGGGGCCCGCTGAGTTCTGCAAGGCACCACACAGTTGAGTCCTCTGGAAGGCACGGCACCAGGCTCCAGGTAGTGGTTCTTTTGTCCCCACATCAGACCTGTCTACCTGGGCCTGGACAGGCTGAAGGCTGCCCTGCAGAACAGCAAGGCCCCTTGCATGTCCCCGGCAGCAGGAGACAAGTACCGGCTGGAATCAGAGGAAGGCAGGACAAGCAACCTGGCCCCGCCAGACAGTCCAAACTCGGCTCCTACAAGAAGCCTAGAACCGGGCCTCGAGAAAGATTATCCACTGCCAGTAATTCCTCCTGGGGATCTTAACAAAGTCAGACCGCAAAAGTTACCCTCTTCTGTGTCTTTGCTGATCTTCCAGGCCCGCCAGTCAGGATTATCTAAACACCACAAGCCACAGTCTCCTCATCCATAAAAAGGGGATCTTAATTCCTATCCTGCAAGGATTCAGAGAGGCCAGGCACAGACACCGGTAAAATGTATGGGTCATTATCATTCTGTCCTAACCAGACTGCAGCAGGACACCTGGCCAGTGTGTCTCAGCCCCCACTGCACAAAGGCATCACTGGGGAGCCACAAAATAAATCAGAAATAAAACATGAGGCCCAGCCCCCAACCCAGATCAATTATATCCCACCTCTGCCGCTGGAGCTGGCACGGGTATTTCTCAGTGTGCAGCCAGGGCTGAGAAGCTGTGGTCCAGTTTGCTCCCTCGCTCACTCCCTTCCTCGGACCCCAGGGTCAGCTCCTCCGTCAAGCTCTAAATGATCAACACATGCTTGTTGGCTCAGGGGCAGCCCCGCAGTGGTCCTCCCAAGAGAGGCAAAGGAATGATGCCACACTGGTTATGACACATCAGTAGGGAGTCTGGCTTGAAGCACACGTGCTGATGACGGTGAAGCAGCTGTTTACTGAGGCTGTCTGAGTGCTGTACTGAGTGCTGGGCATGGATTGTGTCTCAGTCCCCGTCACAACCCTTAAAGTGGTGCTGGTAGGAAAGCAATGTGACCGATGGGAGCACTAAGGCTTAGAGGACCCCATGTGGCAGAAGACGATTTTGCCTCTGGCCTCGTGCCTGGAGCGTGTTCCTCACCTTCCCTCTGTGCGCACCAGGTCCCGACTCGATGGAGGAGGGGCCCAGGAGCCACAGCCCTGGTTTTGAAGTCGCTCTGGTGTAGTATGAAGGGTGCGTGCTTGGCTGACAGCCGGGTGTGCATTCACACCTGTGCTTTTAACCCTGCCGGGCTCTGGCTTTCAAGCTGACGAAGGCAGAACAAGGTAGGCTCACAGAATGGTGACCTGGATGGCAAGGGGCCCGACCCCAGGGTCCGAGGTCTTAAAGACTGTAACACACAGGTTCGGCCTGAGAACAAGCCGCAGAGTTTCTTTCCCCATCGTTCCCTCACACACACCCCACTGAAAGCTGCACATGGCCGTGTACATGTATGTATGTGGGTGAGCTGTCCAAGGTCACTCACCAGTTACTGAGAGAGCTCAGGATCCCAGGAGGCTGGACCTGAGCCAGGACTCCTTTTCTTAAACTAGGGACACTGCAGGAGCTTTGGCCAAGGGCAGGTTCTTCTCAAATAAATAAGCCTCCTGTCCCATTTGGATCTGGGCTCTTGGCCTTAGTTCAGCCTCATGGCTGTGGGGTGGATGCAGTGGCATGATGCTCAACATCCTATCTAGTTCCTTCCGGTTGGCCTTCCTGTGCCATAGAGCCAGGAAAGCCCGCATCTCCTGGATGACCCTGCGGCTGAGGGTCCAGATGTGATTCAGGTGCAGCCGTCTGACACACGTGAGTAGTGCATGCGGCGGGGGCAGGTGTGGCGGGGGCTGCATGGCGGCTGCTTCTGCCCCTTCAGCTCGCACAGCAGTATTTGCAGGGGCCATTGTATGTCAAGAAGCACGGCCAGGCACCACTGCTTTACAGCTCTGGATCTAGCACATTCCCCCACCCCCCCAACTCTGGCAGAGGTGGGGCTCCTCTGGCAGGCCCGTTCTGCAGTGTTGTTCTGGGAATCATTTCTGGAGACCTGGCCAAGGGTCTACTCTTCTAGCCCTCCAAACAACAAGCACCTAGTTCCCTGTCTTAAATCCCTTTCTTCTTAAACAGCTAAAGTCATCTCTGTTATCTGTAACTAAACGTACACTCCCTCCAACCTACCTGGCCTCCGCAGTTGGACCCACATGAAGAGGGAGGCAGTACTGCCCTGAATAAGGGACCAGAGAGGGTGAGCTCTGCCTCCAGCCTGTGGTCTTGCCTAACTGCAGCCTGTTTCCAACAGCTGGAAAGTGAGGACCGCAGGGCAGCCCAGCCCCATTGGGCTTTCAGCAAATGCTGGTCCTTCAGAAGCTTAGACTAGCCAAGGAGAGGAGCTCTTAATAGGGAAATGGGGGCTATATAGTGTCTCAGTTGTCCTGACAGATGATTCTGCAGTATAGTGGGACACAGAGGAGGGACAGACAGTTCGTGGGGCAGGGATGGGGGTGGGGAGTCAGGAGAGCATCCAGAGAGGGAGTCAGCATTGATAGGCAGGGGACAGGGAAGGGGGCAATTATAGATGGAAGAACCATTTGAGCAGAGATACGAATGTGTGAAAGTCTTGGGAGTTTGGGGAACAATAAAATGTAAAGCAAAGGAGGGGAAAGCCAGATGGGACAGAATCCTCAGGAGAACAGGGCCAGACTCTGGGACCACGGTGGCACCAGCTAACCCTCCACACCTGCTGCCATCCCAGCTCCTGCCTCTTCACAACCTACTAGGTGTTTTGACATCCACAGCCAACCTGTGAAGTGGGAAGCAAGTCATGTTTGTCCCATTTTATAGATGAGGAAGCTGAGGCTCAGGGGCAAGAAGCCGACCTGTGGGCACACAGGGAGTTCGGGCGGGGGTGGAGGGGGGAGGTTAGTTCTCTGCCTTTGAGCCCAGCTCTTCTGCACAATGACTCTGTCAGGGGGGTGGAGCTAGACCTGCCAATGGAGCAACTGCACGTTGCTGCTTTCGCTAGCTTGGCAGAGACCTGATTTGAGGGCTGAAGAAGGGTCCTGGGCTTCTGCCAACAAAGACAGAAAGGCCTAGAGCAAGGGCAGCATGGGGCTTAGCCTGCCCCCCAACCCCAAAGTCCTGCCAGTTCTCATGGTTTTAAGGAAAAAAGACACAGGACCTGATCCTAGTCCGATCCCAGCTCTGGGAAACGCCCATCACCTCCCCGAGTCTCAGCTTGCTCATCAGTAAAATGGGGATAATAAACTTTGCTTTGGTTACCCTCAGGGTTTTTGGAGAAGCAAATGCGATAAAGGATCTAAAAGCCTCTGGTCATCCATAAACCCAGCTGTCTGGGATCTTCACTTGAGGAATGGGGGTGTGGGGGTGGGGGAGGGCTTTTCCCCAGGGTTGGCATCTTTCTCCCTTGCCCCTTGTTTTCTGTCTCTAACTGGTCCCCCCATCCTCTCTACCCAGCCTGTTTGGCATCTCCCTGACATCTCTCCATCCTAGTCTTTGTCCTAGTGGGCGGAGGCAGAGGGGGGTGACCGGATACGGTAGGAAAGGCCCTCAGCAGTGATTCTCCTTCCTGTTCTCTGGGCAGCGGAGTCTGAAATCCCCACGACCTGGGTTTGGCCGTGACCCTGCAGGGCCGAGGTGCTCACCCTTTTGTTTTGGGCATCTTCACACTGTGAAGCTGCTGCTGCCATCCCACCGTCAGGCCTGTGAGGAGTTCCATCCCATTAACTCCTCCACGTCACCATGGCAACACAGGCTCCTGACGCTTCCAAAGATAGGAGATAGGAGTGCCCATGCCAGGGCCTGCACCCCTTCTCCAGACATGCAGGAGAGCCAGAGACCTCGACTCATGTCCAGTCAGGACAACCACATGGCCTGATCTCCTACCTGCACCCAGCGCCGGCCTCCCAGAAACGCCCCCACACCCCCAGACAGCCCCAGCCACTGCGTGTGTTAGCCGATGGCTTTCAGCTTATTTTAGGTAAGTTTCTCCATGAGTCTGTACGTGCCTTTTCTCCCCATAGCTCTGAAATCCAAGCAGGCTCATAGCGGAGCCGGAGCTGGCACAGTAAGAGTGCGTAGCAGCTGGACTCTCCTGTGCGTTCAGGGACTCCCCAGTGTAAACCTCTCAAGTATATATGGTGATTCCCCCCATTTTATGGAAGAAACTGAGAGGTTAAGTAACATGTCCAAGGTCACAATGCCATTAAATGAAGACAGTACTTGAATTCGGGGCTGTTTTGAACTTGGTATTTTTGACACTTCTATGGTTCTTATAATAGGCCAGGCACGGTTCTACGCCATATGCACATTCACTCTTTTAATCCTCATAACAGTCCTATGGGTAGGTACTGCCAATAGCTTCACCTTACAGATGAGGCTATTAAGGCACAGAGGGGTTAAGTAACTTGCCCAGAGTCACACAGAAAGAGATAGAGCCTGGATTCAAGCCCAGGCAGTTTGCCTCCTGAGTTTGTGTCCACAACCACTATACCACATTTGATTATAACTCTAAGGCTCTTCACTCCCAGCTGTACCCCACCCCACTCTGAAGTCAAGAAATTGACCACCTGACCATCTCTAGTGGCCACACCTGGCTTCTCTCAGAACTGGCCGGCCTCTCAATCCAAGCAACTGGCTAGTTTTGAGGATTTTACCTTCCCAACTGTCCTGCATCTTTCTTTTCCAATCTCCCTCACTCTCAAAGTAATCTCACGTTTCCACTCATTGCTCTGGGCCTTAAAAGGCTCCCATTTGGAACAACAGCTGGAAATTGTCTTCCTTTAGAGAGAAGAGCCTTCCAGTACCCTCACAAGGGAAGTCCCCCTTGTCCTCCCACACTCAGCCTGTCTCCAAAGACCATTAATGCAATCACTTAACAAGAGGCCAGCTCTAATAGAAAGGAAGAAAGAGGAGGAGCATTGTTAGCGGTTTGAAGGGGAGAAGAAATCATAAAATCCATCAAACCTGTATTTGTCTCATTAAAAGTGTTTCTAATTTATAATGTCCTGGAATGCAGATGCCGCCCAGCTGTGCGGGCCTGGTAGTGCTGCCTGGTGCACACCCCCCACCACCACTCCTGGGCCCCTTCTCCCACCTCGCTGGGACTGCCATCAATTTCTGCTCATCAGCGGCACTTACAGTAAATGGATTCATTTGTGGCAATGGGAGCTGAGAGACAAAGGTGACAATATAATTAAGGTTTTTAATTCTATGCCTGAACAGTTAAGTCCAGAACTCATGATAATTAGCTGGCTGTAATGAAAGATCTTTAATCGTTATTTTCCCTTTGTTTCCTATAATTGTTCATTTTGGCCAACTACATTTGTCCTTTCATTTGAATCTGGTTGCACAGTTTAATGTCACTTCCATTATTCCTATAAAGTCCAAAGAAAATATGTTGCGGAGCCTGCACCCTTACAAAGTCACGGCAAGATGCCACAGGGGGCTCATCCGTGCGCAACTGCTGCCTGGGGACCATGGCTACTTTCTGGAGGAAAGGAAAACTGGTCCAAAAACCCACAGGCCTGGAGTATGTCTCCATGAAAGCAAGCACTGGCAGGAAAATGCGCTCCTGACAGCTGAACTGGCCACACGAGCCCATGTCTGGAAGGATGAGAATCACAGAGGTTCTGGATGCATGTATTGTTTTTTCACATCTTAGCATTCCTATTGTGGGGACGCCTCTTACAATTGAGGGGCGTGTTCAATGACGTGACCCTCCTTTGTATTTCCTGAAAAGTTACAAATGAATTCAGTGTTGCTTATAGTTGATGATGCCTGAGACTTGAAAAAACACGGTAAAGCATCATCCGTACAACAAATATTTATTAAGGATTTACTACACTCTAGGCAGGGTGCTGGGAATGCAGTGATGGGTAGAAACTGACCAGTCTCTGGTCTCTACAGTCTGGAGGATTGTCAGTGCAGCCTCCTGACCACAGCTGGCCTCCTAGACAGGACGTTTTTCACTGACCGTGGACCATTTGGACCCTGCTTCAACTAAGGGTCTAGGTAGCCAGATTTCCGGTAGGCAAATGACTCTCAGAAACCAGAACATCAAAGCAAGAGGTTGGGGGCTATGGCAAGAAAATGGAGGAGCCCAGACGCTTGAGTCCTGTCTCATAACTAACCAGGACTAGAGAAGAACCCAGCCAGGAAATTTGTGTGGCAGTATTGTAATAGGAAAGGAAAACTGGCCTCAGAAAGGATGGAAGGAATGCACTTGGATGTAGGGGGCACCTGTGTGGCTTGGGACACATTCCATGTCCTTTCCTCCCTCCAATGCTGATCTGAGTCCTGAAAGTTGCTTTCCCAAGGCCACGTGGCAAACTCATATATTTCTGGAGAGGATTAGAGCTAATCTGTGTCTCCTCTGATGCACAGCCCGTCAGCTCAAGGTTCTGAACATTGCCTTGTCTCAAACTCCCTTTAGTGACCAGTTACAGTGAAGAGAAAAACTAGGCCACCCCCATAAAAATCCTCGTCCTCTTCCCCAATCCATTCTACGCACAAAGTCAGAGTAATTGTTTTAAAAACACATGGCCTTTCCCTTTAAAAATCTTAAGTGGCTTTCTAGTACCCTTTGGAAAAAATCTAAATTGAAAACAGCCAGAGTCCTGCATCACCTGCCCTCCTCTGCCTCCTCTCAGGCCCTCCCCTACAGCATGGTTGCTCGGCCCTGGATGCAGCCAGCTCATTTCAGTTCCAGAGCCTTCTCCAACCTCCAACCACCTTTTGCTTATGGAATGGAATCCTTTCAAGGCCAGTTCAAATGTCGCCTTCAATCTAAATTATGCCCCTGTTATTTTGTTTCTTGTCACACTTATAATAGTGTGTAATTACACAGTAAGCTGAGAGTTGGTTTACGTCCTTCCTCCATTCCTCTAGACTGTAAGGCCCCTAAGGACAGGGTCTGAAGCAGTAACCTCAATACCTAGAACAGCGCTTGGTCCTGGTAGTGCGGAATACATTTTGTTAAACGAAAGAATGAAACCAGACTCACAGAACGAATCCTTGAAGGCCTCTGCCTAAATGAAAAAGGGCGCAAGGCAATGGAGACTCCCTGAAGAGTGAGGTCCGGCCCTGTCTCACAGGGAAGCAGCAGGTGAAGGTACACGTTGGCCACCGTGGGCAGCCAGGTAGAGCCCGGCGCGGCTTCCTGGTCGCCTTCAGTTCCGGGGGTGGGCTCTTCCGCAGAGCGCCCCCTCATTGGCCACCCACCGGGAAGTCCCACCTCTGCTCTCGTGGCCGGGCTCCACGCACCTGGGAGCACCTACTTAACTCCTGCCCAGAGTCCAGGAAAGACCACAGGTGCCGCTGAGGCAACCTTACGAGCCCAGCTCACAGGTTGACCCTTGCTCCCTGCTCTCGCCTCTTATGCACAGGAAGATTCACTCCTGGCTGAAGAGCACGTTCACACATTAATTCAGTCAACAAACACTGAACATGTAAGCGCCAGATTCTGTACTCGGTGCTAGGGCACAACCAGGTGCCGTTTGTCCCAAATTAGTGGCCAACTGACCCCCCCCAACACACACACACACACACACACACACACACACGAATTGCCTCACAACCTTCCACCCAAAGTTAATCCTCAACCTCTGCTTTCTGTCCGTTCTGCCTTAGGACCATCTCAGACACTCTGCACTTAGGGCTGCTGACCCCCAGGTGTGGGAGATTCTTGTTTGCTCAGACATCCTTCCTGATGTCCAGTCCACTTGCATACTTCGACCACAGTTCCCCTCAAACATGATACTTGTCATTCATTCATTTATTTAGTCAAAAAATCTGTAGTGATCGCCTACTATGTGCCAGACTCTGTACTGGGTACTGAGATCCCACCCACCAGGTTTTGCCTCCTGGCTGACAGGACCCAGGAGGAGACCAGGGCAAGCTAAATACCCTTCTCCCCTCAAAGAGTCTGGAGAGATATAGCCCCTCCACACATGCTAGCCCTGCCTCCGTCCTGTGATTGAGCCCTGTTTCTCAGTCTTCCAGGTTACCCAAATCCCAAGATTGCGCGGGCGGCTGGGAGTCAGGCAACACCCTCCGCTCTCAGGTCCCGAGCAAGCAGGACATCACGTTCTTCTCACTATTCTGGGAGCTCACACGCACGCGGGCCAGCTGTGCCAGGTGAAGGCCTGGGCTTCCTCCCTCCCAGGATGGTTAGAGTCCATTCACCAGCATGCTGAGAAGCAGGGAGCTCACCACCACCTCAAGCAAGGCTCTCCTCACCTGAGCACTGAATGCCTCACTAGAGATGGCAGGAGTGCTCATTCTGTACCCCCACCCTCTGTGTGCTGGCCTGCCACAAGGTGACTTCAAGGTCCTCTGTGATCCCCACAGAGAAGCCCAAACCTCCCTCCTGCAGAGGAAACTTTGGCAAGTCTCACTGCTTCCCCGCACCTCTGCTTCCCCTCTCTGTAGAATGGGAGTGCACAGCAGCCTTCCTCCCTCCCCACGCAGTTGCTGGGGAAGGACTGGGGAGTTGGACCATGGAGGGCTGGAGGGGACCACCCCAGATCCTGACGACCCTGCTTTGGAAGACAGAGTAGGAGGAACTGCAGAGGGACAGACAGCCCTGCAGCATCCTCCCTGCTCAGAAGCCTCAGGCTCCCTGGGCTGTCTGCCTGTAGGTACTCAGCCAGGCAGTGTCCCTTTGCAGCCACTGAATTGCTTGCTGAGCACCTACTATGTGCTGGCCCCAATAGATAGAGACAATGATAAAGTCTCGGGAGTGACCTGTACCTGTGCCAGACACTTTCCCCATAGAGCTCACTGAAGCCCCACAACTGCTGTAAGAGCTGCATCCTTGGGGCACCTGGGTGGCGCAGTCGTTAAGCATCTGCCTTTGGCTCAGGGCGTGATCCCGGCGTTCTGGGATCAAGCCCCACATCAGGCTCCTCTGCTACGAGCCTGCTTCTTCCTCTCCCACTCCCCCTGCTGTGTTCCCTCTCTCACTGGCTGTCTCTCTGTCAAATAAATAAATAAAATCTTATATAAAAAAAAAAAGAGCTGCATCATTATCACCCCCACTTCAGATGAGAAAACAGCCTCAGAAAGGTGATAGCACCTCTCCAAGGTCACACAGCTTCCAGGTGGCGGGACTGAGATTGAAACCCAGGTCAGTCTGGTTTCAGAGGGCTGCCCCCTCTCCCTTAGGGCACTCACTTCAGATGTCAGCTGGGACAGACAAAGGCAGAAGGGACCAAGAACCCTGGGAGAAGAGCTGCTCCTCTCATTGGGCAAGAGGGTCTGAAAGGCAGGCGCTGGTTGTGGGTCTTAGGTCCGTGGCTTTGGCCCCCTTGCCAGAGCTCACTTAGAACCGTAAGACTGGCCCAGGCATGGGTGGGGTTTGGGGAGGGACACACAAAGTTCTAAGTCCAGCCAGGCTGCAGTCTGCCCCCCATATTCCCCCACCATGGCCCCCGCCCACAAGTCCACTGCCCCACCTTCTCCTCACTGACCTCATGTGCTTGCTTCCTAAAACTTGGCTCATCCTGACAATCTCGGCCAGTCCCCTGCCACTCCCAGCCCTGAATTGTATCCCCCAGCAGCTTCGCCTCATGTGGATCCCACTCACCCCACCCTGCGGTCCCGCCCCAGGCCTCTGTGGACGATGTTCCTTCCACGTGCCGTGCCTGTCCTTCCCCCACTGTCATCGTGCCTGGCTGCCCTGTCTAGGCTGGGTCAGATGGCCCTGTTGCGGCCCCCAGGGTGCTCCCCTCTTTGCAGGTACCACACCCCTTTAGGATTTGCTGGCCCGCCCATACCCCACCTGCCTCCACAGAAGCAGAGACCGGCTCATCTACCGCTGTATTCCCAGGGCTAGGACAGGGCCTGACAGATCAGGAAACACTTGGGAGAAGAATAAATGAACGAAGACGGTGAGGACCTGGCCAGTCCAGGGGCAGGAGCACCCCACCAAGCTGGGCTGTCCAGTCAACAAATATCGAATGAGCCCATTTTCTGTGCCAGGCCCTGGGCTAGACACGGAGGCACCAAGTCATGTGAGAGAGCAACCCTGCCTCAAGGTCGCTCACAGGCTTCCAAGGAGCCAAGGGTACAGCGATTAAGAACACAAGTTCAAATCCCAGCTCTACCACTTACTAGCTGTGTGGCGTGCACAGGTTTCCTACCTTCCCTGCACCTCAATTCCTTTATCTACAGAACAGGAGCGATAACAGCAGCTACGGCAGACAGTGATGTGAAGAACAAATGAAGTGATGTGTGAATGTGGTTTAGAACAGCGCCTGGCACTTTGCAAACGCACAAATAATGTCAGCTCTCTGGCTCGCTGCTGGTCCCTGCCCTCGGAGCAGCCTCCCTCAGGTGGATGCCCACCTCCTTGTGTTCCTGAACCCTCCGGGAGCCAGTGAGGCAGAGCCAAGAGAGGCCAGGCTGAGAAGTCACCCAGATGGGAATGCAGGACCCGGCTCCAACTAGCTGTGTGACTTTGAGAAAGATCTATGTGAAATGGACCATTTCCCCCAGAACCCAGCAGAGCCTCTGTTTTCCCCTAGGACGAGTAGAGAGGGAAAGAATAACCGCTCCGCCTGCTTCACAGAGCATTGTGAGGATAGAACAAGAGAGTGGATGTAGAAGACCTTTGTGAGCTGCACAGGGATTATTCTAATCAGAGTGCTGCATCTAGAGAGCCAGCTGGGCAGGCTGGACCAGGCTCGTGTGTGCAGGAGGACACACACGCTATGCCAGAATCCAGGGACAGGGAGCTGTGGCAGAGGGAGGGACGAACAGAGGGGGACAGATGCCTGACACCTTTACAGGCAGGGCCTCAGTGTGCTTTGGGAGCACACCCTGAGGAGGCCCCATCCTCTGACCCCTGAGGCTGATTTCTGGGGCCCTTTCCTCCCGTGCCTGCCAAGATCACCACGGCAGCGAGGGCCACTCATGAAGACTCACCCTGGCTGCAGAGCTGTCCCTGTGCCCTTGAATCTATTAGACAGAGCAATGTGATTAATTATTTTACTGTCTTTATGGCATCAACTTTAACTTGCTTCACATCCAGATTTCCAATTACATAAGCCAGAATCTTCAACTCAGGAGGACATGTATTATTGAACTATTTATAATCAGAGTTTTTCAGAGCAGAAAAAGCTCTGCCAGGCAAGAGTCACACAACCAAAATTAATGATTCAGAAACCAGAAGAAAATCTTTCCATAAAGAGGGGTGTGGGATGCAAGCAGGACAGGAACAGAGAGGTTGAGACTGAATCAAGGATGGCAAGCCAGTTCTACTGAAGGGCATAGGCCCCCAAGGGAAAAGGCAAATCATTCCAGGGGTAGGAGTCAGGAGGAAACACCCGCTCAAAAAATAATCAGATTTGGTTGAGGAAACTATTCTTTTTCTTTCCTTTAACATACTTACACAATTTTTTATTGAGCTATAATTAAAATAAAACATGACATTAATTTCGGATATATAGCATAACGATTTGATATTTGTATATATTGTGAAATGATCACAGTGAGTCTAGCTAATGTCGATTGCCTCACATAGTTACAACTTTTTTTCTTGTGATGAGAACTTTTAAGATCTACTCTCTTAACGACTTTAAAATATACAATACAGTATTGTTAACTATAGTCACCATACTGCACATTACATCCCCAGGACTTATTTTGTAACTAGGAGTTTGTACCTTTTGACCCCCTTCACTCATTTCTCTCACATCCCAACCCCTGCCTCTGTCACCCACCAATCTGTTCTCTGTATCTACAAGTTCATTTTTTGTTTTGGGCTTTTTTTTTTTTTTCAGGTTCCGCATATAAGTGAGATCATCTGCTATTTATCTTTCTCTGTCTGATTTATTTCACTTCACATAATGCCCTCAACACCCATCCACACTATTACAAGTGGGAAGATTTCCTACTTTTTTATAGCTGAATATTCCATTGTATATATGTACCACATTTGCAGGAGCTTTGTTTGAAGAAAATAATGTAACCTGGGTTGGCCCAGCCACACCAGCTCTGCATTTACAATGGAGTCACATCATTACCGATGCCAATGTTTCACTGACTCATTGTGCCCCCTCACCTGATAATTCCAAATTTCTAGCTGCTTTCAGCACCTCCTTAATTGGAAAGCTCCTGTATTTTTACCAGCCAGTCCTATCAGCCTGCTTCATCTCCTCCTTTAGCTCCCACCAAGTCATGGGAGAACACGCCACCCCTGTCCCGGGGCCACCTGTAAGCCACCTTCCACTGGGCAGCGCCTTCTCTACCCCAAATGGGCTGGGGACCGTAAGTGGTCCACAGCCAGTCTGCGTCTGTCTGGGGACTCTGCCTCTCCCCACTCTCCCACTGCACAGAGGCTTGTGTGCCAGTGATTTGCAGGGGCTGGATTGGAACAGGCCTTCCCATGCTTACCCAGTGCCGCTCCCTCCCCACAGGCCCCAGACATGAGTCCACGATGGACTTGGACCAGGAGAAAAGTCCTCAGATACTAACTCCTTGCTGATGACTCCAGGCTTATTGCCAAGCTGAATTTGTCAGCTCTCCTCGGTGCTGCCGGCAGATTCCTGGAGGCCCTCTCAGCAGTCCTCAGACAGGTTCAGCCCAGGATCAAAACAAGACTCTGGTAGAGGAACACAGAGGGGACAGGAGCAGGGAGGTCACTCCTGTTTGTTGAGCTCCAATGACCTGCCAAGTGCTGGACTACACTGTGTCCTCATAGAAACCAATTAGATAAATGCCACTAGCCCCATTTTACAGATAATGAAACTGCAGTTCAGAGAGGTTAAGTAATTTGTCCAAGGTCCCACAGCTAGTAGGTGGTACCAGGCTCGACCAGGATTCATCCCAGTTCTGGTGGATGCCAAGATTCAAGTTATAACTCTCCCTGCTGCTGCTTGTTTAAGAACATAAAACTTGACAATCCATTACCAGGCCTTTGTGTAGAAAAAAACTATTCTCAACACAGAAAAAATAAATGTTCTGTTTGTTTGCTTTCTGCAAGGGAAGCAGAGGGAAGAATTATCATCAACAAACACAGGCAGAGGTTTGTTTCCTCCTGGAGTGCATGTTGGCTGAAATAAAGCTGTAGACTTAAAATGAACCCCCCCCAAAGATGACCCTAGAGAAGGAATCATGCCTTCTTTTAAAAGCACCCCCTCCTTTTTAATGGTAGAGACTGGCCAGGTCTTCATGAAGCCTCTTTCCATGTCTCCTGAGCACTGAGCTAGACTACATTTCCCAGAGTTTCTTACAGTTGGGCATGGTCATGTCCTTGGTTCTGCTCAGTGGAATGACAGCAGAGCCAGGTGGTCTAGTCACATATAAACCTCCCCACATGATCTTCCATGCTCATTCCCTTTTCATCAGTCTCATGTAAATAAGCATCATGACCTTGAAAACCACAGATTGAAAGTAGCAGGGCCAGAGGGTGATAGAGCCTGGGTCCCTGAACTAGTATGGAAGGAGGACCACCCACTTATCTACAGTTTCCAGAATTAGCAAAAACAACAACAGGACACCCCGTTAAATGTGAATTTCAAATAAACAGTGAATAGTTTTTTAGTATAATATGTTGGGGACAATTTGGGGACAGGTAACCCCAGTTACCTTTCTGGATCATCTCTAGGCCCTCAGGATCACTGGGCAGATAGTTATCATTTGAGACCTACTTAACTAAAAAATTATGTTGTTTATCTGAAATTCAAATTTTATCTGGCATCCTTGCACCTATCAGAACACCTGTCTAGTACTTCACGGGAGCGAGACATCCGATGCCTACTGAGGCATCAGATATTAAACAAGCCAGGCACATGAGCTCAGCCTAGAACGACTAACATTTAAGCAAGTGGACTAACTCTCTTGACTGGACTGCTATAGCTCGGGAAAGCCTGGGAGGCTCTCACCTCTCTCCCTTCCATGGACGCATTTGGAGCATCCAGAAGGAAAAGAGAACTAACTCAGTTCTTGCCCCATCCCCCACCCCAGGAGCTCTCCACTTGGGGTCACCGATAATTCCAGGGGGTTCATAAACAGGTGCAAACCGAGCCTCAGAGAGCTCAGAGGCTAAGTGGTCCAGGGGTAATAGGGGTGTGGGAGGGGTTCGGGAAAAGTAGCAGCGACACTGAGCTCCTCCAGGGAATATGACAATAGCCACCAGTTTGGGCACCCACAAAGCAAGGATTCTGGTGGATAAATGAGTGGCTGGTCCATGTTGAGACTGTCGGAATCAGGAACTATGGGCAGCTCAGAGAGTCAGAAATGGGAAATCTGACTTCAGGTCCTGCTGCCCATGGTGGGCATTATTTCCAACGTGACCCAGAAAAAAACCAAGATTTGGGAGCTTTGTAGACCTGAGTCAAGTCCTGGCTTTGCTTTTTTTGCACTATCTGACCTTAGGTAGCTTCTTTCACCTCTCTGAGCCTTAGTTTACGTCCCTATAAAATGAGATAACACCCAACAAGTGTTGTAAAATTACCTACAATAATGAGCCCAAAGCATTTAGCTCATAGTTGGTGCATGGTCCATGCTCCCTCCTCCCCTGAGGGTTTGACAGCTAGACTGAAGAGGTGAGGGGGAGCTCACTTTCTTTATTATTCCCCAGTTTCCAATAATATGCATGTCCTCTCCTCTTCCTCCCTCCCTACCCCAGAGCCAAGAGACCACTGCAGCCAGGGTTGGGTTGAAAGAGGTATGTTTCTGATGCCTCCATCTTTCCCTACCAGTCAAGTATCACAGAGTTCCCATCACCACGGAAAACAGGGTTCCAAATAGGAGTGGGGCTCCAGGCAAAGCCCCACACAAAGGCTCTCCCTGACATTGCTAAAACTCTGCACTGTAGGAGCAGAATGGACTTGAACTGGGCTAGCCTGGGACCCAATCACTCCTTCCAGCCTTGTTTCTCCAGACCTGAGTCTCGCTTCTTCAGAAGAGACTCCTGGTGAATCTCAGACTCCAGGCATGGCAGGTGGGGCCTAGAGCTCCGGTGCCCAGATGCTCGTTTTCAGCACGCCCATCGCTCACCTGCTCCTGAAAACACTCCCGTTGGCTCCTCTGGAGCCATTACCGTTCGTCATGTTTATCTGCATTTAGGTGCGGTGGGGATTCACACGCGTCGATCTGTCTTTGCTCATGAAGCAATGGCCCAAAAAATGGTAATGACGCCTCTGATGCTGCGGCATGACCGTGTTCTGCACATATGGGGCCGCCGGAGCCAGCAAATACAAATGCAGGACGCCCAGTTAAGTTCAAATGACACATAAACAGTTGATCCGTTTTTAGTGTAAGGGTGCCCCATGCTTATTTGCAGCATACTTATACCAAAACAAAATCATTCATTTTTATCTGAAATTCAAGTTTAACAGTATCCTGTCTTTTATCTGACAACGTTACTCACCCACCGTCCTGGCGCACCTGGGTCATGCCAGCTAGAGAGCTTTCACGGTCGGGCAAGAACTGGGGGTACCACGGCCTCTCTCTCCTCCTGTCTTTCTTGGACATCTGCACATGCCATGCCCTTCCCCATGACTCCTGGTTTTTCCCTACACACACATCCTTTCCCACCTCTGGGCCCTTGCCTGCACCGTTTCCTCTGCCGAACTACACATTCCTCTGTGTCTGTTTATTTTCTACCCTCCTGTTCCTTCAAAGCTGAGTTCCCGGGCCATCTTCCTCACCACATGCCATCTTCCCAGCCTGATTCCTCTCCTCTGCCCTTCCACAGCCTGGTGTCCCCCACTCTCTTAGGACAATGAATACTTTCAGTGGAGCGACTGCTCCCTGCCAAGCTCAGCTCTGTGCCAGACACATCTCAAAACTGTGTGTGGCCTTGTGTGTCTCCGTGTGTGTGTGCATGTGTCTGTGCATGTGCATGTGTCTGTGCATGTGTGTGTGTCTATATGTGTGTGCGTGCATGTGTGTGTCTGGGTGCGTCTGTGTGTGTGTGTGCCTGCGTGTCTGTGCATGTCTGTATGTCTGTGTGTGTCTGTGTGTGTGTGTGTCTGTGCAGATGTGCACAAGAGCTTGTGTTGGGATGAGGTGGAGTTACCCTCACATGGTTATGTTAAAATAAACATCCTCATGTATTCTGAGGAAATAGAGATGTGCACAAAGATTATGTCCAAGAAACTCATCCCAGCATTTTTTTTTGAGAATAAAAAAGATAAAAACAATCTGAATGCCCAACAACAGGGAAACGGCTCGATTCAGAAACTTGTACACAGTGAAATGCAGTGCAGTCACTAAAGATGATATTACAAAACCACATACAACGACAGTGGTAGATATTCATGATGCGTGAAAGAAGTTAATAAAACAGTATATATGACACTGCTCGATTTTTAAAATCCCTGTGACAGGACATGAATTTGAGATATCAATTGGTTTGTTCTTACTATCTCCCCTGTACCCCTTTAGCTCCAGGGCCACCACCCCACACGGGAGTGTGTCATGCCCCCTCCACTCAGGTCATTACCCCAGAGGGTGGTTGTCTGAATACGACCAAGAATAAAGGTCCCAAGTACTTAGATGTTAAGTTCAAGAGTCACGGCCCAAATGTAGGACAGACAAGGCACGAGGAGGGCACGTTCCACCAGTTACCCTCTGCCCACCCAGGCTAGAGAAAAGGCCCTCAGGCCCCTGCCACCACCCATTTTAAACCAAGCCCACGGGAAGGGAGAAAACCCCAGAAGGCCCCAGGTGAGTGTGGAGACCCCAGAGCACTGAGCCTCTGTACCTGCGCCCAGCGCTGGTGAGGAAGCAGCTGCCAGAGAATGGGGGAGGTGGCAGACCCAGACATGGCAGAGCCCATATTGCCCCCAGCCCCACCCAGGGCTGAAGTCCCAGACCGCACAGCAGGGCACGCAGAAAACTCTCATGGCTCCCAAATGGGACACTGAAGTTGGCTGGAAGAGAAGGGCAGAGTTCTGTGGCCAGAATGGCCCTGGGGGGGGGGGGGCGGTGGTGCAGCTTTACACTTAGTGCGCTTTGAGCCCAAAGGGCCCTGCCCACCAGGCCCGAAGGAACGAGGGAGATGGAGGCAGAGTGACGGCGCCTTCCGCATGACTTAGACTCAGCCCACAGGATGGGACAGAGGGAACACCCCAGTGGGGGAACAATCCTGAGTGTGACAGAGATCCAAAACCTGAGGTCACTGAAAAGTCCCTGAATAGTCATGACTTCAGTAAGAAATCACTAGAAAACCATTAGATGGATTTTTCTGCATCAGGCAGAACAGGGCACAAGAGAGAAGAAAATCCAATTTACAGGAAAAATAAAGTCATGTCTGGGCGCATCTACCTTGAGCTCTGACACGCCTTCCCACGGAGCCCACATATACACCTGTCCCGGACTGGGAGGCCTGGCCTTCAGTGGTACGGTGGTTAACAACATCCAGCGGTGCAGGATTCCTAACTGTTCTTCTGTGGCTTTTCCTGAACTATCAGGACCCCTCTGCAGCTTCCCTGGAATTCCCCAGGTTATGGCGTCAGGACAGACCAGCCTAACTATCCCATTCCAGCCCCCAGGAGCAGGTGTGCTCACCCCCGAGGCCACCTCCTGGGAGCGAGCTTTCCAGAAGCTTTGTCTAGGCTTGACTGAGCAGCACCATCTTTCCCACCACCCACACACCTCCCTAACAACCTACATCCCATAAGAAGCAATGGCAAGTATTAGCAGAAGACAGAGAAATACACGTACACATGCAGCCTTCATCCCCAATTCAGAGCTGTTTGCCCTCCTGGGTCTTGGCCAGTGACGCTGTGTGACCACATAGGACTTCATCCCATCATGGTCAGAGGCCTCCAGGCAGGGATTTCAGAGCCATCAGGATCATGCTCAACGCCCAGCCCTAAAAGAGAGGTCAAACGCCAACACCGCGTGGAATGACACGTGTGCTGAAGTTAAGGAGTCTCGGCTCAGACCATTTTATTCTCCCTCAAAGGAAGGTCACCAAATGTCCTGGCATGGAGACAACGCACCATGATAACAGGAAAGCTGTCTTATATTGAGAATTTGGGACGCTCAGCTCTGTGCTCACTAATCTGTGCATTTTATCATTTCATCCTATCACAACCCATGAATAGGTATTCCTCTCATCACTGAGTGTCCACACATCCTGGTTTGCTTTGTGCCTGTTGCCCCGACCTAGTGTCCCAGTCTGGACGACCTCAACAGTCACCCTAAGTATACCCCCTTTTACAGCTGAAGGTATGGAGGCTCAGAGAAGTTAGGTAACTTCCCCCAGGTCACACAGCTAGGACGTGGTGGGGCCGAGCATTGGACCTAGTCAGTCTGACTCGGGAGATGCAGGTTGTTAGCGAGCAATAGAGAAGGGCATGGTCAGGAGAAACATGCAAGGAAAGGACTACCAGCCAGAGAGGGGAGGCAAGGGTGAGATCATCCCCTTCCACCTTTATTTTCCCAATATTTCAAAATAAACATATCTTCCCATAAAAATAAAAACCAATACAGTTTGTGATGGGGCTGCCCTTGCAGACAAGGACCATGCTCATTACAGGGACTCTCCCCTCCCCTGGCCCTGCTCAAAGAGCATCTGGCCAGGTGCCCAGAGCCCTGTGCATCTGGGTGGCCCTTTCTGCATCTGCTATTGGGGGTCGAGTGGGCAGAGACACAAAAGAAAAGGCTCTGCATGAGGGCCTGCATCCCAGCTTCTAGTCCCTTCCATGTTCCCTCTCTGAGCCCCGTCTCCTTATCTGTGGAATGGGCTTGATAATCCAGGTCTTACTGGCTTCCAGAGTTCTGCCAAGAGGACCTGCCGGAAAAGCTGGGTTTAGGAATATTTTCTAGAAGCCCAGGCCACAGGGGCCAGCCTGATGTCATCCCTCTACCCCGTGGACTTTGCCCACCTCCTGTGAGGTGACCACAGAGCCCACATGCCCAAAGCGCCCATGCCCACCTCCCAGCGGTGAGATGAGCCACAAGCAGGGCCCATTTGGCTTGAGCTGACATGTTCTCTTTTTAGTAGGAAGGTTGCCATTCTGTTCTTTATTTTTCATCCCCCTCATAGGACCTTCAAGTAAATTTAAACACTGTCCTCACCTGGGAGGAAAAGAAAACAGCACTCAGCTCAGGGTGCACTGATCATGTTTCCGGCCAGAAATCCCAGCATTCAATGTGGAAAGGGGAAATGGAGCTGCAAGGGGGCCACTGACAAGGGACCCCACAGTGCAGAACACGGGGATGATCTCACTTGCAGACCCCCATGGAAGCTGGCCCAGCTGAGATGAGGCGTTGTACACACAAGCAGCAAAACCTCCCCGGGGAGACAAGAGCCTTTCTCAAGGGATGCTCTCCCCCCTTTTAACAGAAGTCAGCCTGACACCTGCCCAAGGAACCCTTGCTCTACAATGATGGAAGGACAGGGGGGACTTTAGGCCTCTGCTAGGGAGGACCCCACGAGAATGCTTGTCCCACACTTTCTATGAACAGTGGGCAGGACTGGGCAATGGATGGAGCACTGGTTTATTCAAAGGCTAAAGGCCCAGCTCTGGAACATAGAAGCCGCATGACATAACTTCTGAGCCTCAGTTTCATCACCCATGAAATGTGACTGCTAAAACAGGCTCTGCCTCCATTCCAGAACGGGGAAGGCTCTCTAATCCAGGAACAGGTAGGGAAACTAAGGCTCACAGGAAGGGGTTGAGGGATTCATCTACTCACTAGCCCAGCTTTATCCCTTCTTTATCTCGGCCTTTTCTCATGCTCTTAAAGAGATACTCTTGTTACCTTGTCCCCAGAACACTATTCCTATCATATCTAACATTTGATTCAAATTAATTCACACGGTAGGTCTCAGAAGACATTTTTGTCCTCAAAGAGGTATGCGTAATTCCTGCCTTCCCCATTCACAGATCCCATTCACAGGTCCCAGACAGCCATTCACGCACCAGTCCACCCTGGATCTCCCTTCTCTTCCGTGGACCACCTGAGGTCAGACTTTGCAAGGATTCCAGGGCCACCGTGAGGGTGTGGCTCAGAAGAAGCCCAGTGTTTGTCCCAGCCCAGCTCCTCACAGGTATACCCTTCTCCCCCCAAAGAAGCAAGAAGCCAAGAGAACAAGGGGACACTTCCAAGGGGACACCATTTATAGAAAACCCTTAACAGCAACAAGAGCAGGGCAATGACCTTCATAGGAATCCCTCGTAGTAACATTTCAGCCCCGGCCTGCGACAGGCTCCACTGACTCTTGGACATAAATTACTTGTTCATTATCAGGCGGCGACATGGGGAAGGATGTCGGCAGCTTGATTGTGTCTGTGTCCTGTGGCAGGCGCTTGCATTCTGGGCTGCCACTGTCCGTGGTGCTGTTTTACATGGGCCGGAGCTGCTGCCAGCTTCCTGCCTCACGGAGGCAGCTCCAGAGTCTGGGCTGGGTGGCAGGGAGGACACACAAGCCCTCTCAACAAGGTGGCCAGAGGTAAGCAAGGGTGGAAATTCAGCACCAATGTCAAGCCACACAGAGCCAGACTTGAGTTAATTCTGAGAGCTGCCACTTACCGAGCTCTTGCTATAAGCCTGCTACTGTGCTAGGTATATTTTTGTGAATTGGGATCATTTGGTTGCAAGTGACAGAAAACCAGCTCCAAGCTGCTTAGTCCAAAGGGAAATGTTATAGGCATTCATTCAAATGATGAAACCACAGGACAGAAAGGGACGATACTGGACTGAGAGATTGCTGGGGCCAGGGATTCAAGTGCAAACAGGGCTCTCTCTCTCCCCCCACTTCTCTGCTTCTCTCCAGCTTGGTCTTTTCTGGTAAGTCCCTGTCCCCAAGGCCAGAACCATGTCTGCAGGCATCTTTAAGCTTACATCTTCTATCTTTACAACAGAGAGGAAAGAGGCCTTGTTTCCCCAGCTAGAGTATAAAATCCCAGTGGTGGACTCTGATTAGCTCGCTTGGTCATATGCTCAGCCACAAAGGTAGAGTCCTGGGCCTTGCAGCCCTGAGAACTCCAGGGAGCTCTTCTCAGGGAAGGTGGGGAGACTCGACTCCATAAACACCATAAAGGTTCCTCAAACATCCCATATGTTCTCTCCTTATTCTTCACAACCACCCTATGAAATAGACACTATTATATTCCCACTTTGCAGGTGAGGAAACTGAGACCCAGAAAGATCAAACAACTGGCCAATGTCACCCAGCTAGAAAGGGGCCAAGGCAGGGATCAGACTCAGGTCAGCTGGATCCCTAAGCCTGTGCTCTTTGAAATATGAAACATGAACCTGGCAAGTTGAAAGAGACTCAGTCTCAGAAGGACTTGAAGAGTTTTAGCTCATAGATGGAGACATGGTGGGGATGGGGTAGGCAGGGTGGGGAGTGTGACCAGAGCCCCTCAGTCTGCAGGCCTAGTCTGTGGCATCCGAATTGGGTCTGTTCTATCTGCCCTGAAGGAACAAAGATCTGCTCTGTTAGGACAAAGATCAGACAAGAAGAGAAGAAGGAGGTAAGAGCCCAAGTGAGCTTGTGGGCTTGATTCTGGGGTTTCCTCCGAGCTTGACGGGGATCTGGTCTGTGACGAGCAGTACTGTGAGTGGCCTGAGGTAGAAAATAGCCCTGTCCTTGTGTGGCCACATGGGCCAGAGAAGGAAATGCTGCACACCTTCCCTCCCGCCCCCGCCGCCCCGCCATTTACACAGAGGCTCAGATCGTCACAGCCCACTGCAGCCAACAAGAAGCTGAAAGAGCAAGTCGGAGCCCCTTTGGCACATTGGCCCCCTGTTCCATCTCTCCCCACCACCTTTTCTTCCCCAGCTCTCCTCTTCCCTCAGGTATTTCCTGGAGTTGACACCTTATCCAATCCCAGGGTGGGGGCCAGGCAGGACTGACACCCTTGTTTTGTTGAGGAGCAAATTAAGGTCCAGAGAGAGTGTAACTTTCCTAAAGACACACAGCTAGTGTGTGATTTTAAAATTCTTGTCATCATGGGGCACCTGGGTGGCTCAGTCAGTTAAGCATCTGCCTTCCGCTCAGGTCATGATCCTAGAGTCCCGGGATCGAGCCCCATGTCAGGCTCCCCTCTCAGTGGAGAGTCTGCTTCTCTCTCTCCCTCTGCCCCTCTCCGTTTGTGTGCTCTCGCTCTCTCTCAAATAAATGAATAAAATCTTTAAAACAAAATTCTTATCATCATCATCAAAACCTTCCCTTGCTCAGACAAAATGACAATCATTTATTAAGGCACAGAAAAGTATTTATTCAATATCTGTGTGGGCATAACTATACTGAGCATTTTCCAAAGCAAGAGAAAAGGACTATAGCATGTATGGAGAGGGTGGGCGGTATGTCTGGTGTGCAGAGGGAAGTCCCAAGTAAAGTTACTCCCAAGTTAGTGAAGAGGATAGAAGTCAGCTCCCCTGGGAGTAGACTCCAAGGGGAAAGTGATGGAATGAACCTGCCAATGTCTGTACCAGGAGGGCCTTCAAATGCCCAGAGGCAGCCCTGTTACTGTGCAGAGACACTGAGGCCCAGGGGAGGGGGCTTGTCCAGGAGGATTTGCCTGCCCAAGTGCAGGCCTTCCTTAGCTCTTTCTAAGGGCATCCCTCTGAGTCCAGAGGAAATGTCCCTTCTCTGAAGCCTTCCCAGACTCCCGGCCAGAATGGACAACACCCCCCTCAGAGTTTGCCAGAGCCTTACCAGGCTCCTCACTAGCTCATGCATGGTCCTCAACGCCTGACGCTGCACTTGTGCTCCACAGCCTGAAAGCTCCTGCAGGACAGGACCTGAGTCTAGCTAGTTCTCCCTTCCCGCTCCCCCCCCGGGGAGGGGGGGAGACAGCAGTTACTGAATAAGAAATGGAGGAACAGTAGCACCTCTGAGGTGAAATGCCCACACTAGCGTCCCCCCCAACTGCGACTTCAGAGCAGAACGTATGCAGAGAAGCCTACTCATGCCTGGAAGGCATAGGGGTCTGGGAGCACTGCAGCCAGCGCTGTGCGGCCATCATTCTGCAAGGCGGGCACCTCCACCCAGCAGCCACCGAGGCATGGTGAGGCCCAGGGACTGCCTGATCCAACCACAGCCTCATTCCCTGAGCAGATTCGACGTGAGCCCTCCATCTGCAGGACCACATCTGATTCCCTGGGGTCAAGCCCAACGCCCAGCATACAGGAAGTGTTCCGCCCGGTTTGCGGAGCGAATAAAGAAATGCACTAAAGGACAAGGGAATCAGTGAAGGAGGAAAGCCAGCGTTGATCGAACACCTGTGACAAGCTGGGCACTCCTCATAGGTTACCTCACTGAAGCCCTGGTCACCATGCCCAAAAAGAAGTGATTGTACTGAAGCTCAAAGAGGAGCTTCACGGTCAATAACAGATGGGGCTGTCTGGTCCCAGGCCCTCCCTTTGCTCAGAGTCAACACAGAAAGTGCCATCAGGCAGGATGTGAATCTCTTGTCCACCGTTGTTTCCCAGTGCTCAGCACACGGCCTGGCTCAGAGGAGGTGCCCAGTTGGTCTGTGAGCTTGTGGTTGTAACCGTATTGGGGTCCCCTGGTCAGCAGCTGCAGGGGACTGAAGCAGGCAGGTCCCAGGCTCGGGGCCCAGGGCCACAAGGCCTCATGAGACAGAGCCCCTCCCCACCAGCTGCTCCTGCCTCCCCAGGGGTGGCCCTCCTAGGAGAGCTGCCCACCCTGCGCTGCTGGCTGAGGGCTTCAGCAGACAGAGTCCCTGGGCCAAGCAAACCCCGAGGTCCCCAAACTTTCCACTTCTGTAAAGTGCTCTGATCTTGTCAAATTGCTACCAGAGGAGTCATAGCTGAGTGAACACTTGCCAGGTTCCCGTGGCTCTCCCGAGAGCTGTCACCGTCCTCATCCATCATAATTGAAGCAGTCCACCTGCTCCGGGCCCATCTTTCAACTGCAATGATGGCTGAGATGCGATAGATGTGTCTTGTCATCACCTTGACTTTTTTTGGAGAACACAAAGGTCAGAAGGGATCCTGGGGTGGGGGAAGCCCTGATCTCAGGGTGGAGGGCTGACCGCCTCTCCCACTGAGTGCCAATCCTCACCATGGCCATCTGCTACAGCCCTCCAGCCGCCTCTCTCTATCAGGTCTGGAGGATAGCTGGAGATTCCCTTCACTGCAAGACCCCAGCTTCCTGCACCTGCCTGCTCTCTCTGATTCTGCAGAAAGACAAACTGCAGGGGGCCAATGGGGGTCTGGGTGACACTGACTTCCACGATCCCCAGATTTGGGACAAAATCCATTTTTACATGTGCCTCCTTTCAGTCCATACCCATGGACACTGGCCTTGGACCTGTTTGGGAAGAGAAATGGTTATCATTGATTATCTGCCCTCAAGTCCGTTAATTAATGCTGTGGGTACGAACAGGTGCAGAGACAAACATCAGATTGCCTTGTCTCTAGGGCTCCAGCGCAGCCCAGCCTGGGAGGTCGTCTTCCTGCGTAAAGCTCTGCCTGTTCACGGTCCTGCTCAGAGGCCTTCAGGGCTCCCTCTACACACAGAATAAAGACCAAACCACTTGGCCTGGCACTCAAGGCCCTTGGCAATGTGGCACCCAAGAAGCAGGCAGTTTAAGGAACAGTAGGGGCCCCTAAAAGAATCAATGCCCACTAAGTTTAAGAAAGAATTCATTTTTGGGGCGCCTGGGTGGCACAGCGGTTAAGCGTCTGCCTTCGGCTCAGGGCGTGATCCCGGCGTTATGGGATCGAGCCCCACATCAGGCTCCTCTGCTAGGAGCCTGCTTCTTCCTCTCCCACTCCCCCTGCTTGTGTTCCCTCTCTCGCTGGCTGTCTCTATCTCTGTCAAATAAATAAATAAAATCTTTAAAAAAAAAAAAGAAAGAAAGAATTCATTTTTATCATAGTCAGAGATGCTCAGAGAAATGTCAAGAGAAGAATGAGCTCCCTGCCTCCAGAAGCATTCAAGTGCAGCAGAATATCTCCTGGAAGGCAGCTGCTGGGGCTCTAGAATGGTTCAAAGTGAAGAGGGGATCTGGACAGGGTGGCTCTTGCGTATCTCCGACCCTGAGTTCTCTAACTGTCGCTCTTCGGCCTCATCTCCCACTGTGACCACCTCCAGGCCTCATGCCAATTCCTCTGCTTGAAGCACCCTTTTCCTGCTGTGCTACCTGCAGTCCCCCTCCCCAGCTATTCTTGGAGCCAACGACACATTTGCTGAGCACGTACTCCGTGCACAGGATCCCAAGGTTACTAAAATACTGTCCCTGCCCCTAAAACCCCAACCAGAAGTCTCTCTGCTCCCGCCACCAGGGCTGCTGAGCACAGCCAGCCACACGACACGACTGCAGAGACCAGAGTGTTGCTCATTCTCCCCACTCCTCCCATTCAGAGCAACTGGCTCCTCTTCCACCATCACCCGGGCTGTGAGCTGGCACAGGGATCCGTCTGCCCCTCTTGCCCAGAGCCCCTGGATGGGGTGGGAGGGGCACAGAGGAGCAGCAGGCAGCAGTTGAGGTGGGCTCTGCACAGGGCTCCAAGGAGCCCCAGGAGTCCCCAAGATCACCTTGGACTCCTTCTAGACCTCAGAATATTTGGGAGCCAGGCCCCTGGTCTTGAACAATGGTTCCGTGACTCAGGAAAATCATGGTTTATTGTCCTCAGATCTGGGTCACAGCCCCTTACCTT
This sequence comes from Ursus arctos, assembly GCF_023065955.2. Classification (NCBI taxonomy): domain Eukaryota; kingdom Metazoa; phylum Chordata; class Mammalia; order Carnivora; family Ursidae; genus Ursus; species Ursus arctos. Next base: position 26,822,889 of record NW_026622852.1, on the reverse strand, counting down.
ATCTGGAGACATCAACCCCTAATAGGCGGAGAAATTGGGACCTTGTGCCTCACAACAGCCAATCTACAGGGCATGTGGCTTGGGCTTTAAAGCTAGAATCATCTTGGAAACTTGCAGCGTTTCCCTCAACAATGGGATGTTTATCTGAGCGACATGATTCTCCTCTTTGGCATCACATCCTACCCACTCCTGCCTCTCCTCTCCAGAAGGGTTCTGGAGTTCCAAGGAAGTGCCCACAGGCTGGGGAGAGGGAGATTCAGAGTGGGAGGTGCAGGGACATGTGGTCCCCTTCCCTCTTCCCAGGTCCAGTGAGAATCATACAGTACCTGACTCATATAAGTACTTGATATATTTTGGTTGTTATTATTATTATCCCCATTCAAAACATAGGGACACTGAAGGTACATCCCTTGTTGGGGTTCCACAGCTGGGAAGTGGAAAACCCAGAACCTGGCCAGATCTGGCTCCAAGCCTACCTCCGAGGCTCTGCGGATGGTTCTCAGGGTGTAAGCAGATTCTGGGTTTATGCTACGATAGGAGGGGACTGAGCCATCTGTGTCATGGAAGGTCCTCTTTCCAGGTACTCCGGCACTTATGAACGTGCATCCTGGCTCCAGGGTAGTGCCCCGGCCTCTGAAAACACAGAGGCATCTCTGCAAACAGACCATCAGTTGTGTGGACAATAATGCAGGAGGGTTTCCTCCACTCTCTTCCACGGGGTTCCCTAATCCCCTCCCCTCCCTTCATCCTTGCCTCTGCTCCCTCTTACTCTCTGCCCCAGCCCAGAGGGTCACAAGTAAGTCCCAGAGTTTCCAGGTCCTCCGGCCTCACCATCTCTCATCTGGACATTGCAGCGGCTTTCTCCCTGCCTCCTGTCTGCTCTCCGGCCTGTGCCCCATCTCAGGCTCCACACAGCCCCTGCTCCCCACAGGCTGCCATCTTCCCAGAGTCTCAGAATGCACCTGACCCTGTCATTTCCCTGTTGTGGGCCTTGCTCATCAGCCACAAGGCCCTGCATAACTGGTTCCCACCGGCTCTTCCCACCTCCCTTACCCCCTTTCCCATCCCACAACTTTCAGTCCCTCTGCCTATAATCCTCTTCCCCAACTATTTGAATCCCTTTCCTCCTTGAAGCCTCACCAGCCCAGGGGACTGGGGAGGGAGATGTCTCACTGCCCTCTCCTAGCACATTGCCGTGCCTGTCCGCAGCACTGACTTCCTCCTGCCAGTGTCCCCACCTCTGTCTCTCACCCTGACTAGCCTGTGAACCCACCCAAGACAGGCTGAGGCTCGACCACCTCTTCTTCCGCAGCACCTAGCACTGAGGGCAATCAATATTTTAGAAACAATTACATGACAGTAATTCTGCTTTAATTTTGTAGAGCACTGTATTTTTAAAATCATGTTCCTATCAATTACCTCATTATAACCTTGAGTTTTTCCTACTGTGACAGTAGGCCAAACATTATGCCATTTGATGGATAAGGAAACTGAAGTTCAGTGAGATTAAATGCCACACCACCAAGATCACACAACTAGTCAGTAGCAGGCCCTGACCAGGCCCAAGGTGCTCTGAATCCCATTCCGGTGGTATATTCTGCCACGTCAAGATTACCAGGCATGTTTAGAAATCTGAAAAACATCAAGGCATGAGAACATTGCCTGGAATGCTGTTCTTTTTTTCTTTTTTTTAAAGGGAAATAAGAAAGATGGACCAAACCACAGACAAGTGACTTTGACGTTGACCCATGCAAGACTGTCGGGTTGTGAGTAGCCAGAAGAGGCAGGCATCAGTAAGAGGTGGCAGGACCACAGTGAGACCCCAGCATCCACATTTACCAAAGTGAAACGCACATTAGATACTTACAACCAACCACAAAACTCTGCGATTCCACCAGGAAGTGGAAGTTCATCTACTTGCTGGTCGGTTACCTTTGGTCCCTACAAGTTCCCTGGGTTTTTCCCTCCCTGCCTGTTAGGTGTTCAGTGCTTGTCTTAGCTGACTTCTTTAAGCCGTGTATGTGTGTGTGTGTGTGTGTGTGTGTGTGTGTGTGTGTGTGTGTGTAAAACCCTCTAAATTACCCAGTACCGGCTACCCCATCCAGGGGCTCAGGTCCTGTTTCTTAATGATGATTGATGGCTTTGAAGATGCAGTGGATCAATAGGGCCTGAATTCCTCAACTCTTGACAAGAACTCACACACATCTCAATGCCTGCCACACAAAAGCAGATGGGAGCCCTGTCCCTCAACCTTCTGCCTATCCCATGGTCAGGTCAACCAGAATGGGCCTCGTGGGGTCACCAAGAGAAATGGTTCCCAGTGTTTGGTCTGCAGTGTGACAGCATTTCCTTCATTGGTTCAACAAACACTTAGTCGTGTTATCTGTAGAGGATTGTACTTGGTGTTGGGGGCGGGCAGAGGCGGGGGAGGGTGTGAGATGGTGAAGGCCTGGCCTCTACCCTAAGGGACCTGGGAGCTGGGAAGGAGGTAATACCGTCCAGCACTACCTGATGCAGAGGACGATGGATGCTGAGTACGGAGCTCGGCTCCGCACCAGGCATCACGCCCAGCTTTCTACGTATAGCCTCTCACACAACCTATGTCCTCACGACAAACTCAGGAGGAACCTGTTGTTATCATCCCCGTCCTACAGAGGGGGAAAGCCCAGGTGAGGTCATTTGGCCAAGGTCACAGAGCTAGGAAGTGGTGGCAGCAGGAAAGGGTGGGGGATAGAGTCCTCACCCAGGCACAGTTTTACAGGAGGGAGAGACTCCCAGGGCACTGAGGGAGGAGAGATGTAATCAGGGAAGACCAGGCTTGTGAGCCAGATCTCCAAGGACAAGCTGCATTTGGAAAAAAAAGAGGGACAGCATTCTAACCACATCCTGTACCTGGAGCAAGGGCCAGGGGAAGCAGGCAGAAGGATTCAGAGGAAGGGGGAGAGTAGACGAGTGTGCACAGAGCAGAGGCCACCCGGGAGAGGCACCAGCGCCGGACCACGCTGGAAAGGAGATTCGGGGTCAAATGAGGCAAGACCCAGGAGCAGGTATATTCCTGAGTGGGGAAAAGGGAGCCACGGAAGGCAAAGCTTCGGTGCAGCGGAGGAGGACCACCAGGGCTGTGACTCCAGGAGTGCACCTGGAGGTGGCCTCAGCAGCAAAACCCGGCGAGAGAGCAGAGGCAAGGGAGAGACGCGGCGCCCGGCGCGCGCGGCGCCTCAATGAGCCCACGCCTGTGGCCCGCAGCTCCCGCTCGGGGGCGGGCAGGTAGCAGGGGCCCCCGCGGGCGGCGGGCGGGAGGCTCCCCCTCGACAGGTAAGTGATTGGATTAAGAGGCCTGTCTGACAGGATGTCCGTTCAGCCGCGGAGGCTAATCAACTTCCCCATCCTGTCTGCTAATAAATCCTGCTCCGGGGACCACTCTGCCTGATGATCTCTCCTCGGGGACCGCCGCAGACTTCTCCCGGAGAACACTCCCGCAGTCTATTAAGGAGCCGCCTCGCGCCTGTCAGGCCCGCAGGCCCGGGGAGTCTCGGGAGGTGCCCATCACCCAGGTGCGCCCGCTCCGAGCGGCCCCCGGGGGCCGCGCGCTCGCCACCGCACGGCCATTGTTCCGGCCGCTCGCAAGGGGCCGCCCGGCGCGGGGGCCTCCGCCCGCCCGTGTCCGCGGCCCCGACCCCGCGCTCGGCCGCCGCCGCGGGCTCGGGGGCTCCACGCGCATAAATTAGGAGGCGGCGATGGGGGGATCTATAATATCTATAGAGAAGATGTATAAATAAATTAAAGCTTTAATTATTGTCTTGGATTCGCGGCAGCTGAAGGAGAGCTCGCGGAAAGCTGTCGGGGAAGGGGAAGGTCTGACTCTCTCCAGAAGCTGCGCTAGTTCGCTTAGCTGCAGTGATTTCTTCCCCCACCCCCCAAAAGGCACCAGGGGGGCAGAGAAACAATTTGCTTTGTTGCTCAAGATAAAAAGTACAGGCGTTTTGACTTGTAGACCCAGCTGCTTCCAAAAGAGGATGAGTCCCCCACCCCCAAACCCCACCACCACCACACACACTCCTACCACCAGCGCTCTTTTCTGTGAACAGTGTCTATGCGCAGAGTTCAATCCCACATTTCATCAGATCTGGAAGAACCTCCAAGGGCGTTATTAAATATATGAAATACGCCAGAAATATTCAAGCAATCCCCATCTGGCCCTGGGAGGGAGGAAGAAAGGACTGGGAAAGTAATAAAGTGTGTTTATTTTTTAATCTAGATGACATGTTTTACATCATTAAAAAGGACAATTATTTTTAAAATTCAGCCGGCACGCTTCAATGGTTCAGGAGGCCTGCCGCCTTGGAATCCATCAGAACCTCCCTCCGCAGCCAGGCCTGGGTCCACCCTCAAGGCCAAGCTGCATTTTTAAACATTCAAAACCATGGAGCAGATTGTGAGTCCTTTAAAAAGCCGTCATCTCTAAATCACCTTTCTCCGGGAAAAGGGGGTTTCTGATCTCAAGGCTCAGAGAGTCCTAAGCTCAGGGAAAGAGTTCTGAAGGCTGATGGAAGTCGGACAGGGTTCAGAATGCCCAAGCCTGCGCAAACCACCCGTATTGTCGACCAAACACCAGCGGTCCTATTATGAAAACCTTGGGGATTGCTCTCCAGAGTGGGGTCTCACCTCGGGGCTCTAACTGGTCCAGCGTCACACCCTAGTGCAGGAAGCAGCTGGCAGTTCTGCCCCATCATCTGAGGCCAAGCCCAGGCCCCTTTCCAGGACACCCAGCAGCTGGCTCTTGAAACTGCTCCTCGTCCTCATCCCTTGGTTCTCTTGGTCGACTTTAGACACATGCCAGAGGTCAGTGTATTAAAGTGTAGGTCTGCCTAAAGGTGTGCATCCTTTTTGATTCAGCAAACCCATTTCTAGGAATGTCTAGAAGTACAAGCAAGTCATTGAAACCATTACGTGAAGAGTAGTCTTAAGGAAGTTCATCATAGTACTATTTACATCACACATCAAACCAAATGAAATTGCCATTTCTTAGGTCAAAGACAACCAAATGCCAGAAATTCCATATTGTTCAGTTTAATAATATAAAAAAATTAGGAATACCTAAATGTCCAATAAAAGGGATGGTTGGCTACATTTCAGAGCCTACTGGAATACAATGTAGCTGTTGGAAATGAAATCACAGACATATATTTCCTAGAATATAAAGACTTCAAGATTATATTAAATAAAAAATAATGCATGCAGTCCGATCCATTTTCTGTTACAATGAAAAATAAACATGCAGAGATAAGGATAGACCCCAAGGGGGCGCCTGGGTAGCTCAGTCAGTTAAGCTAAGTGTCTGCCTTCAGCTCTGGTCATGATCTCAGTGTTCTAGGCTGGAGCCCGACATCGGGTGCTCTGGTCAGCAGGGAGGCTTCTTCTCCCTCTCCCTCTGCCCCTCTCCCCCCTACTCCCCGCTTGTGCTCTCTCTCTCAAATAAATAAAATCTTAAAAAAAAAAAAAAAGGCAGATGGCCCTGGCAGTTGACTATATGCAGGGTGCTTTGAGGATGAAGTGCCCAAGGGAAGACTCTGCTTTAGAACACCAGGTATGGCTCTGGAGTTAGAAGGGTTTTCCCTTGATAAAACGTTTTTAAAAACCACAATAACAAAGTATGAGGCCCAGAGCTGAATCGGAGCTGCTGACTGACGGAAGCTGCAGAGAGGAGACGCACCTGCCGCAGCCCCACCTGCACACTTGCCCCTGTGCTTGGTTGCTGACTGGAGGCAGGCAGGCGAGACGGGTCGGGAGCTCTGAGAAGGGCCAGTAGACAAGGGTGGGGCCCCGTCTACCCTCTTGGGCCACATGATCTGGGCAGTTTCCAGGAATATGGGAACTGCCTGGCTGCCCCAGGTTTGGCTTTGGTTCCAAAGAAAGAGGCGTAGGAAGCCCATGTACAAGGATGGTTTTCATGTGAAGAAAAGCTGGATTTCTAGCATCTGAGCGTGGCTATGAGAAAGGCAGAGTGGATAAACCAAGGTCAGTCACAGATCTGCCGCCAGCTCAGTACAACCGCTCAGTGCTCTGTCTCCATGCAGCCAGATAACGTTCGGGCCTGTCAGTGGGGCGTCAGCTTCCATAGTTCCTTATGACTTCTGCTCTTGCCTCACACTGCACCATAGGCAAGGATGTAGTCAGAGAGCAATTGAAAAAGGAAAAAAGTATAAGACAAAAGGATTGAGAATTATGCCTTATTTGTCAGAGTCATTCTTCTTTGTTCCCCACCCCCAAGGACTTTAAAAACTGCCTGGGCTGGCGGAGAGAAGAGGATCAGAGGTCAGATGCTAGAGGGGTCCTTGAGAAGGGCCTGGAACCCAGCTGAGCCTGGGGTAAAGGGATAACAGAAATCTCAGGTGGATCTGCAGAGATCTGAAAGTGAGGGCGGCCTGGGCCTCTTCCCAGGGGGACGCAAGGGAAGCACGAGCCTAGCAGAGCTCCTACATGGGAGTGGGAATGGAGGGACAGAGCAAACATGGCCTGAGCAGAGAGAGTCTTGGAGAGCCTGGGGAGCTTCCTGCCTCATGAGAGAGCAGCTGGATTTTTCCATGCCCCCAGCAGCCTCTAACATAGCCGAGGTCCCACCACTTCTGGAGAGGTCTGCCCTGGGTGGGAGGGAGGTGCAGCCACAGCCTGTGGGTGTCAGCGCTGACACCCGTAGGACCATGTGTCTCAAAGGCTGACACCTGGGATGGGTGTCTCTCAGAACACAGAGAGCCACCAGTTCTCTTATGCCAAGGCACTAAGTGAGCCCCACCCGAAATTTATTTTTTTTTAAAGATATTATTTATTTATTTATTTGACAGAGAGAGAGAGACAGCCAGCGAGAGAGGGAACACAAGCAGGGGGAGTGGGAGAGGAAGAAGCAGGCTCTCAGCAGAGGAGCCTGATGTGGGGCTCCATCCCAGGACTCCGGGATCACGCCCTGAGCCGAAGGCAGACGCTTAACCGCTGTGCCACCCAGGCGCCCCATCCCCACCCGAAATTTAGACACAATCTAACAGATGAAAAGTGGGGAGAGAGACCCCAAATGAATGAGAGTGCTTGGAATTCACTGAGATTACCTTCTATACAGGCAGCTGAATGACAGCTCAAAACAGAAAGTAAGCCCTGGAGAAAAAGATAATCACTTTTCTTGCCAACCAGAGTTTGTCGCCCGAGATTGGGTGAGCGGATGGCAAGGTCCCACTGAGCACCACATTTGCACATCTGCATCTTCTCTGGCATTCGGGCAGCCAAGAGGCAGAAAAGGCCAGACAACAGATGAACAGGGCAGGCGGACCTATAGACCCGGAGGGGCCCTTGGAAATTATTATGCCCAATATCCTGGCTGGATAAGTGGGGAAACTAAGGCAGAGAGAAGCAGGAAGGTGCTTAGGGTCACAGGTAAAGCCATGGCAGAGCCAGGTTTGGGACCCAGCTCTTTCTAACTTCAGGCACCACAAGTGGCCACAGTGCCAACAAGGAAGAGTGGGGTGTATGTATGGGCACTGCAGAGCCGCCCCTGGGGGGCGTGGCTGGGTGGGTGAATGATCCCCCCATTCAGTCTGCTCTCAAAGTCTAGCCCTCACGTGGGGTCTCCAGGAGCTCGCCTGCATGCTGAGCCAGCTGTCTTCAGCCATGGTGTGCTGTTAATAATCGTGCTAACTGTCCCCACACCCGTCAGCACTAATCTCCCATACAGCCTTCCAGGACCTGATTTATCAGAATGGAGGGCACGCTCTTACAGGGTCACAGCCCACCGCGGATCTCCAGCTCCTTTAGCAGTAAGTGGCAGAACATATTTTCTCTGCTAACACTACTGTATGTTACAGGATAGATTATTTTAAGAATCAAGACTAAATTGAAACAAGGCAGGCTTGATTTTTTTCCCCCAGAACTATAGGAGAGGGTCATCTATCAGCAGGCACGGCACGGTGGGCACGGTGCTAAAGAGTGACTTGAAGCCCAGGATGGAGGTCTCAGCTTCTAGGACTTAGGTACCCAAGTGACCTTGGACAAGTCACTTATCCTTACTGAACCTCAGCCTCCTCACCAATAAAGGGCATGACTAGCTCCTGTCCTGGTGTATCAGATGGTCTTACAAATATACCAAGAAAACACAAACCAGACATTTTGCCAGGAAAGACACACAGGCATATACATACACATGGCCTATAAACCCAGGGAAAAAATGTTCAAAATCTCAATCATCTTAGAAATACAGATTAAACCAGCTGGGGGACATTTTTGATTATCAAATTGGCAAAAATCAAAAGATGATAAAAGCCAGCATTGGTGAATGTGGGGAGATACTCGTACTTTCAAAAACTGTTGCTGAGAATTTAAATCAGAACGACCTTTGTGGAGGGCAAATTTGGCTGTTACAATGAGCTTCCCCTCTGACACAGCAACTCCAAACCCAGGCAATGAACTGAGTGAACAAAGAGGTAAGAATTTCAAGAATTTTATTCCAGTACCTGCTTATAATAGTTTAAAAAATGGAAACAATGTAAGTATCTGATTGTTCATAATTGGTTAAAGTACGAATATTATGCATCCAATTTAACCGTTTAGCTGTCCAGAACCATTAGTGACACAAAATAATTCATTGTCTAGTTTGGTGAAAAGGCAGGCTACAAGACAGGAGGTAGCATGACATATATGTAGAAAAAAACACTGAAAGAAACACACCAAATATTGACAATGGCGAGTCAGTGGGCAATGGACTTGTAAGCATTTTTTTTAGTTTTTTCTTTGTGCTTATTTGCATCTTCAACACGTTCTACAGTGGTCGTTACATTCTTAATTGGAAAAGAATCAAAGTTATTTATGGTACTAATAACTATCCTTCCTCTGTCTCCCCAGGGTGGGACTGAGGTTCAAACTGCAGACTCAAGGGAAACTGGACCACATGGAGCCTTAGGAGCCCACTGTCACCCTTGCAGCCCCTGTGCTGAGTCACAGTTGATCCATTATTTCTCAGGGTCCCCCCTTCACCCATTTCTGTCTCTCTCCTGGTTCTGGACACTCACGGCCTTCTCTTGCATTATTTACATACCCATCCCTCCTCACGGCCTAGAGGTCCCTGATGTACAGGCCACCACGCCTTGCCATTACCACCCAGAATGTCCTAGAACCACTACCAGTGAGCCACTTCTGAATTAACCTAAATGACCACCAGCTAGCGCTAGTTCTCCTTGGATACACCTCCCTGCCTGTTGGTACCTTCTGGAGGGTCAGTTGCCCTTATCTGATCTGTGCCAAGCCCAGAAAAGGAGGCTCACAAGCAGCCCCTGTTCTCACCTTCATTCATCCAGAAGGCTGCCTACAGCTTGCTGGTCCATTGAAATCTCACCTCAGCCCCTCCTCTGTAGGCAGTGGGAGTACAAGACATGATTTCCTTAGAACTTCACAATAACCCAGCAGGGTTAAGGGTTCTCAACAGATAATGTCTCAGAGGGTTGTGAGGGATTACATCAGAGGGGGAAGCTCCGCACACAGGATCCAGCTCATGCAAATCCCTTCAGAGTCAGATGAACCTTTAACAAAAGGCTGCCTCCAAACACTGCTGCCCGGCTGGGCCTCCTTCTGTGTCTCTCCATGGGAATGGCCCTGCCTTCCATGTGATGTGCCCTGAGCTCAACAGGAGGTTGATGGCAGACAGCCTCCTCCTCCACCTGTCACCCAGAAAAGGGCTCCAAATTCCTTCTACCACTTCTTTACTGTGCAGGGAGGGAGGATGGGAATAATGAGAATAAGATGGGAGGCGACTGACAGAGTGTGTCTCTGCCACGGACTTGCTATGGACGTGTCACTTCAATAGTGGGATGAGTCATGACCCCCCAAATATCAGGTCTAACCCTTGAATTAGATTGCAAATCTTACCTTGCATAGCAAAACAGACTTTGCAGATATGACTACATTCAGAATCTGGAGATGGAGAGATTGTCCTTGATTATCCAGGTGGGCCTTGAAAGCAGTCGAGAGTGTCCTTATAAGAGAGAGGCAGAGGGAGGTTTGGCACAGACAGGAGACAAGGCAACGTGACTGCAGAGGCAGAGATGGCAGTGATGCAGCCACAAGCCAAGGAATGCAGGCAGCCACCAAGAACTGATGCAGAAAGGACAGATTCTCCCTTAGGGCCTCCAGAGGGGCTGTGGCCCGGGCAACACCTTAACTTTGGCCCAGTGAAGTCAATTTCGGACTTCCGGCCTCAAGAACCACGAGAGAATAAATATTGTTGCCTAGAGCCACCAAGTCTGTGGAAATTTGTTACAGCCTCCGCAAGGAACTAATACACTTACCCTCTCTGAGCCCATGGGAAAGTTCTGGGATCCCATGCTTTTAAACCGAAGGGCTAAATGAATCTTCCTGTTAAGTAGTGAAGAAAGTGACTCACTTCTGGGTTGTTATCCATTTGACATCGAATGTACCCGACTCGACACCAGAGGGCCAGTACAGCAATGAGCAAAACCTCAGTGCCCTTGGAGATGGGTTAGGAGCTCTCAAAAGTGCTCCACCCAGCCCTGGGACCCCATGACTGGCACAACTTACCTTTTATATGTGGGCTGCTACGTTTACTTTTAAGAAAAGAGTTCTTATCTCAAAAAAAAAAAAGTTTTGGCACAGTCCCAAAGAAAGTCATTTTGGAAAACGAAACAGCAACAGAATGACAATAGTAAAAGCTCTGTCTACCCAATGCCGCCTGGGGCTACAACTGGGGCCTTCCAGCTCCTCCCACCCACACAAAGGCATTCTCTCTCTCTCTCTCTCTCTCTCAGTTAGATCCTAGTTCTCCAACTTTCGTCCTCAGGGAGTCACTGTAGTATTAGTTTCCCGGGGCTATTGTAACAAATGACGACAAACTGGCTGGTTTTAAACAAGGGAAATGTCTTCTCTCACAGTCCTGGAGGCCGGAAGCCCCAAAGCCAGGTGTCGGCCCCAAAGCCAGGTGCTCTCTCTGAAGGCTCCAGGACAGAATCCTTCCTTGTCTCTCCCTGGCTTCTGGTGGCTCCTGGCAATCCTTATCAGTCCTTGGCTTGTAGATGCATCCTTCCAGTCTCTGCCTTCATCGTCACAGGGCTGTCTCCCAGGATGTCTCTTGTGTCTCTGTTTTCTCTTCTCAGAAGGACACCAGTCACTGAACTAGGGTGCACTCGCAGGATGCCGTCTTAACTTGAATACACCCGCAGAGAGCCTCTACCCCATTCACAGGCTCTAGGAGAGCCACTATTCAACCCAGAACAGCCATCTATTTGGGCTCTTTAACCAAACAAACGAATATCAGGGACTTGAGAACCCAGAAACAGCCAAATTAACTAAGCGTCTGCAGCATTTTCTCCACCTCTTTCTCTCTGCTCTGTATGGTAGTAAGGTGTGGCCAGTTCTGTCCTTTCTAAACTGTGTGTTCCTCAAGGGCAAAATGAGTTCCCAGCCCTGGCACAAAGGAGGACCTTGGGAACATTTGCTGAACAAATGCATGAAATGAGACATTTGGAAGCATGGCCCAAAGAATGTAATTTCCAGTAATGAAACAGCAGCCACTTCACAACCTCTCATAACTTGCTGGTTTCCCAGTGGGCAGCTGACTTGCCGTGAGCCCTGCAAGAGTTCAGGGCCTCTCCAGGCAAGTCAGGAACGGGACTGGCATCTGGTAACTGGCCAGCAGGGGGCAGGGTGGTCTAATGGATGGAGCCGCACCGGGTTGAGTTTGGCTCCACACGCACCCAGCAAGCAAAGGGTCTGGGAATCCCAGCGCTTCTGATTGCAAGGACTCTGGGGGAAAAATCTAGTCCCCCTCCTCTTTGTACAGATAGAGAGGCCCAGACAGAAAGAACCTTGCCCGAGTTCACACCGAGACTTAGGATCCAGAACTCCAGACTCTATTCCCTGGGCTGATTCTCATGCTCTCAGTCTTCCTGGGACCACTCCTTAACACATGATAAAAGAGCTTATCAAGTTAACATGGGACTTTTAAAGGGGACCCTCCTGATTTAATTCTGTGTACACCATGTATGTACCCTTTGACCTAGTGATGCTTCCAGAAATGTACCCCAGATGTGCATAAGGATGTTTACTGTGGTGTTGTTTATAAGAGAGAAAAATTGAAAACCACATACGTTTCAGCAGTAGGGGTCTGATTTAAGAAATGATGATAGATCTGTTTTATGGAATATTTCTAAAAATAAATATTTTCAGAAGAATATTTATGAAGAAAATGTTCATGACAGAAAATTGGGGAAATAATACAAATACTATTATATGTGTATAATTATACATATATATCCTTGGACTTTATACCTGAGCAAGGGTGGTCCCTGCCTTGGGTCCCACAACTGAGGGTGTTCTGCATTTCACAAACACACACATACACACAAATAGTTGTTACAGAAGACATGGACTCTTCTGTTACTTAGGATCTGTGGCCCAGCGTTACATAGCATAACCCGAAACATCAGCTCTCCACTAACATGACTCAAGCCCCAGGAAATGTGTCTCCACCTCTTGCCCTCTGTCCTTGAAACAAGAGAGGACTGAATCCCAGTGCCACAACACTGGGTGCACCATGCTGCCACTGACAGAGACAGACACCGCTGCAGAGGGCAGGGAAGATGTGAGCGGTAGACGTGCTGACGTAAGAGAAAAGACAAATGAATTTGTCAAACACTTCCTCTTAGATAGCATGAAATGGAAACCTTTCTTGCATAACCTAGTATCATCTCCCAGTAGTGCCAAGTGTCCATCTCCTTGCTTTTCTTCATGTTCTAATTCATGGTTCCAGACGTACTCACTAATGAGCACAATACTTGCAACAGCTGTACGTAACAGCTGAGGAATATTTTGCAGTATCAAATAATTCATTTTACCCTTCAATTTGTATATATGTAGATTTAGATAAAAATGGATGAAGCATAATACCAACCCTTTACATTGACAACTCGATGAATGTTGGCTATTAAAAGAGTATGGTTTTGGGGCACCTGGGTGGCTCAGTTGGTTAAGTGTCCAACTCTTGATTTCAGCTCAGGTCATGATCTCAGGGTGGTGAGATGGAACCCTGTGCTGTGCTGCACACTCAGGGGGGAGTCTGCTTGGGATTCTCTCCCTGTTCCTCTCACTCTGCCCCTCCCCATGGCTCACGCTCACTCTCTAAAATAAATAAATCTTTTTTTTTAAGAGCATAGTTTTAATATTTTTAATATTTAATTTAATCAAATGTTTAAAAATTTAAAACCAGCTTTATTGAAATAATTTTGATCTAAATTTTTAATATTTACTAATTATAATTTGAATTTTGCCTTTTCGTCCTAGTAATTTTGCATATTTTAGAATTATGCATATTTTAGAATTATGCACTCTTTTATTCTTTTTAAAGATTTTATTTATTTGAGGGAGAGAGAAAGAGAACAGCAAGGAGGAGGGACAGAGGGAGAAGCAGACTCCCCACTGAGTAGGGAGCCTGATGTGGGCCTCGATCCCAGGATCCTGGGACTGTGACCTGAGCTGAAGGCAGACACTTAACCAACTGAGCCACCCAGGAGCCCCTAAAATAAGTCTTTTAGAAAAATCATTTTCAAATAAATACTTAAACATGTGGTATGTGGGACACCAATAGTACTCTTGCCCTAGGCTCCTCAAATGTATGGGTTAGGTCTGTGTCTATTTTTTTTTTTTTTAAGATTCTATTTATTTATGAGAGAGAGAGAGAGAGCACGGGAGCAGGGGTGAGGGAGAGGGACAAGCAGACTCCCCACTGAGGGGGGAGCCCAACACGGGGCTCAATCCCAGAACCCTGAGATCATGACCTGAGCCAAAGGTAGACACTTAACTGACTGAGCCACCCAGGTGCACAGGCCTGTGTTTAAGACAAAGATCCTGAGAGAAAATACACCAGAATTTTGAAGGATGGCTTTAGATTGTGGGGTTTGCCAGATTTTTATTTTATTTTGTTCTTTTCTTTTTCCTTTGTATTTTTTCCAGATTTTCTATAGTAAACACAAAACAAAACAACAAGAAAACATCAGGGAAAAAATCCACAGTAAGTGTATAGATTCAAGTGTTTCATCTTTACCAGGGGAGCTCTCCAACCTCACCCCAAGCTGGAACGACTTTCTACCTTCAACCAGGTTCCCAGGGGCCTGGGACGGGCTTCTAATTCTGTCCCTCTGCTTCCACAACCACCTCAGACTTTCAGCAGGAGAGACCCCCAAGGCCGGCTCCACTCCCAGCCCACACTGAGCACTTTCCCCCTTTGCCGGCATCAGGGTCCATTAATGAGACCTCATAAGGCTGCCCCTGAATGCCTTGTGCCACACTCCTAGCAAGCAGCATTCTCAGCCTGGGGTTCCCCTCACCCCGCAAAGCATTTATCTCAGAGCTACAAGGCAACACCCAGCGCCCTCCCTGACATCTCCCTCACAAAAGAGCCAAACGCCCCAGCACCTGACCTTCCAGGAGCCTCCTCGGGAAGGGGATCAAGCACACCTGCGTTTCTCCAGAGACAACCACAGTGGGAACAGAGAGACGGAGAAGGCAGGACGTTCTCGCTGGTTCCCATCCAATCCCAGTGGCGCTCTGACACCTGTTGCTGCCCTCCCCAGTCTGCCAGTGGCAGGAGTGCAAGCTGCACTCCCCAGCCAGGTGGTCTCACTGGTAGAAAGCGCCTCCTGGAATTGGGAAGGAGACCGCTGTCACCCCCTAACCTCCAGGATCCCCGAAGGGCAAAGCCAGCAGGGCCTCCTGAGGCTCAGAGGTCTACCCATAATTTTCTCTCCCACACACCACACAGCTTGAAGCCTTGCCTCACACTGAGACGTTTTACATTGAACCCAGGCTCCCGGCCACGTTCATCAGAGGCATACTTACACTTCAGGGTTGGTTTTGTTGTTGTTGTTTAGAAAATCTCTCCACCTGGAAGCTACCACTGGGTAGTGCTTCTCTGGGGGATCCCAACCTGGGGCTCTCGTTACAATGCAGACTCCTGGGCCCCGGACCAAACTTGATAAACCAGCCGTCAGGAATGGAGGCCAGACGTCTGCATTAGAAGTCAGCTCCCCTGGTGGTTCTGATACATGTGCAGTGACGAGCCCCCACTGAGGACAGGGACAGAAAATCTCACGGCCCTGCTTCATGGCCCCTCATGCGAGGCTCTCCTGCAGCTGGGCCCCGGTTCAGGTGGGTCCAGACTCCTAGTGCCCCAGCCGGTGGGACCCTTGACCCTAGCTCTTTCCTCTTTCCTCCTGAGTCTATGGCCGCTTTCCCCATGGTTGGAGGGAGCATTCCATAGCCCCCCCCCTCCCCCCCGGAAGCCTGCAGCCACAGTTCAAGTACTCAGGGGAGCAGCTTCCCGGAGCTGAGCGCTACTTTACTTGTGACAGGCAGGCCTCTTTGGTGCTCTCTCCCCCCAGCTTCACTGGGACCCGGGCTCCCCCACCCCTCCCTGCCCCACAGCCACTCCTGCCTCTCTTCACCTGGTGCACTCCCAGGGCTCCCCGAAGCGCATCGTGGACTCTCTGTAGTTCTGGTAAATTTTATATGAGTAATGAATATATTGATATATGTCACCCCACCCTGAGTCCAACTCCATAAATACAAGAATGGGGCCTGGGATTTGCTCCCGACTATCTCCTCGGCGCTCAGTACAGTCTGGGCCATGGCAGGAACCTAATAAATAGTTGAATAAATGCATATATGAATAGATCCCCACATTAACCTCCAAAGCAAGAACTTTATCCCCACTTTTACAGCTGAGGCACTGAGGCAGAGGTCAGGGAATGGACTCACGCGGCCTAGCTACTAGTTGGCAGAACAGCCCTGGAAACCACTTTGCCGGCCCCAAGCCCCCAGGCTCTACCTCTGCCTCGGGAAGGCTTCAGGAGAAGCCAGACCTGGGGCTGCTTTGGGAACTGGTTTGCCGTCTGTCCTGAATCCAGGCAGTGTCTTCACTTGCAAATCCTCTCTCTTGTTCTTGCTCCTAGAGTTCCGTTTCTGCTTCTCTTTTTCTCTTCTCTCGCTTCTCTTCCCTCTCAGACCTCCCTTGCCCACGGGTGTCTGCAGCCTGAGTGAATTACAAAGACCCGGTGAACCCTGAATGGGGAACTTCTCAAAATAAAGGCAGAGTAGTGCCGGAGAGAGAAAAAGCCCACCATCACACGCAGGTGATTCACCAGCCCTGGTGAGTCAGGAAAAAAGAGGCACAGAAATATTGAAAAGAATTACTGCTTTTTTTGTTTAAAGTCTGTCTTCGGGATAAAAGAAAAAAAAATTAAAAAACAGCTCCTGAAGATGAAGAAAAAGTATGTTTGGAAAACTTGGAGAAACAGATATAATAATGATCATTGGAAACTGGCTTCCACCCTTTATAGCAAATCCTGATGAGACGCATCCTAAAGTGTAAACAGATTCGAACATTAAACTTATTGAACCATATACAATTATTTCTGGAGAGAAATGGATGAGCGGTTGGTTAGACAAATGGAAGAGGTGTGAATGATTCTTAACACTCTGATCTGGCAAAATGGTCCTTGGAAATTAATGGAACAAAAAATTATACCGGGGAAGAGAAGCATCATCAGGAGAAAGCACTAAACATAGGAACCATGAAATGAAAACGCATTCTTATGAATAAGAGAATTAATGAAATGAATTTAAGAAAAGGTCAAGTTGGGGAGAATATCAGATGGGCTGCAGCTCCACAAAGCCCCTAAACCGACTGTGGCATTTGAAGCACGGGACTTTGGAAGTACAAAATCCCTGAGAAATCATCCATCCCATGGTCTTTTTCTATAGTTGAGGAACCTCAGGTCCAGAGAGGGTGAGTGACTTGCCCAAGGCCACACAGCAAGGTGGTTACCAGTCTTTATGCTGCATTAATGCTACATGTGCATCTAGTTGTGGTTCCATCTTCTTTGAGCTGTGTTTAATGACAGATGCTATATTTTAGAGGGTGGTGGCAGGTAGGGGGCAAGGCTAGAGGAGCTAGTTCAAGACTCTCCATGCAGAAAACACACTTTCTAGAGTTAGTCACTTTTTTAGAGTCAAATTCTCACCCTACCACTGACCAGCTGTGATCTTGTAAGTCATTCTGAGTTTCAGTCTCCTTATCAGTAAAATGGGGCCAACACTGCCTACTTTGCAGGATGAAATGAGATGTCCCAGGAAAAGTACCTAGTACTTGGTAGGTACTCAATAAATGGCACTAATGTCATAGGCACAACCAAAATTCATGGCCTTAAAATTCTACAGGTACCCAAAAAGAAAAAAAAAAATTAATAGCAGTAAAAGGAAAAAAAAATCATGACAGAACTAGAGGTCTGACAGCAAGAAATGAATGTGTAGTCCAACACTTTATCTTTCCTCAGAGAAATCAAATAACCCAGGATTGCAGAAAAAAATATACTCAGACAGTGGGCATCGCCTGAGGAAGTGCTAGCATCTCTTTCTCACCTAGGTTCTTGAGATACTCCTGAGGACTAGGACCTTCCTTCCTCAGGTCCTGGCCACAAATACCACCTCTGCAGAACATGGCCCCTGTAACTGGCCACTCCCACTCTGCAGGGGAGTAGGGTTCACTTGTCTGGGTGTGGTTCAGGGAAAAAGGGCAGGAAGGGCCCTGGTGAGGAGGCTCCACTTCCCACCACCGGGCCGGCTCAGGAGCAGTCCTGGAGGGACTGTCTGGCTAGGACATAGCATTTTGTGGAGGTCAAGTGGGGTAATACTCAGTGGGGCTCCTGAGGTCTGCAGAGCCCTGAAGTGACTCCATTCGGCATGGGCCCCTAAGTAATCCTACTTGCAAGGGAAATGAGGAGAGAAGCCTAGTTAAGAACTAATTCTTGTCCTATTCCTGTGAGAAGCCAAAGTGTATTTATCTGGAATTATTTTCACAAAACAATGCCATGAAGAGCTTAATAGTATGTCACTGCCCAATGAGCTATTATCCTCAGCGCTCTGCACAGACATGAGCTAGGAACTCCCAGTCAGCACACCAGACAGGTTCAGGCACTCCATGGTAAGACCATATGGCCACATCTCTCTAGATTCTTCAGATTGAGTCACCTGTTTGACTGAATTAACTGGACAGCAGTGATACCCCAGCTCCAGTTCCACCATGTTCATACAATCTTCTCAATACCCCCATCACAGTCTACTCCCTCCCCTGCCTCCTGAGACCCCATGTTGACCACTGTCTTTATGGAATTTAAGACAAGACTACATGTCAAGTGGCACCAACTGAGGTCAGGGACCACCTTGCCCTTGGTGCCCAGTGCCTTTAGTAGCATCTAGTTGGGTACCTGGCATATGGCCAGAGTTCAGAAGCATTCTTGGCATTAAATTAAATTAAATTAAATTAAATTAAATTAAATTAAATTAAATAATAGTGGAAAATGTGGAGTTGGGCCAGGTGGACTCAGAGGCCAAATTTTCTAACAGTGGTTTTATTGTCTTTATATCCCTTATTCTTTATAGGGAAATCCAAGGTAGTTCATACCAAGGAGCTTATAGTAAAGGTAATGGACTCTGTTCAGTCATGGGCTTGGCAGTGGCTGGAGAGCTGGCATCCCAGCCCAGGAAGCTGCCTCCAGGAGGGGAAAGAGGTTATTCTTTTGGCGATGGACAGACCCAGTGTCAGACTCCAGCTCTCCTGCTTATTACCTTGGGCCTCATTTTCCTCATCTGCAACAAAAGGTAACATTATTTACTTTGCAGGATGGTAGTGAGATTTGAATGTGATAATGTGCAAAGCACCTGGCTCCTAGCAGGCTCCTCCTTCTCTTTTCATGTTTTAAAGAGACATGGTGGGCTAGGAAAAGGCTCAGGCTTCAAAACTTCGCAGACCTGGACTAGGTCTGAAAACTCCCTTCTCCACATGTATTTAAGCAAGTTATTTCATATATGTAAGCCTCTGTTCTCTTGTCTGTAGAATGAGAATAACAGAACTTACTTAATGGGTTTGAGGGAAGACTCAATGAGATCAGTAAAATGCAGAGAATACTGCCTGGAATGTATTCAATTCTAAGCAAGTGGGCACTATTATTATGCTCTTCCTTAGGATGGTATGAGGCATCTACCAGGCCCACAGACAGGGTTGGGTTTTGTGGTGGGCTCGGTGGATTTGGGGATCCTGGCTGAGAGGGCCTGCCAAGACCAAGAGGCAGAGGATCTGGTTAATGGCAGAAAGCCTCCAGTCTGGCCAGCACTGAAAAGAGCTCTGCAGGTACCACTGGCTGGACTATGGAGATACCCCAGAGATTCACAGTCCCCTGAGGGTATGAAAATTTCCCAGGCCGGGGCGCCTGGGTGGCACAGCGGTTAAGCGTCTGCCTTCGGCTCAGGGCGTGATCCCGGCGTTATGGGATCGAGTCCCACATCAGGCTCCTCCGCTATGAGCCTGCTTCTTCCTCTCCCACTCCCCCTGCTTGTGTTCCCTCTCTCGCTGGCTGTCTCTATCTCTGTCGAATAAATAAATAAAATCTTTAAAAAAAAAAAAAAAGAAAAAGAAAATTTCCCAGGCCATATCCAGCATGGATAACTTTGAGGGAATCAATTTCCTGGTTCCCAGCTTCCATGTGAATTCTTTCCTGAAACTGACCTGCCTTTGGGTGGAAGCATCATGCCAGATTTCCATTCCCATCCTCCCTTCTATAATCCTTCTGCTACTGTACAAACAGACTCATGTTATCTTTTCACCTGAATCTTACTATGGTTATATTGTCCTGTTGAGTAAAAAAATCTGGGGCATCAAATAAAGGGACAATCCAACAAATGGTGTTCTCAATTTCACCTTTAATCAAGGCACTATAACCACCACTGTCCAAATCCAGGCCCAGCACATACAGTTGTGCAGGTTGTTCACTGCATAATTCCAGGGGTTGCCATCTACATCACAGTCTATGTGAACATCTCTCCCTGGAGATTTGCGGTGCACAGACAACATGGTTATAGGCCCCTATCCATCTCATTAAGAGAAGCTTTTCATAATATAATAATAAAAAAAGAGGAGCTTTTCCAATAATTTTTAACTCTTTAGTAATTATTTATCAAAATGTGCGGTACATTCGTGTTATTTTTATCAGGTTTGTATTACTGATAGTTGAAATGATAACTCAATCCAAAAGAATTTTTTTTTAATTCTTAGAGGCTTATGGCCACAGGAAATAAAAAAATTCAATTTATATACATCTTTTTGTTGCAGAGAAGTATGATAGGAAAATCAATGAAAGACTTTCAAGCATAAAAATACATTACATTAGAATAAAATTCTGTGGGGGAAGTGGATTGGAAATACAATTTCCTACTGTTAAATAAGAGCTCATTCGTGTATTTTTTAAAAGGATGGTGGTGGGTATCAAATTGCTATGATATGTGTATTTTATTGGACACATTTAAACAGCAATGTGAGAGTTTTATCTCACAATTTATACATTTATAATATACCAGATATTATATCCTTTGTAATTATTTAAAACTGTTTATTTAAAATTATTTAAAATGGTTTATGATATTCTAGATGTCAACATTAAGATATTCAAGAAGGGGCATAGATTTTCAAAACTGTTTTAGGGAACACTGAGCAAAAATGGTTAACCCCACTGATGCCAACCCCATTTTATTTATTTGTTTTTTTAAGATTTTATTTATTTGAGAGAGGAGGGGGAGCACAAGCAGTGGGAGGGGCAGAGGGGGAAGGAGAAGCAGACTCCTTCCTGAGCATGGAGCCTGATGCAAGGCTTGATCCGAGGACCCCAGGATCACAACCTGAGTCCAAGTCAGACGTTCAACCACTGAGCCACCCAGGTGCCCCTTGACCCCACTTTAGACACCAGCCTGCTCCAGCAAGTGGATGCATCCTCTCCATAGCAGAATACTTACCACCCTTTGGGAGACTGAAGATGAAGGCGTTCCAAGGGGCCTCTTCCCACACAGACCCTCAGGACTCAGCTGCTTTCTCTTCCACCAAGGCTCCCTCACTATGTGCCTGACACTGTGCCTGGCACATAGTAAGCCTAAACCCCAAGTATAGAGAGATCTATGTTTTGCCAACAGGAAGTTCCAAAACAAAGCTTTGACCAACTTGCATGTGTTAACTTTTGGGACTATAGAAGGGATAGTCAAAGGTCTGACTATTTAATAAATTTAAAATTTTAGTTTCACATAAAGTAATTTATATAAAATATGTTAATATACCAATGTAGTAATTATAAGTCAATATGTTAATTGAAAGTTAACAGACAAATATATAAAGTCTTATATTAATTGGAAGGATATTTGGAAACATTGCTTTTTATCATGCTCACATTGAATCCATGAAATAATGATATTAATTCTCTGTCACCACTAGAGCCACTTCGTGAGTCACCTAACACCACTTTCCAGAGCACAGCACCTTCACGTCCACCCAAATCACTTAAGATACAGGATGTTTTGCATCTGTGCATGATGCTGTCACTGAAAATTACACTCCTAGCCCCAAGTACCCATTCTCTATTCATGAGCTCTGCAAAGGAAACACTTAGTGTATTGTTTTTTAAAGTGATCTTTATTTTTTTTTTTTAAGATTTTACCCATTTATTTTTGACAGAGAGACAGCCATCGAGAGAGGAAGCACAGTAGGGGAGTGGGAGAGGAAGAAGCAGGCTCCCAGCGGAGGAGCCTGATGTGGGGCTTGATCCCGGAACGCCGGGATCACGCCCTGAGCCGAAGGCAGACGCTTAACGACTGCGCTACCCAGGCGCCCCTTTAAAGTGATCTTTAAAAGGCTTGTTTATAACACCCAACACTTGCAATTATAAGGAAAAATGACCAAATCTGTGCTTAGTGTTTCTGTCTCCATTTTTGCTCCAGGAAGTGACCTTTATAAGCATTGGAAGTCTAGCATTGATTGAAGCTATTGGGGATGAATATGTATGTCATCCCCAAATAGTGCTTTTGGGTCAAAGTTAAATGAGAGCAAGCCCCATAACATGAGAAACTTAGGAAGGACTTGAACAGAAGGTAAATCTCCCTTTTCTGGGAGATGATAATGGGTGAGTGGCTGGTGGATGAACAGTTCGATACTGGAGTCTTTAGAATTCAAGACCCCCCCCTCCAAGGTTGGGGCTGCCCTCCAGGTCCCTAGTTTCCCTCATTGGAATCTCCTCCAACTAACCCCCCAGCATGATGGGTTCCAGTTTGGGCAGAGGGAGACGGGTGGCAGGGCTGTAATTCCGACACTGTCCGAAGCCGGAGAAGGAAGTCATGTTAACCACGTCCTTCCTCTGTACACCCAGAAGACTCGAGCCTTCTCCTCCAAAACCCTACTGTCTCCCAGCCAGGTTCTGAGGGGGGTGTTTACCAACATTCAGCCAATAGAAAATGGAAGCTCTAGGCATTTTTCAACTGCATTTATAGAGACATGGAAGCTTGGCCAATAATTAATCTCGCAAGTGGTTACGATGTCTGCCCAGTGGCTCAGAGCTAGAAATCCCAGGTTGAAATTTTTATCCTTCCACGTAGAAGATAAATGACAAGTGGTGATTTATTTAATCTTCTGGGCTTACTTTTCTTACCTATAAAATGGAGGTGATAATATTACCTCACAGAGTGATCGTGAGGATTCAAATAATGGTACCTAGCCCAGAATCTGGGATATCACAAGCTCTGACTGTAAGAACCTGGAGCTGCCAGACTCAAGCTCTGAGGGTAGAGAAGCTAAAACAAAAAGAGAACCAGTTGCTCCTGGGATGGACACAGCTTTCCCTGGACAGCAAGTGGCCACAATGCTTATCTCTGCACATGTGAAATAAGAGAAAGTCAGTACCCTGGCCCTGCAGCCAGACACAGCACCAGTGATTCTAGCGTGGGTCTGGGTGTGTGACAAGCATCTTAAAATACACGTTTGTGGCTTGCTTCTCTTATTACAAAAATGATACAGTTCATTATACAGTGGAGCAAAAAGAAAATTACAATCAACTCTAATTCCCAGAGATAACATCAGTTAGTATTTCAGTATACATTCCTCCAATTCTTTTTTTGTTTGTTGGTTGTTTTGTTCGCTTGCTCTTCCTCTTCTAACTGCAAACAAAGGAGCATACTCTCCGTATCATTTTGTCACTTGCTTTTCTCACCCTGTAGACATCTTTCTACACATTAACTATTATTTCACAACATTTTAATGATTACATAATGCTCTCTTAAGTGATTTTTGACATGCCTTTGTTTCCAGTCCCCTTTCTTTGGAGGCTTATGAGTTGTTTCTAATGTTTCCCATTGCAAACTAAAGCCTGTTTGAATTTTATGGTGTACAAAGCATTTGCTCCCATCACTTTGGATCTTCTCATTAACTTGGAAAGAGGGCAATGAGATCATCACTCTTTCCATTCGACAGGTGAGAAAACTGAGGCTCAAGAAGAAAAAAGTGGCTTGCCCAAGGTCGCTCAGTAACTGGTAGAACACCTCCCAACCTGGGTCCTCTGGGCCTCCAGCCGGGCCAATTTCCTGACCCTCTTTTCCCCACCGCTGCCCTCATGGAGTAATGAGCCCTTCAAAGGATGATTGTGCCTTTTCTGCCTCTTCCTCCCCAGGAACATCCGGCCTTAGAGGGACCCCCTTAACCCAAACCAGAAACCCTGACCTTCCAATCTGAGTAGTTCCTTGAATACTCTCTAACCCATCACCCAGTTTTATTTTGATCATTGTCGTTATCACGATTTATTATTTTCTTGTTTATTTACTTGTCTTTTATATAGTCCAGTGATTCTCAGTGGGGCAGAACCAACCCCCAGTGAGGGGGAGGCAATGCACGGGTTGTCTTATAAACTTACAACATCCAAATTTTAACCAGACATCTGTGTGGGTCAAAAAACATTTATAGTTCTCTAAATCTAGACTCAAACTCCATCTTACACACAAGCACAAAGGACAGTATGCTTGGTTTAAATTACACTGACTTTCCCAGGAATGCAACGCTATGGAAACACAAAGATTATTTTACTTTCTTCAATTTGGAGTTTTCTCATTTCAAAAACTGACAACATGGCGGCACCGTTCATGGTATCTGAGTCTTGTATCAGTCTGCACTTGTAGCTTTCACATTCAAAGCAATTCTAAGTATATTGACCAATATCTTTTTTTAGCCTTTATTTCAAATTGTCAACGAGAAAGAGAAAAAGTCATCAACATTCAGTTGGACATTATCTCTTTTTTCTTAAATTCGAACATTCATTATAAGTAAGTATAAGCATCTGAATGTTTCATGATGCTTTCTCATGTACTTATGACCAAACATTTGAATAATGAAATAGATATTATTTTATTACAATTACTTTCATTTCTCCATTAAATTACAGTGAAAATGCTATACTGATTTTTTACATTATGCAAGTAAGTGTAATGTATTATCTGTGAATTTAATTTCAGGATGATAAAGGAGCCATTCAAAAGATTTGAGTTACAAAGGGGCCTCTGGGTCTGATCGTATTGAGAACTACTGGTGTGGTCTGTCTCCCCCACCAACTCCCCCTCTGACAGATCAGCTCCATGAAGGCAGGGCCTGGTCTGACTGAATCTCCACTGTGGCCCCCAGGACCTAGACCAGTTGAATAAAGTAATGATAGAGGCATTCTGGGCATTGTAAAAAAAAATTGGGGTGGGGGAGAAATTTACGGGCAGAGTTCAGCCTTCAACAAGTTGATTAGGTAACATTTCCGAAATTCCTTTTCTCCAAGTACCAATTGGGGCAGGAACCCTGACCTGCCTGGATACTAAGAAGATTCAAAGAGATCAAAGGTCTGAAGAATCCCAGCACAGTGCCCTGCACAGGGGAGGGCTGAGTAATTGACTTCCGTTGCTGTTTTTGTTGTCCTTAGCTTTCTCAGGCAGTAAACCATAACTCTCTATTGTCAGCTACCTGGCCCCCTTCTCCGTTCAAAATCTGGCCGTTGTTACTAATACATTTTCCTAAGAAGCTGCTATTCTCATTTATTCCCTCCCACCTCCCCTACCCCAGGCCAAGCTACCTTCAATAATCTCACTCTAATTGGAATTGGGACTGTCAGGATGACTTTCCTGTCCCCTCCCCAGTTCTCACCTTGGTCCCATCTCTGACAGATGCAACCATCCCCACGGCTCCAGGCAGAAGCCACAAAGCAGGAGGGTGCCATGCTGGCCAGACTCCCCGTGGGCACCCTGGCGAGGCAGGTCCAATGCCCCAGATTTCAGCTGCCACGCGGGCAATGGACCTGGCACCCCTGCCAATTCTCCATGATGAAATGCCTCCGCCCCGGGGGAGCCATCTCCAGCTTTCCACAGTGGCTCGGCGGCAGGTTTATCACACTCGCTGAGAGAAGACATAATCAATTCCCCAGCTGGCACTTTGCGCTGAATACCCACTTTTTCAGCTTGATAGCAGGACTAAATTAGTTATTTAGCAACTAGGCCCTAATTTAGAGCGAGCGAGAGCCTTGACAAGGATCATTGTTCAAGGCCATCCCCCCTTTGCCTTCAGATAGGAGGCCCACAAATCCCCAGAAGGTGATAAATAGACAATTAGAAAATAGATATATTTGGTTAGATCTACAAGGCTCCCCGGCGCTGTCAGGCTCACAATGAAGGGGGCCGGGGTAAATTGGTGGCCAATGAACGCCAGCTGCACGGCCATCCGTCCTGCAGACACTCAGCCATATGTGGCCATTTACAGGTCGTCCTGAAGAATAGATCGGACCAATAAGACCAGAGGGAACGAAAAATACTTGACAAAGTTGGCTGCTCTTCATTTAACAAGAATAAAATATCTAATGGGGTGTAATGGAGGCCATCAATCACCTACTGCCAGACCCGGCGTAATACCACACTTAACTATTAATGCAACTTTTTTTTCTCTAATAAGTGGGACAGGCACATCCGCTTTGTACACAGGGTGGATGTTTGGGGAGTGGAGATGAATGGGAGATGTTGGAGGCAGAGGATGAATTTCAGCTTAAAAATAGAAAAGGATGATGGGAATGTAAAATGGGACAGCCACTAGGGACAGTATGGCGGGTCCTCAAAAAGTTAAATAGAATTACCACATGATCCAGCAATTCCACTCCTAGGTATATACCCAAAAACTTAAAGCTGGGACTCTTAGCAGTATGTACACATATTCACAGCAGCATTATTCACAAGAGCCAAAAGATGGAAGCAACCCAAGGGTCCATCAATGGTTGCACAGATAAACAAAATGTGGCTGGAATATTATTCAGCCTTAAAAAGGAACGATAGCCTGATACATGATGTGACGTGGATGGACCTTGAGAACATGATGCTAAGTGAAATAAGCCAGATACAAAAAGATAAATATCGTATGATTCCTCTTACATGAGGTACCTAGAATAGGCAAATTCATAGAAAAAGAAAGTAGAATGATGGTTGCCAGGGGCTGGGGGGAGGGGAGGTTGGGGGGTTAATGTTTAATGTACAGAGTTTTTGTGTGGGATGATGAAAAAGCTCTGGAATTAGATAGAAGTGATGGTCGTACAACATTGTGAATGTACTTAATGCTACCGAATCATAAAGATAGAAATGGTTAAGATGATAAATTTATGTTTTTATTTTATTTTTAAGAGTTTATTTATTTATTTGACAAAGAGAGAAAGAGAGCAAGAGAGAGCACAAGCAGGTGGAATGGCAGAGGGAAAAGGAGAAGCAAGCTCCCCGCTGAGCAAGGAGCCCAATGTGGGACTTGATCCCTGGACCCTGGGATCATGATCTGAGCTGAAGGCAGACGCTTAACCAGCTGAGCCAGCCAGGCGCCCCATGTTTTTATTTCCAATAGGAATGCGAGAGCAGGCAAAATATTCTAATCTGCCTTAAGAACAGAAAAATATTGTGAATTCAGTTAATCTAGAAACATTAAAAAAATAAGTCACCCCAAAAGACTGATCTTCTCTTGGGTAAATCATGCTTTCTTGGGGTCTCAGTTTCCCTGTCAATAGATGATAGATAACAACCCTTGCCCCTCTACCTCCCAGAGCATTTGTGAGGCCCCAGTGAAATGAATTGGAAGGACATGGGCATCATTTGTAAACCATTAAGCACTGTTGTCTAATTTGTCAGTCCATACCTGTTTCCAGCACAGCTAATAAACATTTCAGGAAACCTACTAAAGGAGCCTCATCCATATGGACTGAGCCATCAATCTGAAAGACCCCATGGATAGGAAAGTCGGGTCCCCACAGATGGAGACCAGACCCTGTCCTCAACCCACCACCCACTTGGGGAGGCTCCCCCTTGGCCACTGCTGGTTTCATGCATTATTCAGTCACCAGAGTCACCCTAGAGTGGCCCTGATGGTGTCCTTCACACAGTCTGAGAGTGTCTTCAGGTAGGGCAGACAAGGAACAAGAAGCAAAATGACTTTGAACACACCTGCAGAGTGCAGATGAGCCAGGTGCTGTGGCAGCGTGGGGCTGAGTGCTCTTTGCAGGGAAGGCAGGAGAGGTCTGGGCGTTCGAGGGGATGATGACGGCTGTGGAATGACAGCCATCGGGTTTCATGGTAATGCCTGTGGTTTGGGTTCTTTGTAGGCTTTTACCTCCCCCCATCCCCAACTGCATATTTTGGGTTTATTGAAAAGATTCCTTCTATTTCAGTTTTTAAAGCACATTTACGCCTCCTGACTCATTTGATCCTCAAAACCACCTTGTACATAAATAGATTGAATGTTTCCTTCTCCTGAATTTGGCATGCTCTGCTTGTGTCCTAGTTCACCAAGTTTGAATTCAACTTAGTCCTTCTGCTCACTGTTTTATATACACCCATGAACCCAAATGCCCTATATCTCCTTTCTTTTTCCGTGCTCAGTTATTCATTCATTTGGCAAATTATACTAGTTAATATTCATAGGAAGGAAAAAACCAACTCAAATAAGCTTAAGCAAAAAAGAGGAGGGATTAAAGAGGATCTCCTGAAACCCAAGAACGGGGATGTGGCAGGGTCCCAAGTGCAAATCCTAGAAGCTCAGTCTTGCTCAGCACAATCTTCTCCCATATCTGGGTGGGTATCTATGACTTCTCTCTCTTTGTCCCTCTCTCTCTCTGTCTCTTTCTCTGTCTCTATGTATTATCTATCTATCTATCTATCTATCTATCTATCTATCTATCTATCCATCCATCCATCTCTCTATCTTCCCCAATCAGTCATCTCCAGTTCTCTGATTCAAACAGAAGGGAATATGGTGGTCAAAAGTTCCTGAGTTTTACCACTTATGTTTTTAACCACTGGGAAGAACTAAATCTGGCCCTTCTTCTATCCCAAATATTATAAGCCCCAGGAGGGGGCTTACTGGCCCAGGTACGCACCTCCTGGGCCATTCACCAGTGGGAACAACCATGAGGATGAAATGGAGTGGGAGGTGGCAATCCTAAAAGAAAATGATTGGGGCATTCAGTGCTGGGAAAAAAAACACAAGGTGTCCATTACACAAATACTTCCATAGCCCACCATTTGTGAGGCATTCATTCAAAAATATGTATTGAGCACTACTGTGTGCTAGCCACTGTGGTAGGCACTGGGATAAGGCAGTAAACAAGACACTACCCCAGCTCTTAGAGAGCTTACAGTCCACTGGAAAGACAGATCATACATACTTATGGTAACAAATTGCAAGTTTTTGCAACTGAGGTGTCCATAAAGGAGGACGATAGGATATATTTATACAGGATACGTGTCAAAATAGGTCAGGAAATATACATGTGTATCTTCTAACCTAGTTTGGTTGGATGAGATGTCTTCCCTGAAGAAGTGAGGTTAAAGCTTTGACTGAAGGATGAGCAGTGGGTATCTGGAAACTCTACTGAGTACTTTGAAAAATTTAAATATGAAGACCTTATCTTTAAGAAACTTCAATCTAACAGGGCAGTGTTTCCTGGAAAGTTCCACAGAACACTGGATGCACAAGTTCCTGGTTTATATAAAAGGTTCTATGGTCAAATGCATCTTGGGAACACTGGGTTGGATAGTTAAACTGTTCTCTTTGCTGCAGAACTTGTTAGCAATTTTTATATGCCAAGGTGCCTTGGCAATCTCCAAAGACACTTTCTTTTCCAATCAAGACAAATCTTTATAAGTAACATCTTAAAATGCAAGCAGAAGTGCTCTGTCAGAAAACCCTATCAATTTATGGAGGGTAAGAGACCTGTCCAAGGACATACAGCTCATTAATGCTAGAATCTGGACTCTATTGACCTTCCCACTGGCCTTTCCTCTCCCCCATCTTCCCTGCATGATGGAGGTTGTAGATGCAAGATAACCATTCTCCCAGCCTCCTTTATAGCTATGGATGGCCATATAACCCATTTCTGCTAATGAGATGTTAGAATTCGTCTTGAAGGCTTGTGAGAAGGACTCTGCTCCTGATATGAAGAGACACTGAATAAGATGAGTTCTCTCACTGCCGCCCTTCCTACTTCTGGGCTCTGTTGACAGAAGGCATAGTATCTGGGCTGCTGCAGTCATCTTGTGACCATGAGGGGAGACATCACCAAGACCATGAGTTGAGTAAAGCATCAAGCAGGTGGGAATAACCATAGTCCTTAATTACAACATTAAGCTGCTGGACCAACTCTGTGACCATCCACTTCTGGACTTCTCGCCATGAATACCCACTTTAACGAGGGAGGGTATTATGTAACTTGCAGCACCCCCCCAAAAAAAATCCTTACTAATTCAATTCTCAACCCTTGTTATCCACCTTGTACTTTTTTAAATGAATTTTTATTTTTTTTCTTTTTTTAAGATCGTATTTATTTGAGAGAGCGAGAGCGAATGGGGACAGACAGAGAGAAAAGGAGAAAGAATCTGAAGTAGACTTCACACTTTGTGTAGAGCCTGACGCGGGGCTTGATCTCACAACCTCCAGATCATGACCTGAGCCAAAACCAAGAGTCCAATACTTAACCAACTGAGCCATCCAGGTGCCCCTAAATGCATTTTTAAATAGAATATCTCCCTGTTTAGCATTTTCCTGGTAGAATGCCCCTCAGAATAGGAATGACCAAATATCATAGAATATACATATCTTCCAATATAATACTTGTCAATATTCATAAAGGAAAAAATTGTTCATTCATTAAAAAATTATCACAAAAACTGTGACATTGTGTTTGAGAAAAGCCTCAAATTCCTTCCAACTATAATTGGTAGACCATCAAAACTGCACAAAATTTTGAACCGTACATCAGGAAACAATAAAAAGGAAGTGTGTCTCAGATGGGGCCGGTCCTAAAAGACGCTTTGTTACCGCGCACAAACGACCGTTAAAAACCTATGTATCATTTAATGACAGGAAGGAATGTTGTCAGCCTTTTTTACATTCTAATGTGGTAATTTGTAACTTAAATTTATAAAGGAATTTGACTGTCTCAGTAACATTTAGTTGAGGGATTTGGGTTGCATTTAACAAATTAAATTTTTTTCCTATTTAAAATAATAAAAATTGGCTCCCAGCTAACATGTGTATGCAAAATGTCTGATTTTTCAGGAATGGATTATTCAAAGTACAGATGCCTGTAATTTTATGTGGCAGGAAAACTAGATTTGAATTGTTTTAGAAATGCCTTCACTGAACTACAAATCAATACTCCTCTTGTATTAAGAATCAATATGATAATTGGTTGTATAAAGAGTTTCTGTATCTTCTGCTGAACAGCGATTAGTCATTTGTTCTCTGTAAGGTTCTACACCACTAACCCACAAGCCCGTCTGTGCATCAGACCCACCTGAGGAGCTTTAAAAAATATATATTGATGCACATGTCTCATCCTAGACAAATTAAACAGAATCTCTAGAGGCCGGATAATTCTTAAGGGTACTCAAGTTTGAGAACTACTGCTCCAAACAACAAATTCCTCTAAGAACTTAGGAACAGGAAAACATTGATACGACAACAAGACGTATGAAACCTACCAATTTCCTTTTTATCCTGGCTACCTGGAAGCTCAACCAAACTTAGTTATAGTAACTCTCTTGCACCTGGTTCTCACTTCAGTTAACTCTGTCCATTATCCAGATGTCCAGATACTACTTCTTCTATCTGTAAGTCACTGGTAGTTCAGTAAAATCCCAAATCTTCTGTGTTCTTCTACCCACTCTGACCAACCATTCTAGCATACATGACCACACACACACATACACACACACACGTGCGCACACACACCCCACACACACCAGGATTTAGCCTATTCCAGGAAGCTATGTCTCCTGCTTTTGACTTTAATCTTTTTTTCCCCTCCAGAAGTTTTTGATTGCCTTAAACATGTTCTACAGTGGTTAAAACCTTGACTAATCCAATTTTCTATGAATCAGGGCTATCAAATATTAATATCAACCTACTTTCTGTGGCTAAATTTTTTTTTTTTTACTTTGGGAACAAAATACATGGCCTCATTTATGCCTGAGTTCATCAACCAGTTAAAATTTTTTTGTGTTGTTCTTTTCATCAGCTCTGACAAAGTGATACGGAATTAGACACCCTGTGAACTGTTTCTTTTCTCTAATGTGTGAGCTGCGCTTCACTAGAGGGAATAAAATAATCCACTGTCATTTCTGTTTTTATCATATTCATTTTTGGCAGAGAATTTATTCACTCTTCACTATATAGTTATTTATGTGCTACAATCTCGCATTTTTGCATTCCCCAGAGAACGCACCATTAAAACTCTTAATGTGACACCTCATATTTTTAGTAGACTAGAAAATAGTTACAATTTTAATTTAAATTGAAATGACTATGTAATAGCTGGACAAATCAGTTTGAGATCCCCAGAGCTCTTAATTGTAATTCTCCATTGTTTTCTATGCATAAATTTCTTTTCCAAAGTGCTCATTCTGAAATACTCACTCATTTTTTTCAGCTGTTCCAAGCTCATTCTAAACTCACTTATTTAATAATTTTCTATGGTTAACAACTTCATGATTAAACTTTAATGTTAAATATAAATGGCTGAAATAATAAGCATATTAGAGTGTTTTAAAAAGAAAGAGGACTGGACATTGAAGGAATGACGAATTTAAGTATCATGTATAAGAGAGATTCAGTCTGTCCAAGAACAAAGCAGAGACCTGGGTTTTGATAGTTTAAATATATGTGTATTAGAAATACCTGTGGTAGACATGAATGTCCAAGTCTGCTCCAAGCAATGGTCAGGGGAGCCTTAACATGATGGAACTCAGGGCTAGACACAGCTATGAGAGTTTCTAGTCTAGCCTGCTCATTTTACAAATAAGGAACACCAAGTTCAGGGGTGCCTGGGTGGCTCAGTGGTTAAGCATCTGCCTTTGGCTTAGGGCGTGATCCCTCCGTTTCGGGATCGAGCCCCGTATCAGGCTCCTCTGGGAGCCTGCTTCTTCCTCTCCCACTCCCCCTGCTTGTGTTCCCTCTCTCGCTGGCTGTCTCTCTCTCTCTCTCTGTCAAATAAATAAAATCTTAAAAAAAAAAAAAGGAACACCAAGTTCAGAAAAGGGGATCATTTTTTCAAAATCAAATGATTTATTCACCAAGACCAGGCTAAGAGAAGACTTGGAGGTGAACAAAAAGAAAGGGGAAAGACTCCACTGAACGCAGGCAGCCTCTTTTTCAGAATCCCCATGTCCACCAACAAAGTGTCAGATGGAGCAGTAAATGATATGATAGCCTCCCATTACCCGCCTTACTGAGGCTGTGTTTCACAGCACCTGATTCTCAGCTTAAAAACAGTAACAAAAGACACCACCTGAGCTACTGTCAGATCAGATTTTACTTTAACCTGGTCTGGCAATGTTAAGAAGGTGAAAATGTCTCCAAGAGAAAAGTGGTATAATGCCTCTCAAATAAGCCTTGACGGGTCTCCTCAGCAGCTTTGAACACTATTGGAAGCAAGAATATCTATTCTTCCCCTCCATACCACATCCTCAAACCCTCAGGAGACACACTCACACACACACACATGAAGGGTCTAATGAAGGAAGACTGCTGAGCTGTCCCTCTACTTAATGAAGAAGATTTAAAACACCTAGAAAAGAGCCTTTGATAGGTTCTGGCAAATCTGGGGTCCAGTACTGACCCTGCCAATAACTGGTCATATGACTTTGGTCAAGTCCATTCACCACACTGGGCCTCAATTTCCTTATCTGTAAAATGAGAAGATAGGCCTAAGGGCCCACCCTTTCCAGCTCTAATATTCTATGGCTTCTAATTTCATTCCTTAACTCCATCTTCAAATCCTACACTTGACATTCATTGAGCATCTTCTATAGGCCAGGTTCTGTGCTCGGCACTAGAATATCACAGTGGATAAGACACTGCCCCTGCTGTCCCGGGGCTCAGTCTACCAGAATGAGACAAACAATAAAGAATGTGAGAGTTAAGCAAATTTATCCTAAGTTGAGGATAAATATGAAGTTTCTGGCATGGGCATTTAAGTGACTGGTCATGCCATTGTTCAAAATGGATAAAGTGATCTTATAATGTACCATTCAAACCAGAACATTTCTGAGGGGAAAAGAGAGATTATTAATAATTATGTTGGGACAATAGGCTTAAACTGAGACTATTTCAGCAACGAGGGATGTACAGTCCCCTAAAGATGCAGACAGTGGGGAAAAAACAGTCTGGGGGGTGTAAGTTTGAGTCTAGAAATGTTGCCTTTTAGGTGTCTATGGGATGTCCAAATGGATCTGTACAGTGAGGGTGGACTGAGTAGAAGGACTTAGAGCTGAGAGAGAGAGGTCTGGGCCAGAGATGCAGATCTGGGAGCCATCATGAGCCACAGGACAGATGAGAACATCTAGAGAAATGTGAGGAGCAGGAAGAGAAGTAGGCTAGAGTCAGAAGCCTGGACTTAACATCAAAGGGGCAGACAGAGGAAGAAGCTGAAGCATGGTTAGAAAACCAGAAGGGAATAAAATCAAAAACAGAGAGAGTTCCAAATGGAGGAAATGGATAACAGGGTCAGGGGTCAGGAAAAGCTTACACAGTCACTGAGTTCAGCTATGAGCATGACAATGGTGTCCTCGACAAAGACTTGACCTCTGGGTCGTTCCCTCCACAGCCACACTTCAATATCCCCTGTAAACCAAAGGATTTCTCATCTTCTCTTTAAACCTACTCCCATTTGCATGGAGTCTATTTGTGGATCTGAAACTGAGATGTCTTCTCTTTCTCTCTCCCTCCCCCCACCCAACATCCTTTCTTCCTCCAACATCAGCTATTTCTCCTCATCTGCATTCCCCTCCCCCTCTGCCTTCGAATTTCATCTTCATAGGTCTTACCTGTCTAGCCTCTATCCCATCACTCTTGCAGCCAAATCCATGACCATGGGATCTGAACTTTTTGCCTCTACTTTTCAGCAATTCTCTTTGTTCGTGGGGTCAAGCTTCTGCCCCCACACTTTTGTATTCCTGCTTGACAGATCCTATGCCCCCTCTCATTCCCGAGCCTCCTTGTCCTCTCAGCAGCCTACAGGACTGCTGTCTATGCCTCCTTCAAAGGCCTCCTCTCCTAACTTTGATGACTTATTGTTTCCTCTCCTGTCTCCAGTTCCTTCACCCATTCCTCAGATGTGTAGTTGACAATGGCTGCAGTTTGCCTGGGGCTTAGAGCCACTCATATAACCCTGGGGCCAGGGGAGACATGGGGCCATTGGAAAAGGCCATTTCCTCCTTCCTAAAGCCAGATCCTAGACTTGAGCTTTCTATCAAGAAACCCCTGGGACTCCCATCCTACAATGTAGAAATGGGATCAAGGATTCTCATATCAAGAACCTCATAGAATTATTGCCCCTTGAGGTTAGAAAGGAGCCTCATGTGATTCATGCCAGACATCAACTAATCTTTACAACCCCTCCTCAATAGTCCCAGTTGGGGGACTCCCCTGCTGCTGCTGGAGCACTCCAGGGATAGGGGATTGGCCACTTCCTGAGCAAGCATGTTTCCTTTTTAGACAGCTAAATAGGCCTACCTTGCATCAAACCAAATCCAGTTTATTATACCCATGTATTTGGTCTTCCTTATACCCGATAGGTCCACCCAGAAAAGATCAAATCCCTCTTCCACATATCTTCAGATTTGTGAAGATGCCTGTCACATATTCTCCTCAGTCTCATCTCTGTAAAGTTTCATCTCCTCCTGCCATTCCTCACATCACACAGCTTCAAATCTCCTCATGACCCTGACTCACTTATCCAGGTGTAACCATTTCTGATAGTGAAGTAAGTGTGTGTGTGTGTGTGTGTGTGTGTGTGTGTGTGTGTGTAAGTGAACAAAGGGAATTTCTTCTAGTTTTCCTTTAAGTAGTTCATTTTTGCAAACATCAGGGAACAATTTCTGAGAGGCAGCATGACATATGATGACATAGGAACAAGGTTATCCAGAGCCCAGCACATCAGACAGTCTGGAAAACCCTTAAGTGAAGAATGCTTGTCTCCATGA
The DNA here is from genome assembly GCF_023065955.2 of Ursus arctos. Taxonomy (NCBI): domain Eukaryota; kingdom Metazoa; phylum Chordata; class Mammalia; order Carnivora; family Ursidae; genus Ursus; species Ursus arctos. Next base: position 26,787,453 of record NW_026622852.1, on the reverse strand, counting down.
AACCTTGATAATTTAAAAGGGACAATGACTATCTGAAGCAGTCAAGGTCTCCGTTAAATCCAGCAAAGCTAGGAGACTGGAAGGGGGGGGCTTCTCATGCAAGGGGACCCTTTGGTCTTTAGCGACATCATTATCTGTGGGTTATTATCATTACTACAAATACTAATACACTTTTATTAAGCACTGGCAATGACCCAGGGCAAGTGAGTTTAAGTTCATATTATATCCATTTTCATTATCGAGAGAAAAGAGGAGAATGAACAAAGGACTATAATGTGAAATTCTAAAGTAGGAAAAATGAAAAAAGGTTAATTAAAAAAAAAAAACCACAGAGTAAAGAGAAAGGCTCCAACTGTTCGTGGTCAGGAGCCATGATGGACGGTGGATCTTGTCACCCTGGACTTGTCCCCTATGATTTCTTTCCATCTCTCTCTCTAAAAAAAGATCCTCCTCTCAGCTAAGGACATGGCAGGGACAGGGTGGGGTGGAGAGAAGGGCAGTAGTCTTTTATCTCAAGGGCCCTTTTCAGCTCTGAAATTGTATAAATCAATATTTCCTCATTCTAATATCTAGCCCAAAACACAATCAAATTTAACATTAAAAATACATTAAAATACAAAAATAAAAATAGTAAATCCTGAGAGGTATCCCCTTCCCCAAAGGTCTTTTTTTTTTTTTTTTTTTTTGCACCTCTGACACTAAAATATCAGTGTATCACTCTCACCTCCGAGTACACCCTGGCCTTCTAGGTGGTTTAGGTCTTTTAGGACAAATGCAAGAAATTTCCATTAACCACTGAACTTCGTTGAAAGTCTCCCTTGGAATTAAATCTTTCTGCTCTATAACTCTGTGCTCGATAATTCTAAATATTTTTCTGTGCAAGTTATTTCTCTCCAACAAGTGAATGCCTGAGGCTTCTCAGAGTGTATAAACCAGACTGGGAATTCAGAACACCAAGCAGATCAGCAGATCAGCAGAATGAACACCTAAATACAGAGGAAATGTGTTGTCCAGTCCAGAGTGTCCTTTGTAAGGAGTGTTGTATTTTGGGTATATACTTATACCACATGGTGAGGTCTTTGTAGCTACTCTTTTGGAGCTACTTATCTTAGCCAAAACTTGAAACCATCACTCCTAATTACACATCAAACCTCAATGTCATTTGTGCTATCATCTAGGAGAGACCCTAAAAGAGGTTTGTATATGTTTGCATGTGTGTGTCATGTTTACAGAAACAAATCCAGAGGTGGCCAGTAACTTCCCCAGGGTCATACACAGAATCAGCTCAGGAGTCCAAAGGCCTGAATCCCAGAATCCAGCACTCTTTCTGCTCAAGTTCACAGTCTTGAGGATAGTGATACAAAAAGCTATAGCTGGTCTTAGAGAAGTCTTCACAATGCCTTAAAGTAGGAATAAGAGGTCATACCCGAGAGTCTTCTTCACAAATGCTATGAGAAACAGTTGCCTCTTGGAAAGTTGGCTTAGAGGATCATGTGGAAAGGTGACCCCCCAAACCCCATGTGTGAACTTCAATGTATCTTGTTGCTGCCCAACAGATTTCTCATTGAGACCCTAAGCACCCTGATAGCAGGAAAATACATGTATTCTTTCCCATATCTCGCCTAGTACCAACATTAAGTTCAAATTCAACAAATGTTGACTGAGTAACTGAATGAAGTTAAAAGTTAAGAATGAACACATATTCAACAAATGGCCTTGCATCAACTGGCTAATCATTTGGGGGCATTAGGTTTAGTAGTGGAAGGACTGGGCATACATATCAGATTTGTGTCTTGACAAGACCACTCCACATAGAGTCCAGTTAAAAGGATACCGGGAAGCTCATCTTCTGGGCTGACTTTGGACAGACCCTGGATCATGAGTGCACATATGTTCTGACAATTCTTACAACTGCCCCTGAAGAGGGCAGTTTTTTGTTTAACAGCTGAGAACCTGAAGCTTTCAAAAGCCAAGCAAGTGCCCAGTGTCTCTGCTCAGACATAACAGAGCTTTTACAATAACTGCCGTTTCAAACATCTTAAATTTAAAAGTCTGCCCAAAACTCCAAGTTCTCTCCACTTGATGACATATTCCCATCAATGTGAGTGTTGCTGTTGTTAGCACTTCCTTACTCTCTAGTATTATGTTTCAGACTCATCTTGAATATTTCCTGCCCCAGTCCTAGATAGAATCAGCTGTTTCTCCAAGAAGTCCTGGCTCCTTTTATTGGAGAATGGTAATGGTATCAGAAATAAGATCTGGGCACTAGGTCACTTGTTGCTACCAGGGTGTCTTTCAGAACCTATCAGCTGACAAAACAAAGAAACACATGTGCTGATACTAAGTTGTATATGTATATATACATATCTATAACCATTTCTGTATGTAACCATCTGTATCTATATTAAGGTAAATGAGCTCTGGGAACTCATTCAAAGGTTCTAATTCTTGATTTCAGCTCAGGTCATGATCTCAGGGCTGTAAGATTGAGCCCCACACAGGGCTCTGTGCTGAGCATGTATTCTGCTTAAGATTCTCTCTCTCTCCTTCTCCCTCTGCCCCTCCTCCACTCTCCCGCTCTTTAAAAAAAAAAAAAAGGTAAATGAGTTCTTACTGATGTTTCCTTCCCTAGTCCATCACAACATGGACATGGATCATTCTAGCCTCCTTCCCCTATCTGCAAATTCCCACTTCAACAGTTAGAAATCTAGCTTCCACCACCTACCATCCATTTACTTCAATTTACCATTTACTTCAATTCCAGTATACAAGTACCAGAATTGTTAACTTGCCCTCTCGTGGGAAACAATTTTATTATCTGGAGTACAATGCTTACCTGTGGTTCCTGTAGTCTTGAGTCTTACACACTCTTTATTTCCAAAGTTTCTCAGGTCAGCAACTTTTCCCCCACCCCCTTCAGTGAGGTTATTTCATCCATTTTTTAAATAGCTAGTGTCTCTTGTCTCGGTATTCATTCCTTCCTGAGATATCCCAACCTCTTAAATGATTCAATTCACGTACAATAATACCGCAGACTGAATGTTTGTGTCTACCCCCCCATCCCCAATTCATATGTTGAAACCTAATCTCCAATGTGATGGCTTGTGTGAAACCTAATCACCAAAGGAGGTGAGGCTTTGTGGGGTGATCAGGAGGAGGAATGGAGCCCTCATCAATGGGATTTATGCCCTTAACAAAAGAGACCCGAGAGCTCTCTCACTTCTTCCACCATGTTAAGTCACGGTGAGAAGACAGCTGCCTGAACCAGGAAGCAGGCATCTGCCAGTACCTTGATCCTGGGGAGTTCTCAGCCTCCAGAACTGTGAGAAATAAGTGCTATTTAAGCCACCCAGTCTGTGGTACTTTGCTATCACTGGCTGAACGGATTGACAACTAGAGTTTACGCTTTGTGCTGTAAAGTTCTATAGGCTTTCACAAATGCAGAATATTATGTACCCACCATTACTGTATCATACAGAATAGTTTTACCATCCTAAAAATTCCCGTGCTCCACTTATTCAACACTCCTTCCCATCCCACTGGCAACCACTGATTTTTTCAACATCTCTTTAGTTTTACCCCTTCCAGAATGCCATAGAATTATGATCATACAGTGGGTAGTCTCTTCAGACTGGCTTCTTTCACTTAGTAGTATGCAGTTAATGTTCCTCCAGGTCTTCTCATGGCTTGCTAGCTCATTTCTTTTTATTGTTGAAAAATATTCAATTGTTTGGATGTATCACAGTTTGTTTATCCCTTCACATATTGAAGAATATTTTTGTTGCTTCCAATTTTTGGCAATTATGAATAAACATGCACACGTAAGTTTCTGTGTGGACCTAAGTTTTCAAATCCATTGGGCAAAGACCTAGGAACACAGTTATTGAATTATATAGTGAGATTATGTTTGGCTTTGTAAGAAACTATGAAACTGTCATCCAAAGTGGATGTGCTATTTTGCATTTCTACCAGCAATGAGTAAGAGTTCCTGTTGTTCCACATCCCTGTCACCATTTGGCGTTGTCAGTTTCTTGGACTTTAGCCATTCTAATAGGTGTGTAGTGATATCCTGTTTTAATTTGAAATTTTCTTATGACAAATGATGTTGAGCATCCTGTCATAGATGTATTTGCCATCTGGAAGTTAAGTATGTATTCAGATCTTTTGCCAATTTTTTAAATTGTGTTGTTTTCTTCTGGTTGAGTTTTAAGAATTCTTTTATATTTTGGATACAAGTCATTAGTGAAGTATGTATTCAGATCTTTTGCCAATTTTTTAAATTGTGTTGTTTTCTTCTGGTTGAGTTTTAAGAATTCTTTTATATTTTGGATACAAGTCATTTACCAGATGTATTTAGCAAATATTTTCTTCCATTTTGTAGGTTGTCTTTTCATTTTTTTGATGGTGTCCTCTGAAGCACAAAAGTGTTTAACTTTGGTGAAGTCCAATGTATCTATTTTTCCACTTGTTGCTTGTGCTTTTCATGTCATGTCTAAGTAACCATTATCTAATCCAAGACTGCATTTATACCCACACTTTTTTTAAATGAATTTTTATCATTTTAGCTTTTATATTTAGGTTCTGATCCATTTTTTTATTTTTTTTTATTCATTTATTTTACAGAGAGAGTGAGAGGCAGAGACAGAGCATGAACAGGGGGGAGAAGTCAGAGGAGAGGGAGAAGCAGACTCTGCTGAGCAGGGGGCCCAATGTGGGGCTCAATCCCAGGACCCTGGGATCGTGACCTGAGCCAAAGGCAGATGCTTAACTGACTGAGCCACCCAGGTGCCCTATGGTTCTGATCCATTTTAAGTTAATTTTTTATATGGTGTGAGGAAAGGATCCAACTTCATTTTTTGCAATGTAGACATCCAATTATCTGAACGCCATTTGTTTCTGTTTTTTTAAGATTTTAAGAAATCTCCACAATCAATGTGGGGCTCAAACTCACAACTCTAAGATCAAGAGTTGTATGTTTTACCGACTGAGCTAGCCAGGCACCCCTCAACACCATTTGTTGAAAAGACTATATTCTTTCCCCCAATGAAATGTCCTGGTATCTTTGTCAAAAATCAGTTGACCATTGTGATGGGCAGAAGAATTGCCCCCACATCACAGATATCACATCCTAATTGCTGGAATCTATGAATATGATATGTTACATGTCAAAGGAGAATTAAGCTTACAAACGGAATTAAAGTTGCCAAACAGCTAACCATAAGACAGGGAAATACCCCTGCATGACATGACTGGGCCCAATGTAATCATTACAGTCTTTAAAAGTGGAAGAGGTAGGGAGAAGAGTTCAGAGTCAGAGGGAAATATGACTGTGGAAAGTGTAATATTATGTGAAAAGGACTCAAATTTGTGTGAAGATGAGAGGAAGAGGGCCATGAGCTGAGAAATGTGGGCAGCCTCCAGGAATTAGAAAAACAAGGAAATGGATCCTAACCCACTGCCTACAGAAAGGCTTTTAAATATATAATTCTATAGGCCTATATTACATAATAATCATAGTCATAAAAATAAGTTCTTTAAAATGTACAAAATCACTGTGAAACCAAGAAGCTGAAAGTCCTTTAATTCTTATTTCCTTAGTAGACCATATTCTCTTATGAAGAGGAAGACACTTTGAATTTCTTACTTTCACTAAGAATCACACAACAAACTCAATTGAAGTAAATTACACTGTAATAAGGTCTGAATTAGTGAAGTTTTCCTACATCTTAACCAGTTTGTGTAAGACTGCTGCTTTTAAAAAAGCAATGTTTTGATAAGTATAATATATAATCATGCTTTTCTATATGGAACAATTTCAGGAGCGAGGTATTACACCTATTTCTAGTATAGGAAAGAACATGCACTTTGGAGCCTGTCATGCCTGATTCAAATCCAATACACTTACAAGTTTTATGACCTTGAGAGAGTTATTACTTTGCCTCTCTGATACTCGGGTTTCTCCTCTGTAAAAAGGGATACCACCAACCTTGCAGAGTTACTGTATAGACAAAATAAGCTAATATGTATATGATTTGAAAACATTTATTTAAATCCAGGGTCAGCAAACTTTTTCCATAAATACTTTATGATAGTAAATACTTTATAATAATAAATACTTTATGCTTTGCAGGTCATACAGTCTCTGTCAAATTTACTCAACTCTGCCACTCTAACACAAAAACAGTCCTAGATAATATGAGCACAGCTGTGTTCTAATAAAATTATCAAAAGAGGCTCTAGGGTGGCCCAGAGGCCACAGTTTGCTGATGCCCGATATAAATCATCCAGTGTAGTGTCTGGCACATAGTGGGGGTTCAATACTAGGTAGTTACTATGATCATTACTTTCCTTCTCCCTATCACAGCCAACAAACACAATCTTTTATTGCTCCTGCAACTCACTCACCATTCTATCATCCCCAATATGCAAAATATTCAAAATTATCTAAAATGCTGCTGCCAAAACTTCTTCAGTCACTCTACTCCCAAGATCCAAACAATTGATTCATTATTTTCCACACTGTTACTGGACCATAGATATTATGGCAGATAGGAGCTTTAGGACTATTGGTTTCAGTTCAGTACTTAAATCCCTTCTATGACCTTTCCTATGAATGGCTGTCCAACATGTCTGAACACCTCCAATGACAGGAAAACCACTATATTCCTAGGCGCCCTCTCTTTGTCAGGTAGCTTGGAGTTTTTCTGAAAGCTCTTGATTGTGAGCTTAACTTCAATATAGTTCAACTTTATAAATATATACTGAGTCCCTGCTGTATTCCAGGCATTACTAAATGCTAGGAACACAAAGATGAATAAGATATGACCTCTACTTCCAACTTCTCATGGACTTTCTTTGCCTGCAACTATCAATAAAAGAAATCTCCTATTTTCCCCTCACGATAGACCTTCAGGTATTTGAGGGTTAACGCCCTAAGTAATCTCCAGGTTCCAAACTCTTGATTCCTTCAACCATTCTTCACCAAGTTCCTTCATCACTTCTTCACACTGCCTTCCTCTGGACATAAAATTCACACACACCCTCCCAAGAAGTCCAGGGGTGGCTGCACAATGGAAAGGGAAGCCAACTTAAAACTATACAGATTTAGTTTAGTGTCAACAAACCATATTTGCCTCTTAGGAAGTAACCCAGCCTCATTCACTCTACTCACAACTATACCTCTTTAATTTTCCAAATGGCTCCATAAAATTAGAGCTAAGTGATAGATTTTAGATGCTATGGCAACCATTAACATTTATTTTCCTTAAAGAAAAGCAAGCTTTAGCCTAAATAGCAGTCAGGGTATCTATTTTTACTTGATCCAGACTGATGGGTAGTAGAGCCAATAATAACATTTCTAGGCCGAATTAATCCCAAAAAAAGATATTTAAAATTTTTAAAGTAAATATACTAAAAACTCCAATGTAAAGACTGCAATTGTCAGACTAGATGTTTACAAAAGAAAAGAGAATAGAAAATAGTATCATATTTATAGTAAGGCTAAGCAGTGTTTTATATTTATGTGTGATGCATCCCAAAGTAAAATGGACTTCTTACTGTGGTTCATGGTCAACAGTTTTTGTTCCAGACCATGCCATCTGCCACAGGAATACCAGAGTGATTCTTCTCTTATGTTTTATAAATATAGCCAGATTGGACTTTAGAAAATTTAAAACTTTAGTCTTTCAAAAGACACCATCAAGAAAGTAAAAAGACGACCCAGAGAATTCGAGAAAATATTTGGACATCATATATTTGGTAAGGGACTTCTAGCTATAACTATAGAATTCTGCCAACTCAACAATAAAAAGACAAAAAACCCAACTCAATATGGGCAAAGGGTCTGAACAGATATTTCTCCAAAAAGATGTATGACCAATAAGCACATGAAAAGATGCTCAACATTATTAGTCATTAGGGAAAAGCAAATCAAAACCATGATACCACTTCACAGAGCTAAAATAAAAAAGACAGACAATAACAAATGTTATAGAAAATGTAGAAATATTAGAACCCTCATAAATCACTGGTGGGATCGTAAAATCAGTAAGCAGTTTGTCAGTTCCTCAAAATGTTAAATGACTCAGCAATTCCACTCCAAGGTATATAAAACATAAGAGAACTGAAAACATGTCCACACAAAGATCTGTACACAAATGTTCATAGCAATGTTATTCATAATAACCAAGAAGTGTAAACAACCCAAATATCTATCATCTGATAAATGGATAAATAAAATGTGATACATACATACAATGGAATATTATTCAGCTAGAACATGGAATGAAGTGCCGACACATGCTATAACATAATGAATCTCGAAAACATTATGTTAAGTGAAAGAAACCGGACCCAACAGGCCACATATTATATGAGACCATGCACATGAAATGTCCAGAACACTCAGATCCAGACACAGGAAGTAGATTAGTGGGAGCTGGAGGCTGTGAGGTGGGGGAATGGGGAGTGACCACTGTTGGATGCAGTTTCTCTCTGAGGTGATGAAAATGTTCTAAAATTAGATTGTGGTGAGAGTTGCACAAATGTGAATATAATAAAGCCTACTGAATTATACACTTTAAAGAGGTGAATTTTATGGTATGTGAATTATAGTTCAGTAAGCTCTTCTAAAAAATTTAAAACCCCTTGACAGCTTCCCTTTGCCAAAACAGTTTAGTGGACCATTCGAGTCCCTTCCAGTTCTTCCGTCACTTATTTCCAGCTAAATGTTTAGCCCTCATCTCCGGCTATTTCCCCCTTGCACCATCTTCTGCCTCCACCCTAAACAAGGCATGCTATTTCATAATTCCACGCCTTTGCACATACTCTTCTTCTGCCAAGAATGTCATATTCCCTCTTCTCTTTCTGATGAACACCTATATATCCTTTAAGAACAAATACTGTTTCCTCCAAGAAATCATCCCTTACTCCTCCAGACAAAGTTGGTGATCCCTTCTATACTATAAATACTACTTCGTGCATCTGCCCCTAATCGAGTCTGAGCTCCCTGAGTTTATTAGACAGTATCATCTTCAGGCCCTGAACCTAATGTTTGTAAGCACTTAGTAAATGTTTACGAATAAATGAGTGACAAAATACTCCCACTTCTGACTAGAAGTAGTGCTATTTTTCTCCAACTAGTTTAATTGGTAAAATCCATACAAATAAAACTTGAGTGCTAGCCTTTAGAGACCAATAAAATGAAATAAAAATACAAATTTGGGGCCAACACTGAGACTTAAGGAAAATTACCATAAAGTAACATTTCATGGGGGTTCATAGTTCAGATACTTATCATTGTTGACCAAACACACTTACTGAAGTCAATAGTCTTTTATTCAACATATTAAATGTGTTGTTTAACTCTGGTAACCACAGCTGTGACTTAGTTAACGATCTCAATAAATCCTACTTAAATCAGAGACAGGAAAAAATTATGCAAATGAATTCTTATCTGTTTTTCTGCCCAAGGCATATTTGATAACAGATAAAACATCTCCAAATAGTCTCTACTTAATAGTCAGGAAGCCATTTGAGGTTTTATTTGGATCAAAATCAAATACAAAGAAGAGGAGAAGCCTGCTATATTCACAAATGGTTTTATTTCAGAAAGAAATTACACATTTAAAAGGAGACATAGTTAAGAGCTTACTTTCACATATGGAAGTGAATCTAGGAAAGTCAACAGTTATTAATATACAAAACCACATGATTAAAAAAGACAGTATTAGATAATGACAGATGGGCACGCCTTAGATTCATCAGCAAAATATCTTTTGTTTAAAAACAATAAGATATTGGTCCTTAAGACAGCTCTTTAGAAAGAGGTCTGTAGTTCCAAAGAACTTTAAAAATCAAACCAATCACACGGGTGTCCACATAGGCTGTCTCACACCCATATTCATGCAGAGGGCGGGGGCGGGCGGAGGGCGACCCACCCAACAATTATACCTTGCAGCTAGACAGGATGTCTTCCACTAATCTCTTGTAAACCCAGGCATCACCCTTAAGCCGCTGCCTCCTGATACCCACCACATCGGGTTTTTGAAGCTGGCACACTTCTAGTTCAAACTGCATTGTCACTTTACCAAAATCTGACTGTGTTTGACACTTCAGTGTATAGCTATGAAAAACAAGATAAGAAACCAGTTAGTAGGAGCACCATGAATATTCTGTATAATATAAGAGATTTCTAAGCCTCTAGGAGGCCAGTGGAGAAAATGAACCATTATTTCACATTAAGCAATCTATTACTGCTTATAGTTTCCAAATGACTTAGCTATACCTTAGTCATGGAGCATGACTGGTGTTTTTCCAGAAGCTGAACGAGGATCTTAAGAAAGAATAAAGATGAAAGGTTTTATCAGAATTGTCCCTTGTCCAAAGAAAAGGCCTTCTTTTATAGCTACTCATGCCATTCATGCTCAAGAAATCTTCTGGCCTTCGTTATGCATCTCCTTCAACAGTGTAATCTGTGAACATTAGGTCATTTCCACAATGTTCACAACAAAGAAAATTGCAGGGAAGATTAAGAATATTTTTTGTGTGTACTCATCAGAAAATTCTGTCTTTCATATAAATAAAGCTGAAGCTACCAATCTGTCAGAAGGGCGTATGTTTTTGTGGTTTTTCTAATAGTGATAAGAGGTTATGATGGTTACACTTTACGGCAGAGTTGTAACAGAAAGCCCATGGAGATGGTATATTCCCATGGCTGAAACACGTGGTGAATATAACTATAACTGCAATATAACAACTCTGATGATGGAAGGGCCCAAGCCAAATGAAGCCTTAAACACATCTTAAGAAATAGGTATGTTCCTGCAAAGTTAGATAAATTGATTCATGTAAATCAATTTTTTAATTAGTTTGCATGATATTTTAGATGTCTTACTAATCTCCAATAAATAATAAACAATAGAATCGATTTTAAATTTCATTTCCCTAAATATTTAGGGGCAGAGGATTAGGCAGTGTTCCACGGAAGTGTAGAGAAAATACTTGAATCTGTTACAAGGTTTCACAAAATACCATCCTTTTTCTTACTAATTTAGATCTGTGTTTGGGGTCCTGATCTCTTAAAACTGAGCAGTCATTATCAGAAATGCCAAGAGGAGTACCCTATAGTTAAGGTGCCTGATGGGAAGATGAAGTATAGAGCAATTCAGTCTATGGAAGAGAAAAACCAGTTCTTCTGGCTTGGAAAAGATCATAATGGAATATACCCGAGATTAGTAACATCACACCACTAAAAAACTTAAATTTTATTGCTCTGCTTTTTCACAAAGTACTTAAAAACAAACAGAAAAGTTAAAAAGGAAAAAAAAGGATCAAGGCAGAAACTTTGCAGTTGATCAGGAAGTTAGAAGAATAAATTATTGGTTAATAGCTAGTTGGTGATCAGAAAGAGAGATCATATGCTGAAGGAAAGATGATTGAAAGCTTTCTGATATAGATTTGGCTAGAGGTTCTGGAACCATCACCAAAGCCCAAGCGTGAAGAACAGGCCAGAGCTGAGTTATATGCGTGCCGATGACGCCTAAAGAGGAAAGCCGGGGTTCAAGTACGGAATGTTTGCCAACATTCAGAGATAATGAAAAATAAAATTATTTTTGCAAAAGATTGTTTCTTAAAATCTTACTCTACATTGAATATCCTAGTTAAATATTTTGTTATATCTATTAGTGGCTCTTTTTATCTGCCTCAATGATGAAATTTTAAAGAGACATAGTGAAAATGCTTAGAAATACGAACATCTTAGGTGATGAGAAGAGGTGTGGCTATTCAGACCATGAGATCACAGCCACGGAGGCTTTGCTGGCAGCTCACTCAACAGTCGGGAACAGTTCAGGTGAAATAATTTAATAAAGTGCTGAAAACCCAGTCCTGCCCAACAGCAAGTCATAAAGGAAAGGGTTCTACATAAATCCTTAATTGGTTTGAGGTATCTCATAAATTTAGATTACAGTTTATAAATATTATTGAAAAGCAGAACATCAGAGGAAAATAGAGGACTGAAAAGAAAGCTGGAAGAAGTTCAGATTTTTCCTATTTTGAAAAGTCTAACTTTGAAAGTGGTGACAATAAGGTGCTAGCTCACATAATACCAACGAGACTAAATTATGAACAATTACACTAGCATAAAAGCTTTTTTGATGAAAATGAGGTGGGAGAAATATTTTTTTAAAAGAGAAGAGAAGAATCAACACATGTCTTCTCAAAGTTCAAAAGACATCAAGCAATAAATGCAAAAGCCCCTAAGTATGCTTCTTACCCCTTTTGTATAAAGTCAACGTGCTTCTTTGGAAGAATAGACATTATTTCATTCAAGAGTTGATCTGGATTCACTAATCTGGTTGTAGTCACATTATAGTGAAGCTTAAAAAAGAAAAAGAAGAGGTAAGAAGTAAATCTTTACGTCAACACAAAGACCATCCTACCTAATTGAGAGATCCCAAACTCATTACAGTACCAGTTCAAAGGGAAACATTTCCAGAAAAATACGGAAACAATTTACAACCAACTCTGGGTAAGCTGAAGTAAGATGGCATTGAAGAGCTTGGAGAAATCATGTTCACTAGTAACTACATCCATATCATCCTTTTTAACCTTTCGTCCTCCTCTCCTACCAATCTTTTTAAAGAAATACATAAATATTAATTAACATGTCTGTTTGAGCTTTACTTGTTTCTCCCTTCCCATGCTATGCTGGAGATATTAATAGTCCTAAAATGTAAACTGTGGGAAATGAAACAAATGCCCTAGGAAATGTGGTTGGTATATATAAGCTGACCCTTGAACAATGCAGGGGTTAGGGGCACTGACCCTCTACGAAGTAAAAAATCCACATATAACTTTGGACTCCCCCAAAACTTAATAGTCTACTGCTGACCGAAAGCCTTACAGATATCATAAGTCAATTAACACGTGTTCTGTATATGTATTTTTTTGTTGTTGTTATTTTGTTTTGTTTTTGTTTTTTAGAAAGAGATAGGGCGTGTGAGCAGAGGTCTGGGGGGAGAAGGGGTAGAGGGAGAGGGACGGAGAGAATCCCAGGCTGGCTCCATGCTCAGCCTGACATAGGGCTCAATCTCACAACCCCTGAAATCATGACCTGAGCTGAAATAAAGAGTTGGACACTTAACCGACTGAGTCACCCAGGCAATAAAGTAAGCTAGAGAAAAGAAAATGTTATTAAGGGGCGCCTGGGTGGCTCAGTAGTTAAGCGTCTGCCTTTGGCCAAGGCGTGATCCCAGGGTCATGGGATCGAGCCCCGCATCGGTCTTCCTGCTCCACTGGGAGCCTGCTTCTTCCTCTCCCACTTCCCCTGCTTGTGTTCCCTCTCTCGCTGGCTGTCTCTCTCTCTGTCAAAATAAATAAATAAAATCTTAAAAAAAAAAAAAAAGAAAAGAAAATGTTATAAAGAAAATAATAAGGAAGAGAAAATACATTTATAGTACTGTACTATATTTATCAATACTGTAAGTTTACAGTTTATAAGATGAATCATTTATCACCTGTCTGTTACTACCTGCATCAATAGTCTTACATGACACAAAACACTATAGATATTATATGTATTACTAACACTAGATACCAAAAGGAAAAGATAATGTGAAAAAGAAAGTTATATTTATTTACAGGTATAGTGATTCACGCATTGATAAAAAGCAGCAGCAATAGGAGTGCTGCATGGTAGCTTAGTGTAATCAATATGATTGCTTCACAGTAGCTTAGCCTATACACTAATGAATGGTTGTAAAATTTTTATGGGATACAGTAATACAGTCATAATCATAATACAGTATTAGAAACATTGTTATGTATTTTTTTAAACACCTGCTGGTGATGATAGGCTGATAAGCAGTTTCTCCAATCACAAGAGAAGCATACCGTACAGTAACCTAATTCTTTGAAAGCAAAGTTATACAACAGTAAGAAAACTAACACATTATTAATTTTATATTAAATATCACTCACCTTATGTCTAAGTAAAGATAGACAATCCACTTCTGTGAGTCTTGAACACAATGCTCTACACGATGAATACTTAGGTAATGATGAGGACACAAAAATGTCTCAGGATTCCTGTACAGCTATTAGATGTTCACGTGAAGACACACACATACACAATAGGGGAGTTTATTAACTGTACGACATGATGATTGTTCACTGTTCATTAAGTGAAAATGGATCATCATAAAGGTCTTCATCCTCATCTTCATGTTGAGTAGGCTGAGACGGAGGAGGAGGAGGAAGAGGAAGGGTTGGTCTTGCTGTCTCAGGGGTGGCAGAGGTGGAAGAGGTAGAAGGGGAGGCAGGAGGGGTAAGCACTCTTGGTGGAACTTTATGGAAATACATCCTAATTTCTGCCTGACTTGACGCTTTTCATTTTGCTAAAAATGTTTCTATATGGTACCAATCCTCCTTCTACTGTTTGCTTTAGTTTCAGTACTCATTTCATAAAAGGGTCCACGTCATAAAAGAATCAAAAGTAGTCCTGAATAATGGAAACCCTTCTGCCAGACTGCACAATGTCAATTTGTTTTCTGGCACTGCTTCTTCTACATCTTCCTCCTCATTATCTAGCACTGGTTCAGAAGCACTTATCTCCACCAGCTCATCTTCCGTTCATTCTTCTGGTGTGGTGTCTATCAGCTCCTGAATTCCTCCAAGACCCATATCTTGAAACCCTCCCCACACACACCTTATTTATTTATTTATTTTTGGCATATCCATAAACTCTTTCATGATTTCCTTGCTCGGCTTTGTCGTAAATCCTGTGAAGTCATGCACAACATGTGGACAGTTTTCTCCAGCAGAAATTTATTGTTTCAGGCTTGAGGGCTTTCACGACTTTTTCTGTTACAACAATGGCATCTTCAATGATGTAATCCTTCTAGACTTTCATGACGTTCTCTTCCACAACACTGACAATCCTTTCCAGAGAGTACTGGGGGTAATGAGCCTTAAAGGTCCTTATGACCCCCTTTTCTTGAGGCTGAATTAGAGACATTGTGTTTGGGGACAAGCGGACCACTTAGACACCTTCATTGTTGAACTCTTGGGGTTCTGGGTGACCCAGCAGCATTGTCCAATATTAAAAGAACTTTAAAAGGCAGTCTTTTACTGGCAAGGTACTTCTTGACTTCAGGGACAAAGCACTGATGGAATCAATCCAGAAAAAGGATTCTCGTTGTCCAGACCTTCTTGTACAACCAAAAGACTGGCAGCTGATGGTCATCTTTTCCCTTCCAGACTCAGGAGTTAGCAGCTACATAAGCAAGGGCAGCACTGATCATAACCCCAACTGCATTACATGAAACAATACAGCTAGCCTATCCCTCCCTGCCTTAAATGCTGGTGCTTGTGTTTCTTCCTTACTAATAGATGTCTTTTGTGGCATTTCCCCCCCCCAGAATAGGGTATTCTTGTCTGCATTAAAAACCAGTTCAGGAAGATACCGTTTTTCCTCAATGATTTTCTTAATGACATCTGGGAACCAGTATCCACTGCCTCTTGGTCCGCAGAAGTTGCTTCTCCTGTGATCTTGACCTTTTTTAAACCAAACCTCTTTCTAAAATTATCAAACCATCCTTTGCTGGCATTAAATTCTCCAACTTTAGATACTTCACCTTTTGCTTTAAGTTGTCATAATATGACTTCATCTTTTTTCAAATCATATGAAAGTTTATAGGTATGCCTTTCTATGCCTTTCAATCCTGCACCTACATAAAAGTTGCATTTTCAATATGAGATTTAAAAAGGAAAGCATTTTGCAAAAAGTGCAAGGTTTTTGTGCCTGTTGGCATAGCTGCAGCAAGGACTTCACGAATTTCTTTTTTTCAAAAAACAAACAAACAAACAAACAATGGTCCTTTTACTGCATTTATTTATCTTGAAATGGTGGGCGACTATAGCTGCAGACCTCAATCTATGGTATATATCAAGCAATTCAACTTTTTCTTGTAATGTCATGACTTTTCTGTGCTTCTTGGGGGCACTTCCAGCATCTCTAGTGGCACTTCATAAGGTCCCCTAGTGTTATTCAAGATTTATGGCATTGCACGAAACATGATGAAAAATACGCAAGAACCATGAGAGATCATTTTTTACTGTGATATGCAACTTGCTGAAAAGACAAACGGCTCACATGGAGATGATCAGCATCACATGGTGTTTTTCATGGGATTTTATTTAACTTTATTTTTAGATTTTATTTATTTATCTGAGAAAGAGAGAGAGCACGAGCAGGGGGAGGGGCCGAGGGAGAGGGACAAGCAGACTCACTGAGCAGAGCCCGAAGCAGCACTCAATCCCAGGACCCCAAGATCACGACCTGAGCCAAAATCAAGAGACGGACACTCAATCCACTGAGTCACCCAGGCACCCCACATCACACAGTGTTTTTAAGCAGATACTTGCAACACAAGCTCACCGCAAGAGCAGCAGAAGGTAGCTACAAAATTATTACAGTGGTACGGCATGTATTACAGTCAATTTTAGGCTGTTATAATACTGCATCTTTAAGTTTGTTCACCCTTCAACTGTGAATGGTGCTATGTACAGTATATTTGTGTGCATAAGTTTTGATAAAATTTAATTTTTTATAATATATTTGTTTATATCTTATGGTAGTAAATGATCAAATAGACTAATATCTACATATATCTTATGCATTCATGACATCTTTTTCTTAATTTTTTTGATATTTCTAGGCTATGTGGTTTTTTGGTGTTTCCAAACTGTCATAACCCCCCCCCAAATTTTCCTAAAGTATTTGTTGAAAAAAATATACATATAAGTGACCCACACTGTTCAAACCCATGTTGTTCAATGGGTCAACTGTATTTTTATTTTAGTATTTATATATTTGTTCCAATCTTGGATTTAGAAAAACATAATTAGCAAAACTAATAATATACAGTTTCTTTAAAAATAAATTTAAGGGGTGCCTGGGTGACTCGGTTGAGCATCAGACTCTTGATTTTGGCTCAGGTCACGATCTCAAGGTTGTGAGATCGAGCCCCAGGCCAGGCTCCAGGCTCAGTGGGGAGTCTGATTGAAAATTCTCTCTCTCTCCTTTCTCTCTCCCTGTGCCCTTCCCCCCACTCACACACACATGTGCTCTCTCTACAATAAATAAGTCTTTAAAAAAACAATAAAAAAATAAAAATAAACTCAAGTTTTAAAAAGTTAGCCATCTAGAGCGCCTGGGTGGCTCAGTCATTAAGTGTCTGCCTTTGGCTCAGGTCATGATCCCAGCGTTTTGGGATCGAGCCCCGCATCAGGCTCCCTGCTCAGCGGGAAGCCTGCTTCTCCCTCTTCCACCCTCCCCTGCTTGTGTTCCCTTTCTCCGCTGCCTCTCTCTCTGTCAAATAAATAAATAAAATCTTAAAAAAAAAAAAAAGTTAGCCATCTGGATTGTGGTGATAGTTTCACAGGTGTTTATATAATGCCAAAGTATACTAATCATGCATTTTCAATATGTACAGTTTACTATGTCAATTATACCTCTATAACCTGTTTTTTTTTAAAGAGTCAATATAAAGAAAATGCCAGATAAATAACAGTGCAGATGATACGCCGTTATGAAGGTGAGTTAAATGACTGGAGTTTAGGGACCTAGCTTCAAGTTATAAAAGCTAATGACAGGATCCTCTGTCTGCTGGGTCCCCATCCAGAGCTGTTTCACCAAACTAAATTGGTTTTGTCACGATAATAAGTAGAACACTTCCAAATCACAATTTTAGTGATTCCTTTTGTAAAATAAAGAATTAATCCTAATTTATCTATTAAAATTTCAGATTTTTACATATTGCTTCCTACAAGAGGGCTTAACTACATATGATTTGCTATATTAACAACCTAAGGTGTTTTTTGTACCATCCTTTTAAATTTTCTGTAAGTTTATAATTTTTTAATATAAGAGATAGGGAGGAAAAAATGAAACTAATTTCCTAAAGCAAGCTCTGAAGTTCTGCAAAAACTTAAAGCATTATAAACGGTTAAAGATCCAAAGTTAGGTCAAGTTTCCAATGTTAGGTGTGTGCTAATTAGGACTGTGGTTCTGCTCCATTGGGGTTAAAATGCTCAATATGGATAGAAACAATGCTACTCAACACTGGAACACCTTATGTAATAGAGCATTTCCTGCGCACCTCACAGAGACGGCTTTTTTTTTCCCCCATACATCCCAGCTCTGAGAAGCTGCTGGGGTAGAAATTACCTCCAGTTTTTACAGTTAATGAAATTGAGGCAGTCAAGGATAAAATGACTTTTATCCAAGCTACACAGTACAAAGCTGAGGCTAGAACCTTGGTCTTCTCATTCCCAACCTATGTCTTGGAAGTATTAGGGAATACCTGGGAAGCCAATAAATACAGCAGTTCCCATTGGAAAATGCATTCAGGCTCCAAGCAATTTACACAGGGGAACACTTGTAGGATATTATTCATCAGTATTCGATAACTGCTTAGCTTCTCAGTAATGTATATGATTAGACATGTTTCCTTAATTTTCTTTATCTAATGTTTTTCAGAGAAATGACAGTATGGTTTTCTTAATCCCAATATCAGGGTTTGAAATATTTCATAACTGTCTCCATCTAGAGAAATCTTAGAACAAAAGGACAAAATATACCTACTACATAGTCATGTGCAAAACTTCTCAGTGCATTATACAAGTTCAACAAGTCAACAAATATTCTTCCACTTTAAAACAGGACATAAACGAACTTTCTCCCCTGAAACACACTTCTGCCCAACAGTTCAACATTTTCCTTCCCCAAACCTGTCCAGATTTGCTCCCAATGAGAGTCTCAGTACAAAAACTAAACACAGACCCACTCTCCAAACCATAGGAACACTGCCATCTTCTCTGGCCTCATCTGAGCCCCACACCTCTTGGAAGATGTTTTTATCACAGCCCAGAGCAACATCCTTCCCTATCTTCACTGCCACTCTACGAGATCCTCAATGATATGCGCTGTGTCTTATTCATACCTTTACCTCTTACTTCCCCAAACAAACATGTCATTCATTAGATGTCTGAGGGAATGCTGAGAGAATCTGAGACAGTAAAAAGTATTTTATACCCACTAATAACTTCTTTTTCCTTTCCTTTACAAATTGAACATATTGTCCACACCACTAACACATTAAGCCTTTTAAAGCATAATAGGACTATCAAATAAGGTCCAAATCTCTTAGGCCTGTGAGGACCTCTTGGTCTACCTTCCCAGTCTGCTACTCACTATTTTCTTCACATACACCACATTCAAAGTTCAAATTCACTTCCCATGCATTCAAATATTTTGTGAGGGCCTACAAAGGTATCCATGTGTCAGGGGCTCTCCTACATGCCAGAGATACAATAATTAAGCTCAAGTCCCCATCCTTGAGGCAGCTCTCAGTTCCTCATATATGCCCCATGTTTTCCCACCTCCATGTTGCCTCCGTGATTAATCACTCTGAGTATTTTAATTATAGTTATTTGCTAGTTGAAAGGAGAAAGTATATATAATTTACTCTGCATTCTCAAAGCCCATTGCATCAAAATGAATAAAATAAATAATCAATTAATTCATTCAGTACTTCTCTTGGGGGAGGGGGAAGTCCACTTAGCAGTCAGCTTCAGAAATCCATGTTAAAGAATTCCAGTCCACTTACCTTTAGTCTTCTTGGGCCATCTTTGGCAGAGCCCTTCCTCTTGCTCCTAGTAAGCACAGTGATAACCTTATCCAATCCCCTTTCAAGGCTCCCAAACACTTTGGTTCCTTTTCTCTTTGGAGTATCCTCTACATGTGCTTGGTTGAGATCCAGTTCCACTGAGCGACATCTTAAAAAAAAACCCAAAACCCCATGAGTAAAGCTGGCCATCCTGCCAGTTGGGGCCCTCACAGGCCACTTGAGCATGCCAAGGCCGGACCACCTCACTGCCCAGGGAGCACAAAAGCCATCTCCCACTGGAACGTAGTCATCACTTCTCCCTCGGCCAAATGCCACTTGGCAAAACTATTTTTCCCTTAGTTTTTTTAAAAAAAGTCAATATAGAGAAAAGTTGAATGAATAGTACAGCGAATACCCATATCATCTTAGATTCAACAGTTGTTAATATTTTGCCATATTTGCTTTCTCTACGTATATAGGTAAGTAAATACATTAAGTACATGTGCATCTTTGCTGAACCATCTGAAAGTAACCTGCCTGAAGAGATCATGAGGCTTCACTCTGAAACACTTCAGCACAAATAGCCAATGAATAAGGACCTTTTCTACATTACCAAAATACCGACAACAAGAAAATTAATAACAATGCCATAGTATTGTCTAATATTTAGTTCACAGTCTAATTTTCCCAATTGTCCTCAAAATGGATCCTGCTTAAAAAAATAGCTATAAAAGACAAGGAAGGGTCACCAATACTGCAGAACTGTCCATACAAGAGAATGAGTTTTCTTTGAAACACCCGTTAGTATCTTTACTATTGGAGCAACTGCTATCTGTTAGTGGATGTCTATATTCTACTGGCAGAAGCATAGGAAGAGATGGGCCTCAGAATGGGTACTAGGGGGGGTGCCTGGGTGGCGCAGTTGTTAAGTGTCTGCCTTTGGCTGAGGGCGTGATCCCAGCGTTCTGGGATCGAGCCCCGCATCAGGCTCCTCCGCTGGGAGCCTGCTTCTTCTTCTCCCACTCCCCCTGCTTGTGTTCCCCCTCTCGCTGGCTGTCTCTCTCTGTCAAATAAATAAATAAAAGCTTAAAAAAAAAAAAAAAAAAAAAGAATGGGTACTAGGTGGCTGGGGCCAGAGCCACTGTCTTCCCAGCCTGCCACATGTTAAGGTGCCAGTCCTACTCCTGAAGAGTTTCAGAATTCTACCCCAAGAGGAAGCCAGCAGCAACAGCTCCAGGAATGGCCACAGACCACCGTCATTCAGCTAGACATTCCTACAGTCTCCAACATAATTGGAGGTAACAATGGTTTGTTACCTTAATCAGGCTTATCATATGTGAAAAAAGGAAATCTGGTTACATATACTGAAGATCAAAGAATCTAAAAAACAGAACACTTACCGCCTCTCAGGGCTAATGACACCTGTCATTAACTTCTCTGTTCCTGCTGAATTTACTGGCATTTTAACTGGGGTTTCTTTCAGGCACTGGTTTCTGGCTATTAGAGAAACAAGAAACACAAGCCGTATGCAGGTGACATATTATGGTTTCAAAACTTCTATCAATAACGCATACATCACTTATTCATTGACTCAGAAATACTGTAATCACTTGGCCAGTGCTGTTTAGGCTCTCATTACTTAAAGAAATGTTTCCGTGTGATTTATAATAAAAACAAAATCATTTTGCTTTTGCATGTGTGGCTCCTCTTTTCCTTCACTGCAAAACTGAGGCCATGCTTAAAATTATATTATAAATATATGACAAATTTAAATAGATCATATAAATACAGATTTTATGACTACTGATTTTCCTTTCTATAAATAAGTTGATCTGTATTTATACAAGGATCCAATTTATGCTTTTAAGTGAAACAGTATTGAGAGGTGTTAATTCAATTCCTAGTCCTACTCAATTCCTGTTAGGCAAAGAGAACAGTCCCCGTGAAATCTTGACAAAAGTTATTAAACAGCTGTGAGCTTTGGTTATTTTTATATTCCCTATTCTAGAATTTTGTGTTTGATTCCACTAGGGTGTTTGTATCCAGTTTGCGACAAATTCACAATAACAAATCTGGTTACCACTGATTAGTTAACTTTCTGTTCATGATTGAAAAATTACATACGCTTTAGAAGTAATAACACTTTATAATAAGTATATGATAACAAGTTTTTTAAAAAGACATTAGAAGTTTTGTTTTGTTTATGACTATTCAGCACTATTTTGACTGGTTCCACAAGAATAAGAAAATAAGATCACTCACGGGCATCTCTGAAAATAGTTTTCATCTTTGTACACAAAGATTATCTACTACTATCCAAAGTTACTCTTTGACAAATTGTCACTAACTGGATTGTACAAGATTCAGAAAAGTGATTACTGCTAATATCAATAATGACTCAGAGTCAAAGTCAAATGTAAAGCACTAATGGAAGCTATCAATTGGAGCTTCAGCCACTAGCTTCCGTGGGTGGCTCTTACGTTTAAAGAAAAATAACCAGGGGCGCCTGGGTGGCTCCATCGGTTAAGTGTCTACCTTGGGCGCGGGTCATGATACCAGGGTCCTGGGATGAAGCCCCACACCCAGCTCCCTGCTCAGCGGGGAGTCTGCTTCTCCCTCTGTCCCTCCCCCTGCTCGTGCTCTCACTCTCTCTCTCAAATAAATAAATAAAAACTTTTTAAAGATCTTATTTATTTATTTGACAGAGAGAGACAGACAGCGAGAGAGGGAACACAAGCAGGGGGAGTGGGAGAGGAAGAAGCAGGCTCCCAGTGGAGGAGCCTGATGCGGGGCTCGATCCCAGAACACCGGGATCATGCCCTGAGCCAAAGGCAGATGCTTAACGACTGAGCCACCCAGGCGCCCCTCAAATAAATAAATAAAATCTTTAAAAATAAAATAAAAACAGCCAATAATTCTTTTTGACTGACACAATCTTGTCTCCCTCCTCACAGGGACAAGATAAGCAAACTGATGACATTTTAACACTATAAATTCCAAATTATCCATATGTCAAAACCTTCAGAATTACATAGTAAGTTAAAACCAACTGCCCAGTTGGTTGGGCAGCCGACTTGATTTCGGCTCAGGTCATGATCTCGGAGTACTGGGATTGAGCCCCATGTCGGGTTCAGTGCTCAGCAGGGTCTACTGAGGATTATCTCTCTCCCTCTGCCCCTTCCCCCAACGCATGCGCGCGCGCGCGCACACACACACACACACACACACACACACGTGCACACATGCACTCACTCTCTAAAAAAATCAATCTTTAAAAAAATTTAAAGTTAAAACACCCCCCCCACACACACACACAGTAACAGAAGGGATTATAAGCATCAGTCTTTAAAAAAAAAAAAAAAAAAAAAGCCCTCAATGAGCTAAAGTCCATCTTATCTCCCTACCCAACTCCCTGACTCACAAAGGATGTTGTAGCTATATCAACAAATAACAGAAAAGAAACAACCCCCATAAGGAAAAAATGCAATAGCAGCCTCTACTAAGGTCCCACTATATCCAGATGTTATCTCACTGAACCCTCATAACAATCCCAGGCAGCCACAAATGCTTATCACACCAAACTAGCCTCACAATTCTGGGGAAAGTATTGTTTGAGTTGATGAAGGAGAGAATACCATTAACATAATAATAGAACTTGTAGGAAATATTCTGACAAAGTTTTTCATACTATCTTTATAAGAAATACAGCCCTGGAACTGGCTATCAGCCCCACTAGTAAACTGGAAGCACAATGGCAGGACATGATTTAGCAGCAGTTCACATGGCAATGTTTCAGAATTTGGGTTCATGAGGCTCTTAACATAAAACAAGAGTAGGTCAGGGGCTCCTAGGTAGCTCAGTAAATTAAGCCTCTGATTCTTGATTTTGGCCCAGGTCATGATCTCAGGGCCGTGAGATTGAACCCCACATTGGGCTCTGTGCTGAGGGTGGAGCCTGCTTGAGATTCTCTCTCTCCTTCTCCCTCTGCCTCTCCCCACTCACACATGCGCACCATCTCTCTCAAAAAACAAAACAAAGCAAAACAGTAGGTCACGACTGCTGGAAAAAAGGCCAAAAATGTTTAGGGGTCATTTTTAAAAGTGACATAGACTATATCATGGTAAATAAAACCCCTCAGGCTCTAATTTATTCACCCCTTCATTCAACAAATATGGCCCTACCATACACCAGGCATTGGGCACCTACTATGTACCAGACAATAAACATGGCCCCTACTACATACTCTATCATGCTGCAGTGAACTTGGCAGACAGAATCTCTACTCTCACGACACTTACAGTCCAATCCTGAGGAGACCCAGTACGAACACTGGGCTCAGTGACTCTCTTAAGAGACACATTGACAAAATAGAATGTGCTCAAATGAGGCCAGCAAGAAAACACTGAGGTGTCATAAAGGAAACAGCTTACATAATTGGTGATGACTGAGCTGACGAGGAAACCAAGGGCAATGAGAAAGTTGTAATAACCGGATATAGATCTAGATATCTAGAAGGACATCACAGGTCTCTCCTGTCTGCTGGGATATGGGCAAGAGCAGAATCAGATACCAGAACTGGAGATCCACATGAGGAAGAAGAGCTCAGAAGAGACTTTAGCTTTAGCCATGGTAAGTGGGGGCAAAGGAGAAGGCAAAGTCTAAACCTGGACCTATGACCTTGGGCAAATCACTCCTCTGAGTCTCAGGTTCTTCAGCTGTGAAAAAGGCAGGTGGAAGAAATGAGCTCTAACTTGCCTTTTGGCTTTGACATTCTATGATGCTATAATTCAACTCTATATATGTAAAAAAAAAGAAAAAATATCATTTAAGAAAAATTAGAAGTTGACTAAAATGCTTTCATTTCAACCAATGCAAATAACATATGATAAAAAAAAAGAACTTCCTGAGAGCAATGCTAGTCATGTCTGACCTGTTATACGTTTATTTAGATGGTAAGAAAAATGGAATTTAAAGTATTTTACCATTGATTAGTCCCCATAGCAAATACCTTTTGAGGGTGTAGTGTAATGATTTGGTGTAGAGAGGATTTCTCTCTTATACTGGTTCTTATTAACTGGAGTCTTTGGCTCAGGAAATACAAAGCAGTCGTCATCCTTTACAGCAGATTTAGGCGTATATACATTCTCTTTGTTCTTTAATTTATTGGCAGATGCTCTGCATAACACTGGAGTTAATGATTTAGATTCCAGACCATTTGATTCTGTCCAATGCTTGGCAAACTGGAAAAAAAAAGTTCCTGGATAAAGCACACTGACGAAGAAAAGTCAATTTCTCTACAACATGCCTTAATCATTTGCAAATTACCTTGCACCATTTTTATTAAAATGAAATACTCTCGAAAGGATATTATTGGCAACATCAGGAAATTTGAAAATGTAATATTTAGTTCTCTTATTTTTTTTAAGATTTTATTTATTTATTTGAAAGGGAGAGCGAGAGAGAGAGAGAGCAGGAGCAGGGTGAAGGGCAGAGGGAGAAGCAGACTCCCCACTGAGCAGGGAGCCTGATGTGGGACTCCAACCCGGGACTCTGGGATCATGACTTGAGCCAAAGGCAGATGCTTAACCGACTGAGCCACCCAAGTGCCCTTCAGTTCTCTTCAGTACATGTAGATCATTTTAGTCTGTTCTACTGACATATCATTTCAACATGTTTCAGGTTAAATGTTAAATCAAACATACCCAGATCTCAGGCAATACTGAGAATGGCCACAAATAAATACCTAAGAATTGTTTCCCATGCCTAGATTGCCACGGTTTGTCTCTAATATGTAATTAGTCAATGATTAGAGCAGAAAAACTGTGTTAAAATACTCTAACAGAAATGTTGGACACAAAATATTTTTTAATGCTTTTGAATTTATGGTTGAGCTTGCCACAAAAGTAAGGAAAATCCTCAGAGTCCAAACTAAAAAGAGGCACATGAATCCAGAGATGTAATGAAGGCTGAAACTGTCCGCTGATCTAAGGGCGTCTACCTACTGTCTCGGATAACTGACAGCGTGGGTTTTAACAGCCAAGGAAGCGTTAGAACTAGAACCGAAGCTCTCAAGAAAAGCCAGAAGGGGCTATAACTCAAATGAAAGGGTGAGTTAAATACAAATCTACCCTGGAAAGGAGTTTGGTGCAAAAATGTGTCTGTCCTGGCCTTGGCTCTAGAAAAGCAAACGTCTCCTTTAATAATCTGTAATTTCACAAAGGTTTGGGGACCAAATTCATACTACCTGCATGGTCTTACTTGCATTCAAGGAAAATATAATCCCTAGCTCTTAAAAAACTATTCCAGAGAATAAAAAAGGAACACATCCTAATTCATTTTGGAAGACTAATATAATCACAATACCAAAATCAGATAAGACTAATACAAAATGGGATGGAATGCAAGAAAAGGAGAAGAAAGCCTTTCACTCATTCTTCAACATTGTTCTATATTGTTTGAATGTTTTGCAGGATGAACGTATCCATGTATTACTTCTGTAATAATAAAATTAAAATTTTCAGAAGAAAAAAGTTACAGGCCAATTTCATTTAAGAACATAGAAGCAAAAATTCTAAACAAATTTTTGTAAACTAAACTCAGCAATGTATTAAAAAATAGTAAACTGGACTTATGTAAAGAATACGTAAAGACTGTTTTAACATTAAAAGTATTGATATAACATAAAACGACCACATTAACTAATGAAAGGAACAAAAACAGATGATTATCTCAGTAGGTTAATTTTATCTAATTTGTTTTCTATAACAGAGATTCATGGTTTTTAAACAAATCTTAGCAAACAGGTCTAAATGAAAAACATGTCTGAACATGAAAAATAAGAGGCGGGAGGTGCAGTGAAGAGAAGAGGAAGAATGACAAGGAGGGGAGAAGGAGAAAAAGTTGAGGAGAGGGGGAAGGGGAAGGTTGTAAGAGGGAAAGAGAGACAGAACAAGCATCATATTTAATGATAAAAGCAGCATTTTTTTTTATAATTGGGAGGAACACAGAGTGGCTGCTATATTGTTAGGCCTACTAAGTGTAGTAATAAAAGAGAGGATATTAAAGGCATAAGAATTAGAAAGGAAAAAACAAAACTGCCATCCATAGATGATACACTTTTCTACACAGAACACTCAAAAAATATACAGACAGGGGACCCTGGGTGGTTCAGTTGGTTAAGCCTCTGACTCCTGGTTTTGGGTCAGGTTGTGATCTCAGGGTTGTGAGATCAAGCCCTGCACTGGGCTCCCCACTCAGCACAAGTCTGCTTAAGATTCTCTTCCTCTGCCCCTCTTCCAACCTCCACCCCCAGCTCACACACTCTCTCTCAAAAACACAAACAAACAAACAAACATCAAAAGAATTTAAGAGTTTAGGAAAGTTGTTGAATATAAGATCAATACACAAAAATCAATTTCATATCTCTATACCAGTAACAGAAAATGTGATTTTTAAAAACCTACCATTCCCAATAGCAATAAAAAAATAAGAGTACTTAGGAATAAACCTAATAAAAAATATAGATCTTCCTGGGGAAATTTATAAAAATTCACTGAAAGTCATTATCTAAAGCCTAATAAATGAAGAGATGTACTGTGTTTATGGATAGGGGGATTTGAGGGTCCAGATTTCAGTTTTTCCCAAGCTGAATCTTAAACTCAATGTAATTTCAATTTTTGAGTGTATGTGAAATTTGTCAAAATGATTCTAAAATGTATATGGAAATGCAAAGGGACAAGAATAGCCAAGACTGCCTAAAGAAGAATAAGATGGGAGGAAATTGGCCAACCAGATAGAAGAACAATTATAAAATTAATTAAGAAGTGTAGTATTGGTGAAAATAAACCAATAAAACAAAACATAGCCCATAAACAGACACACTCCTATAACGACTTGATATATGATCGAAGTACCACTGTAGATCTGGCGGTGAAAGAATGGACTTTTCAACAATGGAGACATAACTTTGCACTCACCAGATTAGAAAATATTTAAATATTAAATATTAAATAGCTAAAAATATCAGGTATTAATAAATATGTGGAGCAATGGGAATACATGTCTGCTGGTTGAAGTATAATTAATACAACCACTTTGGGGGGAAAATTGGCTGTTAAGGTTGAAGATACTCATTCCTCTCCTAAGTATATACATGGTAGGACTCTTGCACGTATGTAACGGGCCTTGCTGCATACAAGAGTTGGCATAGCAGGTCCCGGCTGGCAGCTGGGAACTCGGCTTTTTAGGAAGTTCCCAACACTGTTGGGATAAGTCTGTTTGTACAGCTGGGGCACTGATCCCTGCTGTACCAGGTTGTACAGACTACAAGCAGTGTGATTTATGATGAACACCAGCTTTCCCTCTAGCAGTCTAGAGTTTCTGTGATTGTGGCTGATTACACCGACAAAGAGAGCCTGTGTAACCAGCCCCCAGTAAAAACTCTGGATTTAAGGCTCTAGTGTGATTCCCTGAGCAGAACCACGCACACCTACTCCTGTATTTCACTGCTATAGGAAGGAGTGGCCCCTCACAGAGAGCGGAGGAATAACATTCACTGTATATCCAATAAGTTTAAAAATACCAAGTAAGATTAAAAAAAAAAAAAAGATTATCAAAAGGAAAAGAAAACAATTCAGTGCTTCTCTGAGTCAGGGGTACTATGGAGTTGACTGCAGAGAAGCATGAGAATTTGGGGGGGCAACGGAACTGTTCTTGATTTTGATGGTGGTTACATGGCTGTATGCATTTGTCAAAACACACAGAATTGTACACTAAAATGGTGAATAATTAACTACATGTAAGCTATACCTCGTTTTCGGAATGGGAGAGGGGAGGGGAAGGAAAAGGAGGGGAAGGAGGGGAAGGGAGGGAAGGAGATAAAAAAGACAAGAAAAGCGAAAAGAGGAGCAGTAAAGTGCTCCAAAATGGAATCTTGGCTTTCTTCAACCTGGAAATAACTGGCTTCCCTTTCATTCATAGTCCAACAATCTCTCATTAAATGCTTTCAATGGCTTAGGAATTCATTAAATTTGAAAGCACACACACAATATTACATGTAACATGCAGCTACTACACACACTCACATTAAAGTCTAGATGTTTTTATCACTGAGACAACATACGCTGCTTTAAACAGTAATACAAATAACTAACCTGTGGTGTCTGAGGAGTGGCCACACCTGCTGATGAACTGTCTCCACACCAGTCATGGTCTATCAATCCAGCCACATAGTTTTCATCACTTGTTGTCATATCTTCTAGACTCAGATTCTTTGACTATTGAAAAACAGAAGAACTTAGAGACAACACCATCATGATTCAATTTTTAAAAGCGTATGCTTGAGGCACAGGGCGAGGCCCTGGAAGCAGAGATCGTATATTGAGGGAACTCACCATCCAGGACAGAAAATAAGCCAAAAAATGCTAATACAAATTATTACATAGGAGAATCTCTGACTCTCAAACAATGTGTCTTAGAATATTAGAATATTTTTACATTATATGCCACACTATTTAGATTACTATCAGATAATCACTATAACACCAGACAAATAACAAATAAAAAGCTCTGACAGGGTCCCTGGGTAGCTCTGTCGGTTAAGCATCCGACTCCTGATTTCGGCTCAGGTCCTGATCTCAGGATCCTGGGATCAAGACCTGAGTTGGGCTCTGTGCTCAGCGGGAGTCTGCTTCAGGATTCTCTCTCTCCCCTTTCCTCTGCCCCTGCCCACCCCCCAGATAAATAAATAAATCCTTTTAAAAAAAAAAAAAGGCTCTGACAAAGTAGAAAACAGAAGGGAAATGACTTTGAAATACAGGTTTCTTTGGGGCGTCTGGGTGGCTCAGATGGTTAAGTGTCTGCCTTCCGCTCAGGTCATGATCTTGGGGTCCTGGGATCAAGCCCCTTATTGGGCTCCCTGCTCGGCGGGGAGTCTGCTTCTCCCTCTCCCTCTGCCTCTACCCCCGCTTGTGTTCTCTCTGCCTTTCTCTTTCTCTCTCAAATGAATAAATACAATCTTTTAAAAAAAAAGAAATATAGGTATCTTCATTGTAAGTACATGCAGAATATGTAGCAATTTCTCCAAGGAACAAACTAACTTCATGAAAGATCTCCTAGGAACAGGATATTTGGGGTCCTGTGCTAACAATACCACCAGTCATTTATCTTCCCTCATTCTTCCCCCTCTACAAACTAAGGGCACACTAGACACACCCTAAATCCTAAGACTATGGAGTATAATCGGATTTTTTATTTCTCCCTCCTTTCCTTCCCCTCAACATCGAGTTAAGCTGTCCAGAAAGTTTTGCCTGAATTCCTCTTACCTCATCATTTACTTTCAAGTCCCACTGCTATCGCTCTAATTCATGGACACATCTTCTCAGACCTGAACTATTCAAACAGATGCTATGGTCTGTGCCACCAATGTTTCCACCCTCTCAGCCAGAAATGACAGCGTTCTCCAATTATCATGAACTAGAACTAGCTACATGGAGTGCTAGGTGGAGAAAAATACTAAAGCTAAATCTAGCTTCAGTGGGGAAAAGAACAGTGTTGTGTGAATAATGGCTGTCATGGGCACTGCAGAAGGGAGTAACAGCACATACATCCCTAACTGAACAAGTCTGGATACATTTTTCTAAATTATAGTCATGTCAGTGACTTATCCTATCTTGTTCAAAAATCAATGGCTCCCATTACCTATAGCATAAAGTCTAACCCTTCTGACATGGCATTTCAAGGTTCTCTACAATCTAGATCTCGCCTACCCTTCTACCTCACTTCCTCCTTCTCTTCCTCTCACTTTTCCCCTACTTGACCTCTCCACCTTAACCAAAGTCTGATGACCCAAAAGCACATTTAGGTGCCTGAGATTTTGCTAATTTATTTATCCTTCCCTGAATACTGTGTTCCTTCTTTTCCATTTTTTCTAGACTTGACTGTATATCCAGTTTGGGTCACTATGGTGATCACTCCCTTCCTAAAACCACTAGAGCACACCTCTAGCCCCCTATTGGCATCCATCATCGATTACTCCAGTGTAGTGTTATCTTTATGTCTTGCCTCAACTTAACTGTTATAGACCAAGCATAGGCCTGAAAATGCTAATGATATGATGATATAGCCTTTTGTGATTCTTGGATCAGACTATATTATTGTTTCCTCTGAAAATGCCATCCATTGATTAATAGTTCAGGATTACCTACTTGCTTATAACACCCCAGAGAAAAAGGGGGATTCTCTTAAGGGGGAGAATAGTACAAAGGAACCTTGTTTCAAGTTTCAATGATTTACATAAAATCAGAGAACAACCCAAAATTTGATTTCTGCTCCATTTTTTTGTCACTAAAATGTCTACCTATCATAAAAATTGATTAAATAACATAAATGCCTAAATAATTACATGACCAGGGTCAATGCTCATTAGTTGAAAGAGAAGAGTAAGTATCTTCCCAGATCTTTTCCATTTGAATACTTCATAATTGTTATAAGCAGAGGAATTGAGATTGGGCCAATCCAGATGTAAGAAAATTCAATGGCTTAGGAAAATGTCTCAGGTCTGTTAACTAAGGTGTCATAAATATAAAAATTTAGCCGAAGCTTATTTTAAAAGTTTATTGTAATTTAATATACATAATTTATATATAATCCACTTATAGTACAGACTAAACTAATTCCTTTCTGAAACTACCTTGATCAGAAACAGAGTTCATGGTTTTGTGTCCTCCTGGACCTAAAGGTATTCACTTCAATCTGAGAGTTTAAAGGGGCTGGTAATGTGGGCAGGATGAGTGACAGGACGACTCATAAAGTCCAAAGGTAAAAGATCTGTCTGGATATGGGGTATTCACCAATGCAATAAAACTCTCCAAGAACAGACTAGAAAACCAACCCAGGAATGACATTATCTCACTTCAGAGATTCCTTTACATAACAGCCACTTTTAGTGCTTAGTTAGGTCAAAACATCAACTAGGGAGGGAAGAAGGGACTGGCAGGGTCTGGGAAGAACACAAGCTCCCCTATACCTGCAGCACATGACTGACAAGTGCCAAAAAGAGAGATCTACATGAAGCAGTAAAGGAATTCAGGGGGGTCAGAGGGAGATTCAACACAAGATCAGAAAAGGTGGCTTTTTTTTCTCCCCAACAGAGTTCTGAGACCTAAAGAAATAAAATCACCTCACCTACACAGTCATTTGGGCTATACTGGATTCTGTAAAGAGAACGAACTACCTCTCTCTGAGAGTAACAGAAGTACAATTTCCTACTGCAAGAATAACTTAAATTGCAACCTAAATTAATTGAAGGGAAGACTTATTATATTACAAAGTTCCACACCCAGCCAGCAAAGGATCTGGAAGGCAGAATTTTAGATAACAAAGAATCAGACAGAAGATAGAGACTAATGCGAACTCTTAGGAATGACACGGTGCTTCCAAAAATGTAAAGCTTCTCCGCCATTCTAAATGCTCATGACAAAGAAAAGGAGACAAAGAAGAAAAAAATAGAAGAAAATTATATGGTTACAACAAACTCATACAAGGAATTTGAGTTACATGAGCTATAACTACTGCTCAAAACAAACCTAAACCATCAACATAAATGAGTATCAAAATATTCATTAAAATATCTCATGTCATATAAAGTATATCCTCTTTCAGAAATCTTAGTCCCAACGATGTTTAAAATTTTTATCCACAACCCAATAATATGGTTATCTCTTAAAAGCACTTGCCTATACACGAATTATATAAATTAAGCATTCTAAAAAAGACTGGAAAGACACAAATAAAACCTATACGTGGTAGGTTCATAGATAAATTCTATTTTCCTTGGCTTATCTGTGGCTGAAAATTTTCCTGCAACAATTAGAAATTACTTTTATGAAAAATAGAGGGGAGGAGAGGATTATTTCAATGCCATGTTAACATTTAATTTTTTTTTTTTTAAAGATTTTATTTATTCAACAGAGTTAGAGACAGCCAGCGAGAGAGGGAACACAAGCAGGGGGAGTGGAAGAGGAAGAAGCAGGCTCATAGCGGAGGAGCCCAATGTGGGGCTCGATCCCCTAACGCCGGGATCACACCCTGAGCCGAAGGCAGACACTCAACCGCTGTGCCACCCAGGCGCCCCAACATTTAAATTTTGAGTTCAAGTTCAGAATTCCCATTTTCCAAAAATATTTATTTAACTATTTATTTTTATTTTATTCTTCCCCCCCCCCACCAAAAATATTTATTTATTTATTTATTTATTTATTTTTTAAGATTTTATTTATTTATTCGACAGAGATAGAGACAGCCAGCGAGAGAGGGAACACAAGCAGGGGGAGTGGGAGAGGAAGAAGCAGGCTCATAGCGGAGGAGCCTGATGCGGGGCTCGATCCCACAACGCCGGGACCACACCCTGAGCCGAAGGCAGATGCCCAACCGCTGTGCCACCCAGGCGCCCCTCTCACCAAAATATTTAAATCATAAAATGTCTTGCCTCTGCTTCCTTGACACCAGTGGTGTATCCACTCATGAATGGAGCAGGCACAATGCAAGAGCAGTAGGTGTTTAGGAGCGCATGGGTGGCTCAGTCCGTTAAGCGTATGACACTTGGTTTCAGCTCAGGTAATCATCTCAAGAGTCGTGAGACTGAGCCCTGAGTTGGGCTCCATGCTCAGTGGGGAGTCTGCTTGAAGATTCTCTCCCTCTGCCCCTCCCCCCACACGCACGTGCTCTCTCTCTCTCTAAATATAATAAATTAATTTAAAAAAAGATTCTCTCTCCCCTCTGCCCCCCCTTTAAAAAAAAAGAGCAACAGGTGTTCATACAAAAAGTTCTAACATTTCTCTCCCTCCGCCTGCCACTACCCCTGCTTGGGCTCTCTCTCTGTCAAATAAATAAATAAAATCTTTAAAAAAAAAAAAGGTTCTAACATTTACCTTAATGTTTGTGACTGGGGTATTGGCTAGTCCACAGGAAAAAGAAGGAAGCCTTAAACGAACTGGTTTCCCCCGAGCCTTCTTGGCTAGAAGCAGAAGATAGGTAGCGGTGAGGTGGTCATACTGCCACTGGAAAAAAGAAAATCAAGTTGTTTAGAAGACTGAAGTTGTTTTTAGAAATAATGTTTTATTTTACATTATTTTTTTTCCATTCAGAAAAAAAGCAATCCCCTGTACCAACTCTCTCTCTTTCTCTCACACATAGTTTCGACTCCTCAGAGGGAACCACTTCTAAATACTTTTAGCTATTTCTTCTATGTTTCTATGTTGCTTATACAGCTTTAAATTTTTTTTTCAGCTTCAGATATTATCTACGAATTTCCTAGTGTGGAAAATAAGGATTTAGCTCTACTACAACTCCTTCCTGCCCCATACATTCTTCCTCCTTGCATTCCCCTATTATAATTTTATCACAATTTTTAGTTAAATCGATATTTACACTATCATGATTATGTAAATTAGTATTTACAACTGAGTAGGGATAATGTTCAAAATATTTCATTGGTACCCTGACTTTATGCAATTAGAACAGAGGCTGAGAGGTGAGTAGGGTCCTGGGGCACCCCTGCCATGACAATTATTAACCTTATAATCACTGAGTCTCAAGGAAGACTGGAGGGAGGTGCCCAGGGGACCTAAGGGAGGTAACAGACAATGGGGAGGGCACTCAGAGTAGGAATTCTTCAGTGAGTAGATAAATATTCTAATATCTTAACAACCAGAATGGGATTGCACCTAAACCACGTGGGGTACTACCCTTGCATTTCCTTCTTTTGTATCTTGGTTTTTCCTGAAGTTAAAAATTAAAAAGAGGCAGTTACTTGTCTTACTAATCCAGTTCCACACTCCCCAGCACTCTACACCTCCCCTCAGCACGTCCACATACACAGGCTAATCTGTTCCCTCCTCCATGGCCCTTTTTGGAGACATGCCACCTGATGTCTGCATTCCATGCTCCACTCTGGACTAGCTTCTTTCTCAACCTGCAACTCAACTGTCAGTCTAGGGATTCCCTTCACCTCTATTATTTTTTTTTAATTTTTTAAAGATTTTATTTATTTATTTGACACAGGGAGAGAGAGAGCGTGCACATGAGCAGGGGGAGGGGCAGAGGGAAAAAAGAGAAGCAGGGTCTCTGCCAAGCAGGGAGCCCAATGTGGGGCTTGATCCCAGGACCCTGGGATCATGACCTGAGCTGAAGGTAGACACTTAACCGACTGAACCACCCAGGCACCCCCCTTCACCTCTATTCTACAATGTATCCTCAGTTTCCCAGATCTTAAATATTCCTCTTTCTTGGTTACTTTCTTGTTTTGGTGGAATATATCCTCCAGCAACTTCCTGAGGGTGGATGAATGGGAGGTAAATTTTGTGAGATCCTGCATGTCTGATAAATGACTGCATTCCATCCTCACACTTGATTCTGGGTGGGCTGAGTACAGAATTCTAGGATGACAATACTTTCCATAGTTTCAAAAACATTGTTTCATGGTCTTCTCACTTCTAGTACAGCTACTGAAAAATTCAAAGTCTTTCTGACTCCAAGCTCTTCTTTATGATCTTTTAGGGGCTTTTTTTTCTCCAGAAACTTTTTGGGTATTCTCTTTCCCCCAGTTTTCTGAAATTTCACTTTGTGTAGATCTATTTTCATCCATATTTCCAAACCCTGGCTAAGTCCCTCCATTCTTAAAAACTCAGTTCTACTAACTTAGAAACCATCAGTTCCGGAATATTTCTTCTTGTATTATTTCTTTGATGCTTTCTTCCCTTTTTTCTTCTGTTTTATCTGCCTGCAACTTCTATTATTTGTATGTTGGACCTTCCTCACCCATTCTCTTCTATCTGTGCATCTCTTTGTCCTTAGATTCTACTTTTGAGAGATTTTCCTTTAATTTTACTTTCAATCATTTCTACTAAGCTTTTCATTTCTGTGGTCATATCTTAAATTTTCAAGAGCTATCTCTTGAAATATTCCTTTTTAGCTATCTTATTCCTATTGCAAAAAAAGAAACAGCTTCTCTTAACTCTGAGAATATTAATTACCATTTCTAGCCATTTTCTTCCACTCCTGCATTATCTTTTATTTCTCAGTATCTTTACTTTTCTTTCTTCTCTCCCCCGCCCCATCACAACCCCCACCATTTGTTTTCATCTCTAATTTTCACGTTAGAGGCTTTCCTCAAATGTCTGGTAATCTTTGGCTGCCTGTCTCTATTTAAAAAAGAATTATCTAGCACAGCTAATTCAAGACCATGTAGTTCGAGGCTGCTCATCGCCTTGGGAGCTTCTCTCTATGGTAAACAGACAAGAATCTGAACCCCCAATCATTGGTATAGTAGGTCTTCTCTCTTGGCTTTTCCCTAGAATCGAATCTTCCAACATTTTCCCCACCCCCACTGCAAACAGGATAAAGTCCCAGTTCCAGCATTCTCACAGTTGAATAGGGAAGGTGGTTAGGGATAGTGGTTCACTATGAATATGAAGACTGCATGTGTCCATGCGTCCATTCAGAATGGCTCATCACCCCTACCCAAGCTGCGTATGGTACACGAGTGCCTCTTGTTCAATGTCTCCCATCTCCTGCTGGGGTAAGGG
This sequence comes from Ursus arctos, assembly GCF_023065955.2. Lineage (NCBI taxonomy): Eukaryota > Metazoa > Chordata > Mammalia > Carnivora > Ursidae > Ursus > Ursus arctos. The sequence goes on along the minus strand of NW_026622852.1, from coordinate 26,751,200 downwards.
AGAGGTGGCTATCATGCAGCACAAGGTAGAGAAAGGACCTGGGGTCCAACTGCTTCTAGTACAGACTTTCAACCAATCTTCCTGTTTTCCACCCTACTTACTTTCCTAACTTCAGAGGTTCCTAGTACCTCTGATTCCTAAGCCTTTCCAGAGCCCAGGGCTCTAATCAGTTTGCTTATTTTCTTTTCCCACTGCAGGCACTTAGCTTTCAGCTTAAAATGCTATGTCAGATGCCACTTATGTATTTTATAACTCCCCAAATTTTATTGACATTACTTTTTGTTTCCTCTTTTATTCTCAACATCCTTGTGAATTTTTTATTTTTATCGCTTTATTATCATTTTAGTGAGGTTTTAGGGAAGTGTTGGATGTAAACATATCTGTTCAATCCACTGTGTATAACTGAAAGTTTCTAAGTAATGGACTCATAAGACTGGGTGACTCTCTACCCTACAAGAGTGTTAAATCTTAATAATACTGAATAATATTTAATGCATGTATCTCCCCACAAGGCACATGATCCAAAGAGGCCTACTACCAAAAAAGTATAAATAAAAACTGTTTTTATTAATAAATTTTATCAGTTAATATTTTAGTTGACCACTATCATCATGTACGCTTTGAAATCTATATAATAGACCTATCAATCCAGTGGAAAAAGTGTAAAACACTGTGATAAACTATCACAGAATGTTGCTTTTAATCCAGACAGGATGGGTTGGAAGGAAGGACAGAAAAAGTTTCATAGAGAAGGTACTATGGGAACTGGGTAAAAACTATGCAGTCACAATCACTCTCCAGTATGACAGTCCTACTTTTTTGAAAGAGATGCCATAAATTGATTAGAGACAATGGCTTAGAAACAAGTTGCCACTTGCTTATCAACAACAGTATCGCACAATCCAGGCATTGTAAATAATACCTGGACAGTTTTAGATGGAGTCTCCTAAACCTGCCTAGGAGTTTTACAACCCTAAGCCCTCTTTATCTCTAAGCAAAAAGGATCCTTTTAATAACTTTTTTTGCCATAGCCATTGCACATTACTCATTACAATTAGATACACGGGGGAGATGTGTGTTCAATAACGGATGAATCGGCACATTAGTTACGCTTCCAGGTGACGTTAGTCCACAAGTCTAACACAACCCATGTCTCCCTTATCTTTTAAGCAGCTCCCTATTTTGAAAGTCAAATATCTGAAAGTAAAGCAATAGGTTTACCTATCATAAAGAAGGTTCCATTTCTTAAAAAAAAAAAAATTTTTTTTTTTTAAATCCCCAGTTATTGTTCACACAGGCTACATGTTAAAGAACTGCCTGGGCACCTGGGCTGAGGGCAGGCAGTTACCAGTACAGAGTATTTGAGATATTGAGGAATGGCTCACTATCCTTCCCCTGACCTTGGTCATAAGGCCCTCAATCTTTAAACTTCTGCCACCAGAATACAGGGGGATTTGCACTGCAGGGGTGGGGGAAGGGATTGGTCTGAATAGGTTCTCATATGCATGCGTAACCCTCAGTGAAGTCCCCCTACCAGATGACTGGCTGCTCCCACAATTCACAGCCACTCACAGCAGGAAGAACAGGGGGAAAGTAAGGAAAGCAATCAGGCGGAAGGAAGCTCTAGCACCACTACTGGGAGTCTCAAGAGGGCTACGATGAGATAGCTTGAAATCATAACACATATGAAACTGTAACTTCTGCATATAAAAAAGTGTAGAGTGCTCACATATAGGGGCACCTGGGTGGCTCAGTCAGTTAAGTGTCTGACTTTGGCCCAGGTCATGATCTCAGGGTCCTGGGATCCAGCCCTGCATCTGGCCCCGCGTCAGGCTCCGCACTCAGCAGGAGTCTGCTTCTCCCTGTCCCTCTGCCCCTACCCCCACTCATGCTCTTTCTCTCAAATAAATAATTTTTTTTTAAAGTGCTCATGTATAATATATAAATGGGAATTCTAGGAGTTAAATATTTGAGAATAATGTTTCTCTCTCTGCACAAAGATCAGCAGCATCGTACCAGCATAGATCTCACTAAACTGATCTCTCCCTGTCCTGTCTAACTAGCCCCCAAAATAAAGGCAAAGCTCCCAAAGTGCCAGAAAAAGTGTAGCAGACCACAGATGACCTCAAATCTGGGTCCCCTGAGGCTATTTAAACTGGAAAGTACTTAGGACCAATGTGAATTCTCTGAGAACTCCTAAACCAAGATTTCTCAACCTCAACACTACTCACCTTTGGCCTAGATAATTCTTTCTTGTGAAAAGCTGTTCTGTGCATTCTGGGATATTTAGCAGAATCCTGGCCTCTAACCACTAGATTCCATCAGCACATATACACATCCCAGTTGTGACAACCAAAAATGTCCTGAGAGGCAAAGCCACTCCCAGCTGAAAACCACGGACTTAGACCAATGCTTCTCAAGCTTTAATGTACATATGAATCACTTAGGGATTTTACTAAGATGCAGATTTCAATTCAGTAGGTCTGAAGTGGGGCCTAAGAGTCTGCATTTCTGACAAGCACCAAGTAATACTAATGCTGCTGGTCAGAACATACTCTGAATAGCAACGATTTAGAGGAGTACTTCTCAACTCCTGATTTAGAGGAGTACTTCTCAACTCCTGGCTGCATACTACAACCATTTGGGAAGCTTTTAAAAATTCTGATGTTTAGGCCACACAACAAACCAATTAGATCATAATCTCTGGAGGTGGGACCTAGGCATTGGGATTAGTTTCAAGTACCCATGGGACTCTAGTGTTCAGATAAGGTTGACAATCTCTGTATCCTACTCATCCCTAGGACTGCAAAATAAGTATAAACAGGCATTTAAGAATGAGGGAAGAGTACAAAAGAAGAAAAACTATTACTTTCTCCACAACATTCTTGATGTCGCTCATGTCTAGCTTTTAGAATCACTGAGATCTTTAGAGAGATTAACACCAGAAAACAATTTCTATCATGCTTCATTATTTACTTTTTCTGTATCAGAAGTAAACAATTCCTACTTCCATTTCACTTTGTTTGAAAACTGTATGTAAAGATCACATAAAAGATACTATTTAAAGAAATTTTTTTCAATAGTTCTTGAAATTCTAAATTTTTTTCAATAATTCTTGAAACTCCAATGTGGGGCTCAAACTCATGACCTCAAGATCAAGACCTGAGCTGAGGGGCACCTGGGTGGCGCAGTCGTTAAGCGTCTGCCTTCGGCTCGGGGCGTGATCCCGGAGTTCTGGGATCGAGTCCCACATCAGGCTCCGCTGCTGGGAGCCTGCTTCTTCCTCTCCCACTCCCCCTGCTTGTGTTCCCTCTCTCGCTGGCTGTCTCTATCTCTGTCGAATAAATAAAATCTTTAAAAAAAAAAAAAAAGACCTGAGCTGAGAACAAGAGCTGGATGCCCAACCAAGCCATCGAGGTGCCCGACTAAGTATACTACCTTAAAGATTCAGATTTTAAGTCTGTGGATCTCACACCAAACTTTTTCTCAATAAAAGGACAGGATGTCTGGGACTAGCTTTGAAATATCCTACTTAGAAAGGGCAGATGGGAGAGGGTGCTGGGATACAGATAAAACTGGCAAAGTGTCATTAACTGCTGAAACTGGATGATGAGTACATGAAGATCACTGTTAAACCATTCTACTTTTGTAAGGGTTTAAAAACTTGTAAAATAAAAATTTTAAAAGAAATCTTATGCATCTGAAATATGGTCTTCTATTAAAGATTGTCCTAAAGAAAAAGTTGTATTTTTTTTTCTAAAGTTACTTCAATGGAAACTTCAAATTTTCATTATAAAAGACCTTACAACGATTCCCAATTCTTGCCATTCCTTTAAAGACATTATCTGGGGTGTCTGGGTGGTTCAGTTGGTTAAGCATCTGCCTTCAGCTCGGGTCATGATCTTGGGGTCCTGGGATCTAGCCCTGTGTTGAGCTCCCTGCTCAGTGGGGAGTCTGCTTCTCCCTCCCTCTCTGTCTCTCCCCGCCCCCATTCATACTCTCTCTCTCTCTCACAAATAAATCTTTTTTAAAAAATAAAATAAAATAAAAGCATTATTCATGAAAAACTAAATTATCATTCTGTTTTCCAGATACATTCCAGAACCTTTGCTTATTATGTCATTCAAAGAAATCCTTTATATCTCCTCACTGAAAAGAACTGTGGCTTAGCAAAGCTTTGTTAGTTAAAAAAAATTTGCTTACAGCCATTACCCTGCAAAATAGAAAAGAGAAAAAACACAAATCGAAGATGATCAAAGACACAGTACTGAACCAGGAGCAAAGTTAGACACAATCCCTGTCTAGAAGGTTAGATTATACTCAGAGTCAGCTGTGAGTGCCTCCATCTCTAGGAAAAAATCTAGAGATTAAGTATCTGAAAAAGCTAAAAGAATCCAACACAGAAATCATGATAATGATTTCCTGGTATTTGGTTCATAAGTTTAGGGATGATGTGATGCTACAGGGTTGCTTTTAGGTAAGAAGAAAAGTGCTTTGTATTTACTTATTCCTATAGCAGAATCACAGTCCATGTTAGAGAATTTCAAGGAGTAAAATCAGAACTCTGTCAATTCTCTGTGGACTAGTTTCTTCCGTTTCTTCATTTTTTCCCCCACTATAATTTCTTTAATCAATGTCATTTTTAAGAGGATATCCAGCAGATATGAGAAAAGAATTGAGTGAAAATCATACATAAATATAATATGTACGCTGATGATAAAATCATAGGTCTGAAAAATGCTATACTATTTTAATGTATTTTATCAGTACATTTATTATATCAATAAAGAACAATAAAACAAAATATTATTCTCAAATTCATGTTGTATTTCTTACCAATGAAATTAAATCCTCCATTGTTTGCCGATTATTTCTGTGATGTACAGAAAGTTCTGTTACACAATCTTCATCAAGGTGAATAAGCTACAAAAAAATATTATAAACTTCATTAACAAAAAATTACAAATATATTGTTTTCAAATCTTAAAGTTAGCATAATTACTTTGTAAAATCAATACCAGCCTGTAAAAACATGAGTTCGTCAAATTCTTAAGTAGGAAAAAACATTCTCCATAATTTTTGAAGCTATCACCAGGTGACAATAAGCAGTTCAAGAAGAGGAGCTCTTGCCTAGCCCTTCACACCCCATCATCATCTGATTAATTGTTAAAATTATGTTATGTAGCCAAGACACTCTGTCCTCCTTCCCCACTGTAAGACCTGCATGGCATTTTCATCAAGGAACAGTTATCTAGGCACTAACATCAGTAGCTGTACAGCAGGCTGGTAAAGAGTGGCTCAGACTTGTAGCACAGTGCACCTCAAGCTACATTTGGGTTTAGCACCAATCCGAGGAGCCCTCATGATGCTGAGGGTACTAGCAAAGTACAATTTTAAAAAGTGAGATAGCCTCTATACAAGTTTTATTTTGCTTAAGGAGAGTAATTATTCAAGTATTCAGATCCATGCATGAGGGGCCAGAAATAGGTTCTGAGAACCAAATACGAATCATTGAGAACCAAAAGGCGGAAGGGGCCTAGCCTGGACCTGGAACAGGAGTTCAGAAGATGACAGCGGAAGAGACTCATAAGGAATGTAATTTTAAAGTCATCTTTGCCGGGGCGCCTGGGTGGCTCAGTCGTTAAGCGTCTGCCCTCGGCTCAGGGCATAATCCCAGGGTCCTGGGATCGAGCCCCCCGCATTGGGCTCACTGCTCCACTGGGAGCCTGCTTCTTCCTTTCCCACTTCCCCTGCTTCTGTTCCCTTGCTCACTGGCTGTCTCTCTCTGTCAAATAAATAAATAAAATCTTTTAAAAAATTTAAAAAATAATTAAAAAATAAATAAAGTCATCTTTGCCATGATGAATTCTCTTCACAACAACCCCAATAAGTGATCTTTCATGTCTGCCCTAAGTCTTCCTTTCCTGAGAACACAACAGCTGGGATGGCTAGTTCTCCCACCTGTCCCCTTAAGGTCTGTCTGCCTACAATCTCCATTCAGGGTCAGTACAATCTGACAGCTAACAGGCTTTGGAATTAGGAAGACCTTGGTTTGAATTGTGAAATCACTGAATAACTGTATGACCTTGAGTAGGTTATTATACGTCTCGGAGCCTCAGTTCCATCATCAGTAAAACAGAAATAGAACCTGCCTTGCAATACATGTAACATATGTGGAGAGCCTAGTACAACATCTAAACAGAGTAGCCCCTCAAAAAATGGTTAACTCTTTTTATTAACAGTCATAATTTTACTTCTTCCTGGGTGTAAGAGCTTTTCAGGAATTTGAATATTCCTATTATAGACAATCTATCCTCTCCAAGTTTTCTCTTTTCCAGTTCCTTTAACCACCATTTCAATGACTACCGCCCCTTACCATTCTGGCCTTTTCTTTAGATCACACACTCTAGGTTGTCACTGGTCCTCAGTGTGAAGTGTTCAGAACCAAACATAATATGCCGGGAGAGGTCTGCCCCACAAAACAGAGCAATATCATGAATCTCTCCTTGTTCTGGACACCATATTTGTAATAATAGATTGAAGAGAAAGTCATGCTGCCATCATGAAAATAGAGGAACACTAGAAACAACAACCTGCATCACTGGCTGGTATGAGCACAACCTCAAGGGTTACGGAGAATGTGGAGACCACAGAGGCTTATACTAATGGTACTGTATAAAAGTCCAAAATGCTAAGATAAGTTTTCACTGTGTTGCTTTGACCTTAGCAGTTCCCCCTACTGTAGATTCCCTCTTTAGGAAGGTCCCAACCCCAGAAGCTCAGACACTTTACCACCAGTTGGGCATCTTCTTTGACACCAGTTGATAACCACTGCTCAAGTGAGAAGATTTCTGGGGTTCCCTCTATAATCTTAATGTTACTCTCCTAAAAACAGGGGCACTTGGGTGGCTCAGTCGGTTAAGTGTCCAACTCTTGATTTAGGTTCAGGTCATGATCTCAGGGTCACGAGATTGAGCCCCGCATCAGGCTCCGCACTTGTAGAGCCTGCTTAAGATTCTCACTCTCCCTCTCCCGCTGCCCTTTCCCCTGACCTGCTCTCTCTTGCTCTCTCTCACACAAAAAAAGTAACTCTCCTAAAAACAAACCAAAAAAAGCCCTTTCTCTCTCTCCCTAGCCTTCTGCTTTGTACCTTTACCACAAGGTGTGTGTGGGAAAGGAGGGAAGGGTAGGAAAACGATGCTGGCTTCTTTGCTAGACTCCTGAACTGGAGACGATAAAGAGTGGGGTGGACAAGACACCAAAGTCTGAAATGTATGGCTTATCTCAAGCTGAGTTTTCCAAATAGACTCAATACTTCAAGTACAGAGGTCCCAGACTTATAACGGTTCAACTTACAATATTTCAACTTTACCACGGTGCAAAAGTGATACACATTCAGTAAAAATCATATTACAAATCTTGAATTTTGATCTTTTCCCAGGCTAACGATATAAAGTATAATACTCTCCTGTGATGCTGGGCAGGGCAACAAGCTGCAGCTCCCAGTCAGTCACGTGATCATGAGAATAAAGAGCCAATACACTTAAAATCATTCTGTACCCATACGATCATTCTGTTTTTCACTTTCAGGACAATAATCAAGAAGTTACATGAGATATTCAATACTTTATTATAAAATAGGCTTTGTGTGAGATGATTTTGCCCAACTGTAGGCTCATGTAAGTGTTCTGAGCATGCTTAAGGGAGGCCAGGCTAAGCTATGCCGTTCAGCAGGTAAGATGTATTAAATGCATTTTTTACTTACAATATTTTCAACTTACGATGGGTTTATCGGGATGTAACCCCTTAAGTCAAAGAAGATCTATATTCTGAATTCTCAGCCACACATACTCAAGTTAAATAAGTACAAAAATGAATACCAAAAGCTAGCCAATTACTTTGGATTATCCGTGCCTACGACATTTCCTGTTCAGTAGGGCAGAAAATAGAAATGAATATAACTTCTATTTGATACAATACTCGGGTACTAGAGCTATGTGTGAAAATGATAGAAGGAGATCATGCATAGAGTTATAGAATAGCACCTATACATTAAATATCCAAGTAAATCTGAATTATTTTATAATTCACTCTTGAAGAAACAGAAAATTGAGGGGAGAAAAGCAAATACTTTGAAAAGCAACAATCACTGCTTATATTCCTGTATATTACTCATTTGATCCCCAAAGCAGTACTGTAAGGCAGGCAAGACAGATGAATGACATAACATGTAAAGGCATTCTATAAATGGCAAAACATAACCCAAACATACGTAAAAGAGGTTGACATCAGAATACCCACATCGGAAGTGAGAAAACGAAGACTCGGAAAAGTTCCTGCAATGTGCCCAAGACTGGCATTTTTCGTTCCTAGCCCAGAGTTTGTTCTACCAAACCACAACGCCACCTCTGACAACCCTGCTCCATTAGCTGTTGTAACAGACCAGACAAGCAATCCTCGTCAGAAAGGCCACAGCTACACAGGCTGCACGCCCTACATTTGAACTACTTGACCTGTCAGCTCCATCACATTCTGGAGCCCTTATGTCTAGGTTCAAATCCTGGTTCTACACTTACTAGTTGTTTGACCTTGGGGAAGTCACTTTACGATTCTGTGTCTCAGTTGCTTCATCTGCAAAATGGAGACAATAACAGTATCTACTTCAGAGGGTTGGTATGAAGATTAAATGAGCTAAAAGATTTAAAAACTCAAAGCCCATAGGGTAGCACCTGACTGTTAAAGGTAAAATCCTAAGGGCTCTATAGAGCGTTCTTACTATGCTAGCACACTATTCAATTATAGTTAAGTATTTAGTAAATATTAGCAATCATTATACTGAGATATAAGGAAAATTGGATACTTTTTTGAACACTCAAAACTATATATTTATTTTATACTGCACCCAAATTTAAAATAATTTTTTTTGTTGGTGAAATCAGAGACTTTCTTCATGTTGGCCTCTGTTCTCCCGCAAGCAGTAGTGTATCCTATCTTATTAGGATCATGGCTGAGAAGACATGCAAAGCCCTCCCACACGTGGAGAAATGATGACCCCCAATGGTTGAACACAGGCATTTGCACCACCCACTCCCTCCTCCTCACAAGGGACACATCCCAGCTTGCCCGGCCCTGCTACTGCACTGTTCACACACCTGCACAGTCTGCTGTTCTTAGAATCAGTATTGCTAGTTGCTAGAATGACACTGCAGCTCAACAGCCTAACCTTACAGCTAAAGCATCGAGAAGAAGAACAAGTGAAACCTAAAGCCATCGAAGGGAAGGAAATAATAAAGATTAGAAAAGAAATACATGATATAGAAACTTAAAAAAAAAAAAAAAACCAATACAACAGATCAATGAAACCAGGAGCTGGTTCTTTGAAAACAATTAATAAAATTGATAAAACTCTAGTCAAACTTATCAAAAAGAAAAGAGAAAGGACCCAAATAAATAAAATCACAAATGAGAAAGGGGAAATAACCAACAACACAGAAATACAAACAATTATAAAAGATTATTATGAAAAACTATATGCCAACAAATTGGACAACCTAAAAGAAATGGATGAGTTCCTAGAAACATATAAACTACCTAAACTGAAACAGAAAGAAATAGAAAACTTGAACAGACCAATAACCAGCCAAGAAATTAAATCAGTAATCAAAAAACTTCCAACAAACAAAAGTCCAGGACCAGACGGATTCACAGGCAAATTCTACCAAACATTTAAAGAAGAGTTAGGGGCGCCTGGGTGGCTCAGTCAGTTAAACATACGACTCAATCTCAGCTCGGGTCTTATCTCAGGGTTGTGAGTTCAAGTCCCATGTTAGGCTCCATGCTGGGTGTGGAGCATACTTAAAAAAAAGAGAGAGAGAAAAGAAAAGAGTTAATACCTGTTCTTCTCAAACTACTCCAAAAAATAAGAGAAGGAAGGAAAACTACCAAATCCATTCTATGAGGTCAGCATTACCCTGATACCAAAACCAGATAAAGACACCACTAAAAAAAGAGAACTACAGGCCAATATTCCCCCAATGAACATAGATGCAAAAATTCTCAATAAAATACTAGAAAATTAAAAAAAAAATACTAGTAAACCAAATCCAACAATACATTAAAAAAAAAAAATCATTCGTCACAATCAAGTAGGATTTATTCCCGGGTTGGAAGACTGGTTCAATATTCGCGAATCAATCAACGTGCTATATCACATCACTAAGAGAAAGGATAAGAACCATATGTTAATTTCAATAGATGAAGAAAAAGCTTCTGACAAACTACAACATCCATTCATGATAAAAACCCTTGACAAAGTAAGTTCTGAGGAAACATACCTCAACATAATAAAGGCCATATATGAAAACCCACAGCTAATATCATCCTAAATGGGGAAAAACTAAGAGCTTTTCCTCTACGGTCAGGAACAAGACAGGGATGTCAACACTCATCACTTTTACTCAACATAATACTAGAAGTCTTAGCCACAGCAATCAGACAACAAAAAGAAATAAAAGGCATCTAAATTGTCAAGAAAGAAGTAAAACTTTCACTATTTGCAAATAACATGATACTCTATGTAGAAAACCCAAAAGACTCCACCAAAAAACTGCTAGAACTGAAACACAAATTCAGTAAAGTCACGGGATATAAATTCAATGTACAGAAGTCTGCTGCATTTCTAGTCATCAATAACGAAGCAGAAGAAAGAGAAATTAAGGAATCAATCCCATTTACAATTGTACCAAAAACAATGAGATACCTAGGAATAAACCTAATGAAAGAAGTAAAAGACTTGTACTCTGAAAACTATAAAAAACTGATGAAAGAAATCAAAGATGACACAAAGAAATGGACAGACATTCCATGTTCATGGATTGGAAGAATAAATACTGTTAAAATGTCTACACTACCTACAGCAATCTACACATTTAATGTAATTCCTAACAAAATACCAACAGCGTTTTTCCCAGAGCTAGAACAAACAATCCCAAAAACTTGTATGGAACCACAAAAGACCCCCAAGTAGCCAAAGCAACCTTGAAAAAGAAAAAACAAAGCTGGAGGCATCATGATTCTGGATCTCAAGTTATATTACAAAGTTGTAGTAATCAAAACAGTATTGTACTGGCACAGAGATAGACACATAGATCAATAGAACAGAACAGAAAACCCAGAAATTAATCCACAATTATATAGTCAAGTAATCTTCAACAAAGCAGAAAAGAAGATCCAATGGGAAAAAGAATGTCTCTTCAACAAATGTTGAGAAATCTGGACAGCAACATGAAAAAGAATAAAACTGGACCCATTTTCTTACACGATACACAAAAACAAATTAAAAAATGGATTAGAGACCTAAATGTGAGACCTGAAACCATAAAAATCCTAGAAGAGAACACAGGCAGTAACTTTTTTGACACAGCAACTTCTTTCTAGATATGTCTCCTGAGGCAAGGGAAATAAAATAAAAAATAAACCATTGGAACTACATCAAAATAAAAAGCTTCCGTACAGTGAAGGAAACAATCAACAAAACTAAAGGCAACCTATGGAATGGGAGAATATATTTGCAAATGATATATCTGATAAAGGGTTAGTATCCAAAATATATAAAGAACTTACCCTACTCAACACCTAAAAGATGAATAATTTGATTAAAAATGGGCAGAAGACATGAATAGACATTTTTGCTCAACATCACTCATCATCAGGAAATGCAAACCAAAACTACAACAACGACCTATCACCTCACACCCTTCAGTATGGCTAAAATCAAGAACATAAGGAACAGCAGGTGTTGGTGAGGATGTAGAGAAAGGCGAATGAATGCTCTTGCACTGTTGGTGGGAATGCAAACTAGTGCAGCCACTCTGGAAAATAATATGGAGATTTCTCAAAAAGTTAAAAATAAGGGGCACCTGGGTGGCTCAGTCGGTTAAGCATCTGACTCTTGGTTTTGGCTCAGATCATGATCTCAGGGTCGAGATCGAGCCCTGCACTGGGCTCCGTGCTCAGCAGGGAGCCTGCTTGAGATTCTCTATCTGCTTATGTTCTCTCTCTCCCAGATAGATAAATAAATCTTAAAAAAAAAAAAAAGGTAAAAATAGAACTACCCTATGATCCAGAACTACCCTATGATCCAGCAATCGCACAATCTTTCTAGGTATTTAGCTAAAGAAAGAAAAATACTAATTCAAAGAGGCGTGCCTGGCTGGCTCGGTCAGTGGAGGATACAACTCTTGATCTCAGGGTTGTGAATTCAAGCCCTGTGTTGTGTGTGGAGATTACTTAAAAATAAAATATTTTTTAAAAGGGGGGGAATACATACACCCCGATGTTTATAGCAGCATTATCTACAATAGCCAAATTATAGAAACAGCCCAAGTGTCCATCAATAGATGGGTAAAGAAGATGTGCTGTGCATATATATACAATGAAATATATGAAATCCTGCCATTTGAACGACATGGATGGAGCTAGAGAGTATTATGCTAAGTGAAATAAGTCAGTCAGAGAAAAACAAATACCACATGATCTCACTCACATGTGGAATTTAAGAAACAAAACAAACAAGCAAAGGGGAAAGACAGAGAGAAAGAGAGGGGCAAACCAAGAAACAGACTTTTAGAGAATAAACTGATGGTTAGCAGAACTAATGAGAACAAACTGATGGCTCGCAGAAGGGAGGTGGGCAGAGGGATGGGTGAAATGGGTGATGAGGATTAAGGAGGACAGTTGTTTTGATGAGCACCAGGTGACGTACAGCAGTGTTGAATCACTATATTGTATACCTGAAACTACTGGAATTTAAATAAAAACTTTAAAAAGAAAAGAAATAAGTTGCTGCTCTAACTGCATTTGCTCAATAGATATTAAAGATGTCATGGACGGGGGCGCCTGGGTGGCTCAGTTGTTGAGCGTCTGCCTTCAGCTCAGGGCGTGATCCCGGCATTCTGGGATCGAGCCCCACATCAGGCTCCTCCGCTGGGAGCCTGCTTCTCCCTCTCCCACTCCCTCTGCCTGTGTTCCCTCTCTCGCTGGCTGTCTCTTTCAAATAAATAAATAAAATTAAAAAAAAAAAAGATGTCATGGACGACCAAGGGGAATATAAAGAAGAGAAATTTTATTTTTAAAGATTTTATTTATTTATTTGACAGAGAGAGAGACAGCCAGTGAGACAGGGAACACAAGCAGGGGGAGTAGGAGAGGAAGAAGCAGGCTCCCAGCAGAGGAGCCCAATGTGGGGCTCGATCCCAGGACCCCGGGATCATGCCCTGAGCTGAAGGCAGATGCTTAACGACTGAGCCACCCAGGCACCCCGAATAAGAAAAAATTTTAGGAGCTGACAGTCATAGGAGAATCAGAAGGCATTTCATAACAGTGGGCAGACTAGTGACAAGAAGCTAAAAACAAGCTTACTCTGTTTTTCCAAGACCAGTTGGCTACTGGGAAGAGTATTTATTTATATTTATTAGTGTGATTATTCCAGAAAGCAAATACCTCACCGCTCTACCAAGTCCACATTGTGGCATGTCTGAAAAACCACCAAGCTATTCTGTTGACCCATGCACATACCCCACTCCACTGCAGAAATTTTAGTAGATTATCAGAGAATGTGTCCAATTACCCGAAAAGGCCATTAAAATATTTCTCCTTTAAAGTATTAGATTACTTCTCTAACCACATATCTATGTGAGGCTACATTTTATTTATGCTTCAATCAAAACAACATAGCAAAACAGACTGAATGCAAAAGCAGGTAAGTATCCAAGTGTCTTCTATTAAGCCAGATTCAAAAGTAATCTGCAAAGATGTAAAGTGATGCCACCTTCAAAATTTATTTTTTAAATCGTTATTTTTCATTTCTTGATTTCCTTATCTATATATTAGGGATATGAATTGTACTGACTTAGAAGGACACACTTTTCACAGAGGTTCCAGGCTTTGCCATGTGGTTTGCCTTGGTGAATGGGATACTAGCAAATATGATATAAGCAGAGGCTTGAAAAATGCTTGAAAAATTCAGGATTAGAGTTTGCCCACTTTCTTGCCTCTTTTGGAATCCAGGAAGCATTTCCAGAAGCCCAGACTAGCCTGCCGCACACAATGTGGCCCAACAAACAGCCAGCACAAACAGCTGGTCTTGTGAGTGAGGCATAGACCATTCCGCTGCAATCAAGGCACCAGATGACTGCAGACACATGAGGGACTCCAGGTAAGGTCTGCACAACTGCCCATTAGAGCCAGCCCAAATTGCTGGTCCATAGAATTATAAGTTATTATTGTTTTAAGTCACTAAATTTTGAGATTTCATTTTATACCGTAATAGTTAACTAATATCAAAGCATACCTATCCTTTAGTAATATTTCCATTTTTGCCAAGTTCAAGTTGCCATTTGTTAAAAAAAGATTTAAACGTTAATGCAAGAATAATTATTTAAATAACTGCTTAAACTCGCATAGGACTCTGTTTAAAGTTCTTTCATACATATATATTAGGCCAGTTCTCAGGGTGTAGTCCACAGAGCCCTGAGGATCTCCAAGGTCAAAACTATTTTTATAATAATACTGTTTTTCATTTTTCACAATGTTAATATTTGCAGTGATGGTGCAAAAGCAAAGATGAGTAACACTGTTGGTGCCTTAGTATGAATCAATGCAGTGACACCAAACTATATTAAGATATCGTATTCTTTGTCATGCACTCACAGTTCAAAAAAAATTTTTAAGACAGTTTCAATTAAGAATATCATTGATGAAGTAGTAAAAAGTACTAATTTTATTAAATCTTGGCCACTCAGTACATGTGCTTTTGATATTCTATGTGACAAAACGGGAAATATGCATAAAGCCCTTCTGCATACCAAAATATGATGGCTGTTTAGAGGAAAAGCATCTGTGTGACTGAGTTATGAGTTGAATTACCTGTTTTCTTCATGAACACCATTTTCACTTAAAAGACAAACTATATTTATACTTGGGTATTTGGCCTTTTCTCAAAAATGAACAAAATGAACTTGTCATTTAAAGGGAAACAAACAACTGAGAGTATTTGTTGCTAATGATACAATTTGGGCTTTCAATCAATAATTAGGATTTTGGGGGGCACTTGGGTGACGTAATCAGTTAAAGTGCCCAACTCTTGGTTTCAGCTCAGGTTGTGATCTCAGGGTCGTGAGATTGAGCCCCACGTTGGGCTCTGTGCTCAGCGTGAAGACGGCTTAAGACTCTCTCTCCCTCTGCCCCTCCCCCGCTAAAAGAAACAAATCTTTAAAAATAAAATTAGGATTTTCAAAAACTTGTTACCTGTCACCATTAGTTTAATAGCTTTCCACTTCTTAAAGCTTTTCTGATGAGATCAATAGAAACTTTAAGGAAAGGAATGTGAGGGTTTTTTTCTATTGTATAATGAAAAGTGTTAACATTTGGAATATCTACATAAGTCAGTGAACCAATATTTTCCAAATGACCAACGCGTAATGTTACACTGGGAAGAGATCCAATGGATAGACCAACTGATTTTAATGTAATAGAGTACAACAACTTCACTGATTCCACAAGCAACTAACCCGTAAGAAACCACTATTTGTTAAGTTTTAATGGACTATCACAGAATATCCCTAATTATCTGAAAAAATTTTAAAGTGTTAATCCATCGTCCTAGTACATATCTGTGTGAGGCTGCTTTTTCTTCATCTGCTTCAATCAAAACAACATACCAAAAGAGACAGAACACAGAAGCAGATGAGATCCTAGTGTCTTCTATCAAGCTAGACTTTAAGGAAATTTGCAAAGATGCTACTCCTCTCATTAAACTTATTTTTTAAAGTTATTTTTCATGAAAAAATTAACTTGAGATAAAATGTAATAGGTTTACTACTGTTACTTTTTAAATGAATCAATAAATAAATATTAAGAGTGTAAAGAAGTCCTCAGACTTAAAAGTCTGAGATCCGCTATAACCTCATAACTACTCTGGGAAGTAGACAGAACTGATTTAATCTACTTTTTACAGATGAATAATAAATAGATCTGGCAAAGTTAAGTGACTTGCCTATGATTTCCAGAGCACTGTTCGCCATCCTGACTACACGTAAAAAAATACCCGGAAGCTTTTGAAATTAACCACTAACTGTTCTAGGATGGGCACAGGCATTTTTTTTTAAGGTCCCAATGATTCTCATGTGCAGCCTGAATTAACAGCCACTGTCCTAGAGATTAACAGACAAATATATAATTAGGTTACAAGCCTCCACAAACACCAATCTGATAAACAAGTCTACAAAATACATTTCCTTTTATTTAAACCACATCACTGTAGGTCCTGAATCCACACAAAGACCAAACAAAGTTTTTTTTTTTGAAAAATTCTACCAGACTTCATTTTACTTACAGAATTCTTGCTTTGCCACTCAACAGGACAGTTGTAATCGTGCATGATCCAGGGATGGCTCAATAGATTTTTCACAGAAATCCGTTTCTTTGGGTCCACCTAGTGGCCATTGAGAAGAAGCTAGAGATTAACATTTCAAATAGGGAACACAGAACTCCTTTCCTTCCAAGAACTCAAAATTCATCAGAACAGATGTAAACTTTATCATCACAAAAATGCTGTCAAAGACCTTAAAATGGCCTTGGAATAAATTCTTTAAAAAAGGCAATAGAGGCAAGAAAACTATAGTAACCAACATGCGCTTAGAAGATAAATGTTTAACAAACATGAACTTCATTGGTATGGACATTATTCATGAAGTTCAGTCAATCTATTGTATGATGTAATAGTCTTTGCTGGAAAACCTATTGACAGGAAATATTCACCAATTTAATATTCAAGCAGCCACAATGTAGGGCATTCATAGTGAATATGCAATCTCTACCTCCGATGAGCTTACAATCACGTAGAACAAGTTGAAAAGCACACCTTTCTTTTCCATTTGTAATTTTCAAATGTGAGGGGAGGAAAATTAATCAACAAAGATTAAGGTTTTTGGAGTTTAGAAGAAAGGATGAGGTGTTTTCAATCTCATTTTGGAGATTTGGTGGTCTGGCCCTACTTAATCAAGGTGGGTGAGCCTGAGGTAAATTCTGAATAAAAAGTGGAGATGCCTTAATAGATGGAAAAACTGAAAGATAATCTGAATAAATAAAAATGAAAAAAATAGTGCACTAATAAGGTACTCATATTTTCAAAGTGTTTCCTATTTATCTCATTTTGTCCTCCTAAAACTACATAGCAGTGAGGCCAGGCTCAGAATCCCCATTTGACAGATCAGAACCAGGTGAGGTGGCATGCCTACAGATTGGCAGGGTAGATACCTAGATTTTAGCACTCCTACCTTTAGCTCTCAGAGTCCATTTCCCTAAATCAGTGGTTCTCAAAGTGTGGTATAGCAAGACCAGCAGCATCAGCAGCATCCGGAAGCTGGGCAGAAAGGCACATCCCTAGTCATGCCCTAGATCATTCAACTGGACACTCTCGGGGTGGCACCCAGCAATCTGTGTTTTAACAAGCCCATCTGGCAATCCTGATACACAGTAAAGTTTGAGAACCATTGCACGAGGTCATGGGGTCCACTCGATTGGCCATCAGCTCATTCAAGCATGTACTCCCTGTCTACTATACACTTCATGTGCAAGAGTGGGAGCCAGAAAAGGGAAAGAGCCGGACAGAGAAAACAGACAATGCTCAAGAAAAAGGAAGGAAAACCACTCAGCAAAGACATATGGTAGAGGTCTGAAAGGAAATGCATTTGCAACACAATTAAGAAAGGATCTTGTGGAGGGCAGTAGATACAATGAATGGAATTTTGTTAAGCTAATAGAAAAACAGCATTGTCCTCCAAATGTAGCAGCACCACAGACATCTTACAGTTGGATCAAACAAGCACAGTACACTTCTATTATTTAAAAAATAAATAACAAAGTTTACCTGTAGCATTTGTTGAAGAAGCAGAATGCTACTGGAAGAGAGCCACTTAGGTACCTCGTATTTCCCTCTCTACAAAAAATAAAGAAACATTTAAGAGATTTAGGTTCAATCAGCCTTGACATAAATCTCTAAGATGACAAAATGCTAGAAGTTTACTTCCAAACTTGAAGACTTAACCCAACTATAAGTTTGGCAAACATTATTAACAACATGAGACATATGTCTTGCCCTAAAGAAGAAAATCCAATAAATTAAATATCATCACTTCTACATTATCCACCTATCAGAGAAGGACTAGAGCACAGAGAATGTAACTGGAATACATAAATGTGGAAGTTTTTGTAATCCGTAATGTGGTTAAATGGACAGCTAGTACACACTGTAGTCAATGTTCATATTACTAAAACAAATTTTAGTTTATAATCTCAAAACAATTATCAGGTGACAATATCAAGTAGCAGAAAAGCATATTTGGTGGCAGGACATAGGCTGTGGTTAAAAACAGGTCACATATCATCCATAGGACAGAATTCACAATCATTGAGGGAAACTGATGTAAGCCATTTTCTAAGTCAAGTACATGTTTTGGGAATGGCACAGGCTCAGGAGACAAATGTCTACAATCTGGGATACTCAGAAATTACAGTCACCGAGTCATCAACCAAAGACAAGACCAGGGGCTTGCTAAACACTAATATGTCCTAGAATATCTCTTTACACAACCTACCACACACCCCTCTTTCCCAATTCAGAGGAAATGATACAATTATTTCTCTTAGCAAAGAACAAATTGTTTAATGATGCTAGGATAAAAGGTTAATTATATGAAAAAATTAAGATTGAACTTTAATTCACAGTTTATGCCAAAATTAATTTCATCCAGATTAAAGAGGGAATGCAAATACAAAACCATACAGTACTTAAGTAAAGAAGAGGTGATTATTTTTAGAATTTTTCTAAACATGACAGCAAAACCAAAAACTATAAAGACTAACAGTTGACATTTCTGTATAGCAAAACAGCACTAAGTTAACTAAAAACAAATTGAGGAAAGAAAAATTTTCCACCTAAAGGCTAAATATTAATAAACTTCATCACATAAAAAGCTCTTACAAATCACTAAGATTTCACCACCAGGCAACCTGTTCTGCCCACATTTTCCCCCATCTCTGGAAATGGCCAGAAAACAGAGTCATCTTTAATTCCTCTTTCTCTCACACCTCACATCCGATCCATCAGCAAAGTCTATTGGTTCTATGTTAAAAATCTACCCAGAACCACTTGTCACTACTTCCACCACGCCACTAGCATCTCCCATCTGGCATACTGCAAGAGCTCCTAACTGATGTTCCAGATTCCACTACTGCCCCTCCCACCACTCCCAGTCTAGTCTCCACTCACCACCACCCATGTTCTTTTAAAACATGAGTTCAGGTCATGCCACTTCACCATCAAAACTCTCCAATGCTTCCCCAGATCACTCAAAATAAAATCCAAATCCCTTATTCTGGTTCCAAGGCCCTAAATGCATGCTCTCTATCCCCACACCCACCCACTCCTTGCTACCTCTCAGACTCACCTCCTAACTCTCCCCCTCATTCACCAAACTATAGTCACATGTCAAACACAGTCCAGCCTCAGGGCCTTTGCACTGTTTGTTTCTTCTGCCTTATAATGCTCTCCCCAAACATCAGCAGAGCTTTTGTCTTAATCTTCAGGTCTCCACTTATACACTAGTGGTATTGGTGAGGCTTCCCACGACCCCTTTTATAACATAGCATCCCCACAATCATTCTCTACCTCCCTTTCATGCCTACCTTTTGTTCAGTCCTTATCCCCACTCATCATATTACTTATTTTCTATCTCACTACAATAGAACTTAAGCTCCTTAATCACAGGGATTTTGTCAGTACTGTTCCCAAAGAATAGTGTCTGGCCCCAGCATATAAAAGGTATTCAATTAATATTTGTTTAATAAATAAAGGAATGGGATGAAAAGCAAACACTCCAAAAGAAAATGAACAAAGAATATTCATGGATAATTCCCAAAACAAGAACTTTTAAATGGCCAATAAACATGAAAATATGTCCAACTAATCTAGTAATAAAAAAGAAATTAATTTAAACAAAAATATGATACCATCTGTTGTCTATCAAACTGACAAACTTAAAAACATTATCCAGTGTTATTAAGAGTTCAGGGACAAGAGTGCTTATATATACAACTAGAGAATATAAGCTTTCCTGGAGAATAATATAGAAATATGTATAAAAAACATTCAAAATTGCATATCCTTGATCCAGCAATTTCACTTCCACCAATTTATCCTAAGCAAATAATCTGGCATACAAAAATATATGAACAGTAACATTGATCACAGAATTGTTTGTGATAACTTTGGGAGCGAAGGAACATAGTCTGCTGGCAAATTCCAGAGGGTCCCCAAAACTAATGACAGAAGACAAAAGGCACTGAATAAGGCTCCTGAGTCAGAAATATAATATAGGTCCAGGGAGACAAGGGCAAGCACACATGGACACATGCACACACGCACAAAACCTACAGCAGTTAAATCAGGCTAGAAGGGTGGAGCAGGTAGATGGAGAAGCCATCGACTAGCCCAAGCATTGGGGTTCTCTGCTCTTATAAACTGTCCAGAACATCATCCTCCAGAAATCAGCCCAGCTCCAAGGCGAGGGGAGAAACAGACATGTATGGGTCACTCAGAGTCCTAGGACTACATGGCATGTTGGATTTTGATTATGTTAAAGAAATAAGCAAAGTTCCAAAGAAGCATTATCAAGCAATAAATTTAAAAAGAAAAGGTGTCAATGTCAAAACAACTCCATTTCTGACTCAGCCTCTCTGATGAGAGCAGAGAGGCTAGCCTACGAAGTGTTTCCCAGAATGGGCAAGAGTTTTCTTTAATTCACAAATGAGATTTAATGTTATTAAATTTTTCAATCTCCTTTATCCAGGGCACTCAATATCATCCAGAAAGCCCACTCTTTTTCTTATTCTTACACCTTGCCAGGGCACCTTAACTCTAGCCAGTGTTGGAAACTGAATCACAGTGATAAAGCCTTTAATTCTCTTTTCCTTACTCCATGCAGGTCTATCCCTAGGAAGGGGGCATTTTTAGATGCTTCAGCCAACTCTCTGGGACTGAGCAGTGAGTCACAGTTGCTGTTTGACTGGTCCTGACCTAGTTGGCCCCACCCTCCTATCTGAGCTTCTCCTTACTACTGAGACTGAGGCCTCTCATGATTCAAATCCTGGGTGCCTTAACCTGTTCTCTTTCTTAGTAACATGACCATTTGCCTGCTTTCTCAAACAGTTTGGCTTGTTCTTGCCAGAGCCCCAGAGAAGGTAGAGAGCGGCCTGGGGTAAGGACTCCCCTACCTGTTTATACCGATCAAATGGTTATGACCTACCTGAATCTCCAATTACAATCTGTTCCTGCGGTGTCCTCTGTCATGTTTCATTCACTGGTCAGAACCCCCATGAACTCCAGGGGTCTCCCCTCATGCTGGTAGTGGAGCCTTGCTGCTTACTCTCTGGACACCATCTGCACTGGATGCAGTCCCAAATGCACGTCCACCCGGAATGTGTGAATGCGTTCTTATGTGGAAATAGAGTCTCTTGCAGATGTAATCAAGTTAAGATGAGGTCATACTGAGTAGGAGTGGGCCCTAAATTCAATATGACTGATGTCCTTATAAAAGGAGGGAAATTAGGACACAGGGACATAAACACAGGGAAGCAGGCCATGTGAAGACAGAGGCAGAGACTGGAGTGATACAACCACAATTCAAGGCTTTCCAAGGATTGCCAACAAACACCAGAAGCTAGAAAGAGGCAAAGAAGAATTCTCCCCAAGAGCCTTCAGAGAAACATGGCTCTACTGACACCTGACTTGGACTTCTAGCCTCCGGAACTGTGAGAGAATGAATTTTTGTTGTTTTAAGGCCCTGCCTTGTAGTACTTTGTTACAACAACCCTAGGAAACTAATACACCATCTATAAGGGTTTAACTCCTCACATACCTCTCTCCCACCAGCACCTGCCCACCCCAAGAATAGGTCTGGTTCTAGGTTCTAGCCCTTTCTGGTCTGCTCCAACACAGATAATAGGCCCATCACCAGATCTATCAAAATAAAAGAAATGTTATGCCTTTAAATTCAGAAAGTACCACCCAAAACAAAAGTACTCTTAACTAAAAGAAGCAGTATTCTACAGAAACCAGAGGTAAAAAGAAATATTCAGAACAAAGCACTGAATAAGAAAAGCTCCACCAGACTGATTCCAAGTTCCTCTTTGCCTCATTTTATCACCTCTTTTACCATCCCATCCTGAATTCATGACATATCTTCTAACAGATCCCCCTACTGTGCCCTAAGTTAGCACACGGAAGCCATCCTCGCCAGAAAGAGGCAAGAACAGGTCAATGAGAAGCATGGTGCTCAGCACACTGGAAACAGGAACGGACTGGACTCAACATTACGCCTGCTTCTTAGTAGCTCCATGAACTTGTACAAGTTATTTAATCACTCTGGACCTGTTTCCTAAGAGAGTAGACTCTGGAGACAAATTTCCTAGGTTCAAATCCAGAATCTACCTTTTCCCAGTCATGTGGATGAGCTACTGAATCACACCGTGCCTCAGTTTCCTCATCTGTACAAAGAAGCAAAATAAAAGTGCCTGCTCCAAAAAATGTTGCTAGGATTCAGTGATTCAATACATGTAAAGCACTGAACACAGTGCCAGGCACAGAACTCCATATATGTTAGTTTCTACTACTGCTGCCTCTATGACTAATGCTACTATTACTACTACTATTGTTACTATCTGTAAAACAAGTAATTCCACCTATAGGATTCTAAAAGGAATAAAAGGGAATATGTGAAAGCACTCAACACAATGCCTTGCACGTAAGAGACAATAAATGTTTGTTGAATTTGAAAGAAACAGGAGGGAGAGGAGGGATGCCCAAAACAGTAACAGACCAGAGATGGGTATGTTAGCCAAAACCATGCATGCCAGAGTGCTAAATACTCAGTACTGTAAGAAAGGCTAGAGTCATTCTGAGGAGTGCCACATGTCCTCCCAATGGAGCCATGCCCCATTGCGGCTGCCTCAGGACTGCCTAGTAAAGAACACATCATCTAGTCAAGCCCTGCTGCCATTACATCCTGAAGTGTACCCATGCACTTTCCCTGTTTGGACGGAATAGCTCTGTAGAGTACCATCTACAGTAAGCCATGAGGCCTGTGACCCATCACCAAGACCCGACATCCTCAGCTTCATTCTCTGCACTGAGATACTGACAGAAATAGAATTCAGATCTGAGTTCTACCGCTAGCCTTAACCCAACCTCTTATTTGTACATAATACTTTAAAATACACAAAACACTTGCACAAATATTTTATCATGTGCAGTAAGCAAGGATTATTAACTACATTACACAGATAAGGAAACTAAGTCTCAGCCAGGGAAATGAAGCACTTGTTCAATATTATAAGGCACTGGTTCTCAACGGGGTGATTTTATTCCCCAGGAAACATCTAGCAGTGTCTGGAGACCTTTTTATGTGTGCAACATAAGGATTTAATATATGTATATATTATGAAATGATTACCACAATAAGTTTGATTCATATCCATCACCACACATATTTACAAGTTTTCTTCACTTAGTACTTTCCTTGATGAAAACTTTTAAGATCTACTCTCTTAGCAACTGGAGACATTTTTTACTGTCATGACTTGGGAGCTACTCCCGGCATCTAGTGGGTAGAAGCCAGGCATGCTGCTAAACATCCTACAGTGCGTAGGACAGCCCCCCCAACAAAGAATTATCTAG
Organism: Ursus arctos; assembly: GCF_023065955.2. NCBI lineage: Eukaryota > Metazoa > Chordata > Mammalia > Carnivora > Ursidae > Ursus > Ursus arctos. The sequence continues at coordinate 26,727,406 of NW_026622852.1, read as the reverse complement.
TCCACAATGTCAATAGTGCCAAAATTGAAAAACATTGTTACAGAGCAAAAAAGGAGTAGACAGCACTAGAAGAGACATACGGTACTTTTTCTGTTGTACTGTGCTGGAAAATCTAAGAAAGTCTAGAGGTAAAAAGGGAGAAAGCCTCCTTATTTCAACATTGGAAGTATACCCAAAGATCTAATGGAAAAGACCTTGAGACGAGCAATGCTGTTGGGGAAGAGCATCTCCATAAAAGGCCCTCTGTCAACCAGGGCTGTGCAACTTAACCCTGGTTTCTGCTCAGTCTTTAGAGAATTCTTGTTTATTTAAGGGACGATTACCTTGCAAATGAGAGCAAGAAATGGGTAATAGAGAGAGAAACCAAGCAGGAGGGGGAAATAAACCCTGTGGGCTAAGCAAGATAATCCTGGGAATTCTAGAGAGCTTGAAATTGTTCATTTTTCACATGGTTCTAAGAAAGGCAGGCGATCTCTCCAACACATAATTACAGTATATAGTCAACTCCATAATTGTAAAATATAATCTCATAAAAAGATAATGTGCCCATTTTCTTTAAAATTATAAATTATACTTGTTAGAAAGCAATTTTACTTGCAAGCTATTCAACTTTCATTTACTAAATTATTTATACTTTCTTAATATTTGTGTACCCAGAACTAGAGTACAGTCATGCTTGTCTTTGAATGCAGTGATGGTAAACGAATATAGGTGACATTAATAAGATTAATACCCAGTCTGTTGGCAATCATGCTAGAAACTGCAGTTGAGCATTTTGGTTAAAATAGTCAACAAATGCAAAAGATAAACACAGTCTGCCTCTTAAACAAGAGTTACATACAGTGAAATATTGCTGGGTTTTTCAATCAGACCAAGAAGAACTGAAGGAAGTGTTATTCCCAAGTGAGGAATTTTAGAACATTCTAGGCAAAGATACATACTGCATGCAAGTGATACGACACCTTAATTAGATTCAACCAGCAGACTGTATTACACTGCGCCTCGGAACAATAGTTCTGAGCCAAGATTACAATAAATTTCAAAATCTATAATGTGTGAAATTAAATTCCACAATAATGCATAAAAGTCCTAATTTGAATCAATTTCCAACTTGCAAATACATGAAAAACTAAAAAATGAAATTCAGAGTAGGAGAAACAAAGAATATACAGTATTAGTAAATAATATTAATTAGGAAGGTTAAATCTCTACTGAACAAGAATTAGATATTTTCTACCATATTCACTCCACTGTATAAATATCTGACTTACCAAAATTTACCTTGTATTGGAGAAATAATATATTAATAATCAAGGGCATTGATTCCACGGCTGCCATGTGAATGTGAACTTGAAGGAGCAGCAAGTGAAGGCAAATAGACAGTATGGAAACTTAGGCCCAGACAGGTTAAAAAAAACAGAGAGAGAGAGAGAGAGAAAGCAAAGCTTAGAATTAAGTCAGTAAATGAGGAACACCATGGATCTAATGTAGTTCAATTTCTGTAAGGCATTAACGGTCACTCAGTTTATATTTATGGATAAGACCACAAAACCTTGGTTAAGTGTACCTGATAGAGATCAAAACCCAATTCTCAAAGCACCTATTCTACTCAGTTTTTCAATTGACAACTTGGATTAGAGATACTTAAGAAACGTGCAAAGTGGCACAATGCTGGGAGAGACAGCTGGTATTTCAAGAGAGCAGAATCAAGATTCAACATTTCCACAGAAATGCTAGGCTGAAACAAGGGAACCCAAATGTGAACAAAGAGAAGTCAGACAACTTACAGCTACTCAGAGCTGGACCGGACCTGGAAATGACTGATGACTGCAAGGCTCTAACGCTACTGATGAAGAAAACGAGGACCCACCTCAGCTGCTCCCCCAGGAGTGACACCTAAAGCGAGTAAAAAAGCTGACGCTCGATAATATGAATTAGGAGAATTAACTTGTAGTCTTCGTAAATCTGACAAGTTGGGGTGTCTGGTAATATTTCCAAGTGAATGGACACAAGAAGAAGTTTGGGATAGGGGTCACTTTCCCAACTAGGAGTCTATGATTCTCTTGAAACTAGTAACTACAAAGCTGAGAAACAGTATTTCAGGATGGTGATGAGAACTAGCTCTGAGCTTGACAAGCTGAGTTCAAATCTCTCTGCCACTTACTAGCCAAAAGACTAGTAAGTTATTTAAGGTCTCTGCCCCTTAGAGTCCTCATCTATAAGAAGGGTACAGTAATAGTTAACTATGCCACTTAGAGTCTGACAAAAGAAGTTCATGAATGTTAGGTAGTACTTTTGTAACAAAAGAATAAGAATATCCGTGCCCGCAAACATTTTATTTTTTCTGAGAATCCACGTGAAAGGGTCATGAAAATACAAAACATAAACATTTCAGAATGCTCTATCTCCTTAGAAGGGGAAAAAAAAAAAAAAAGGAAGTAGGGGGAAAAAAGCACAAAAAATCAACAAGGGGCACCTGGCTGGCTCAGTCAGTGAAGCATGCAACTCTTAATCTCAGGGTTATGAGCTCAAGCTCCACACTGGGTATAAAGATTACCTAAAAAAACTAAATCTTTAAAAAAAAAAAATCAACAACAAAAAGACTGATGCAGATGCTTCAGACAGAAGAGACTTCAGCACAACTCAAGTAAACATACAACTCCACTGCTACAGACAGACTCACACTTTACTGGAGAAGGCATCTCCTCCACTTCCCACATCAGTTTAAGGAGTTCAAAACTCACATGGAACTTCATCATTCTACTTTCTAAGATTTTTTTTTTTTTTTTTTTTATTTGACAGAGATAGAGACAGCCAGCGAGAGAGGAACACAAGCAGGGGGAGTGGGAGAGGAAGAAGCAGGCTCATAGCGGAGGAGCCTGATGTGGGGCTCAATCCCAGAACGCCGGGATCACGCCCTGAGCCGAAGGCAGACGCTTAACCGCTGTGCCACCCAGGCGCCCCAATCATCATTCTACTTTTTAAAAACTTGTTACTAGCAAACCAAATTCAGCAGCCTACTAAAAGAATTATACACCATCACCAAGTCAGATTTATTCCTGGAATGCAAGGAAAGTTCAACATACACAAATGAATATATGTGATACACCACATTAACAGAATGAAAGAGAAAAAACACATGATATGTCAGCTGAAAGACATTTGACAGAAATCAAAACCCTTTCATGATAAAAACACTCAATAACCTGGAAATAAGAGGAAACTACCTCAATATAATAAAACCCATAAATGAAAAATCCATAGCTAACACCACACTCAATGGGGAAAGACTGAAATCTTTTCCTCCAAGATCAGGAACAAGACAAGGATGGCCATTCTCACCACTTCCATTCAACATGGTACGGGAAGTCCTAGCCAGAACAATTAGGCAAGAAGTAAAAACTTAACATGATTCAAAATCTAAAAGAGCATAGAATGAAAAGTCTCCCATTCCTCTTGTTTTTCTCCCCAAAAGGAACAGCAACGACTAACTTCTTGTATCCCCTTCTATGCAAATATGCCTCCCTTTCCTTCATTTTTACAAAAATGACAGTACACTATACATACTGTTGTAACCTTGCTTTTCCCCCCAACAATCTATCTTGGATATCATTCATATCAGTATTTAAAGAGCTTCCTCATTTATTTGTATGGCTATAGAATAGTCTATTATAAAGATGTACTATAATTTAATAACAATGTTTTTCAAAAGAAAAAGAAAGCACTAATAACACTCACAAACACACAAAGAATTAAGAAATAAAAACGTGGACAAGCAATAAACAAATGTGTGCTTCTAGGCTATGAAAATACAGATCCTCTGAAAGGGCTGGAATTTCATACAACTGAAAGAACACCCAAGGCCAGGTCTTCCAATCCTGACTCATTCATTTTCCATTATTAATACCACAGATACATTACCAAATCATCCCTTTTTAAAATGGAATAGACTTTATTCCATCAAATTATGGACCCATTAGCTTTCCAAACATTTCATTTAAACAGTACACCAGGGAAAAAAACCATAGCAGAACAGCCAGAAAAATTATAGAGGAAAAATAGAATAATAAGAAAAGGTTAATTCTACCAGACATAAAATAAATGGCATTATAAAGATACAGCAACTAAAACGATTATGTATCAGACAAGAATAGACAAAAAGATAAGTACAAAATAAAAAGCCCAGAAAAAGAAATATGTGAATGTAGAAATTTAATATATAATAAAACCATCCTTTCAAATCAATGGGAAAATGATGGATTATTGAATAAGCAGGTCTGGGACAACCAATTACTTATTTTAGAATAAATAAATAATTATTTATTTAAAAACAAAAGATCCCTAGAAACTATCACAGATCAGAGAGGGCAAAGAAGATATGACAACTAAATATAATATAGTATCCCAAAAGAGTCCTAGAATAGAAAAGGGACATTAGAGAAAAACTAGTGAAACAGGAATAAAGTACAGAATTTAGTTATTAGTAATGTACCAATGCTGGTTCTTTAGTTGTAACAAACTACCACAGTAATGTGAGATGTTAATAATAGGAAAAGCTAGGGGCTCCTAGGGTCCTGGGATCAAGCCCCACATTGGACTCCCAGCTCAGTGGGAAGCCTGCTTCTCCCTCTCCCTCTGCCATTCCCCGCACTTGTGCTCTCTGGCTCTATCTCTGTCAAATAAACAAAATCTTTTTTAAAAAATTTAAAAAATAATAATAGGAAAAACTGGGTGAGGGATATACGGGAATGCTGTATTATCTTTGCAACTTTTCTGTAAATCTAAAACTATTTTAAAATAAAAACTGTTAGAAAAAAGCTGGGTCTCGATTACTTCTTACACCAATATTAATTTCTGGTAGATCAAAAAATTAGTATTAAAAATTTTTAAAGTACTGGGGTGTCTGGCTGGCTCAGTCGGTGGAGAGCAACTCCTGATCTCAGGGTTGTGAGTTCGAGCCCCATGTTGGATATAGATTACTTAAAAATAAAATCTTAAAAGAGGCAAAAATACTAGAAAAAAAAGCATGAAGAAAAAACCTGAAATATATATTTTAACACAGAGAACAAAATGGTTAATTTCCTTCGGATGCTCTATAGCATGGTAGTTCGGAATACAGACTTTGGAAGCAGACCACCTGAGTTCACATCCCAATTCTGCCAATAATTAGTTGAATAACTTCAGGCAAATTATTTTACCACTCTCTGCTTCACTTCCCTCATCTTTAAAAAAGGTTATGATAAGGGCGCCTGGGTGGCTCAGTCGTTAAGCGTCTGCCTTCGGCTCAGGGCGTGATCCCGGCATTCTGGGATCGAGACCCACATCAGGCTCCTCCGCTGGGAGCCTGCTTCTTCCTCTCCCACTCCCCCTGCTTGTGTTCCCTCTCTCGCTGGCTGTCTCTCTTTCTGTCAGATAAATAAATAAAATCTTTAAAAAGTAAAATAAAATAAAATAAAATTTTTAAAAAGGGCAGGGGTGCGCCTGGGTGGCTCTGTCGGTTAGGCGTCAGACTCTCGGTTTCAGCTTAGGTCATGATCTCAGGATTGTGAGATTGAGCCCTGCATCAACCTCCGTGCCTAGTGTGGAGTTTGCTTGAGAGTCTCCTTCTCCCTCTGCCCGCCCCTGCTCACTCTCTCTCTCTCTCTAAAATAAATGAATAAATAAAATATTTAAAAATAAAATAAAATAAAATGAAAAGGAGGAAAGGAGAAGGGGGCGAGGGCCATTCACTGTGTGGATTATATAATCCCAAAGGATATATACAGATATATAAAGGTTTGTATAAGTACAGATAATTCCCACAAAGGTATAAGAGAAATTTCTAAATAGTCGTCTCTGTGGAAGAAAATAGAGGGCTAGGTGAGAAGTTGTTGTTTTTTTTTTAATTATATACTCCTTAGTAATGTTTTAGCTTTTTACCATACATTCTTTGTTTTTCATTGTAAAAACAATTAACTGAATGTCAGTTTCTTGATAAACTACAAGCCTGGGCATTTTAGACCAATATTCTAGAAAAGGAGCAAGCAGGCTCTGGAGAGGGCCCTTCTACTACAGATCACGGACACTAAGCCCGGAGTTAGCAAACTTTTTCTGAAAAGGAACAGATAGTAAATATTTTGGTTTTGTGGGCCATACAATCCCAGTCACATCTACTCAACTCCACAGCCACAGATGATACATGAACAAATAGGTATGGCTATGTTCCAATAAAATTTTATTTAAACAAACAGGTGGTAGGCCAGATTTGGCTGGTAGACCACAGCCAACCTCTACATCGCCTGGCCAAGAAGGCTGACTGAAGTTTTAACCAATCTTTCTTCGCCTTTAGCACCCTATAAAGAAGTAAGTTAAGCTGCAGCACAGATTCCTAGCTATCCACACATCTAGAAGAATGTATGCATCATGCTACTAACTCAAGAGTCAGAGTTGGTAGGAACAATTTCCTGACAGATCAGCTACTACTTTCCAATAGGATAAGACAGCAATATATCCCGCCCTCAACCCTGGTCTACCTACCCCTTCTGTTCAACCTGTCCCTACTGCCTCGATATCACTTGGAAGAGCTGAATGCACGTCCTCCTGCCAAGTAGTCTTCTTATATGTGGATTACAACATTTTAACATTGCAAATCAAAGATTACAACCTGTTTAATCATCACTATAAAAAAGAGATATAATTATTCTAAAATCAAAGTTTATAGTTGGTAAATGCATACAGTACCTCATTTTGTTTTACTAGGTGGATATCCATGGGGTATATGGAAGTTAGCCTGTTCAAAGTCAGACATCTTTACTGAGCCTTTGCATGGCCAAGGTGAATATTCAAAACTTTACATGGATAAAATTATATGATCTTTTATGACATAATGTCTTACTAAGATTCCCACATACTCATCATCAAGAAGTCAAGTATCCTCAGAAGTCTCCATGTTCACAAAAGAATGTCAATCCTAGCT